>NC_045960.1:57598065-57959198 GCF_010909765.2 Amblyraja radiata
AGGTGTCACAGCGAAAGACAGTTTAAAAAGAGGGCCAAGATCCAGATTCAGTGTTCCAAGGTATTGCTTCCAAGTATCACATGTACCAAGGTATAGTGCATACAGTTGAGTAAAAAAATTGCCATGCATAAATATAATCCCAGGTTAAATCCAGAAAGTATAGAAACAGCCCACTGAGTCAATTTGCAAGAGTTGCCAGGTTTTGGTGCAATTTTCAACGTTTCAACTGCAGCTAGCCATAAAGGCACCTTTATTTGAAGGAATGGTGCCCACATTTTTCTGCCCACTGCTCATGATTAAAGTCCATCATCATCGGTATTATCTTCCCTAAAGCAATGTGCTCAGAACCAAATACTGCAGCTGAACCAATAACTTGTGCAATATCCTACCAACATTCTTAATTTACTGCATGTGTGAAGGATGTCCATTTGGATATTTCTTCCAATTAAATAGAATGTTATTAAATTATATTTCTTTACATCACTAAAGATAATATTGTTTTCTCTATTTACAGCTGGAGGTAGACAAACTGAAGAAAGCAGTTCAGCCAACATGAACTACATTTTATTCTAGATTTGGTACAACTTGTCAAGCTTCAGATGCTGCTACAAGTAACCAGGAAGACCAATAATTAGAAATGGCTTTTCACTTTTATTATGATTATGCTCCTTTTTTGAAAATGTCAGATGTGATGATCTTTATAATGATGGGTATAATTGTATGATGTAAATTTTTTGCCAATGATAATTAATGAGGCCTTATCTTGTATTGTTCCGGAGTGGCAGACACACATTCACGGTGGATGTGTGTTTGTCTACTGTACTACTGAATCTGTATAAAGGGGGAAAGATGTTAAATTTTTAATTAAGATGTAGTTTAATTTTTTTAATGAATCTGCTTTTGTAGTTATGCAAAACTATAAGATTTACACATTTTCTGCTCGAGGGGGGGGAGCTTATTAGATATTAGAAGATCTTTGTCTACTCGGGGAAAGGGAATTTAATTTTGCTGTATACAATTTATTTTAGCAATCCTACCCAGGTTAAACACTATTGTGCCTGATTGAAGCCTACAGATGAAAGTATTAAATGAATATATAAAGTTGGTGTTCAAGGGGCAAATGATTATGGACAACAGACCAATTACCTATGCAGAGTAGACTATGTATTTTCATATAGAAGGTTATATTGCAAATGTAATTGTTGTTTATGCATTATTTGCCATAAAGGGAGCTTTTGGCATAAATGGATCTGAGGAAATAAGCAAACACCCCATGTATCTTAAGTATAGTCTTCTTTGATGAATTATAGTTCTAAATATTTTCTTCTCCTGTTTTACCTGTTCCTTGTTTTCTGTTCATTTAACATTCTCAATATGATAAACGAATCTTCCTGAAAGGGAAGAAAGAATATATATATTTGCATTTACACATTTGTTTTTATTTTCCGAGCCCTCTGCTCCCAGTATGGTTTGAAACCAAGTGCTCTTGGGGACAGTCTTTCAGCAGCTCTTGCTGACACGAAGCTCAAAATAAATTATCACAAATGACAATCATTTAAAAAAAATCAATATGTTGATGTGTCTTTCTCGTCTGTTACACAGCCATACCAAGACCGTGCAATTCATTATGTAAGTTCCTCTGTTATATTTGACATAACTAGTATTCTGTTCCTTATGAATTCTTTCAATTTATATTTTTCCTCTTGGTTTTCTTTTCAGGAGTTACCTTTCATTAAAGAATGATTATAATACTTATTTAATCCATGACTGAAGTCTCTATAAATGTGGTTTCTTCAAGAATACGTTTACAGATGTATAATAATGCATACTCATTCCAAATTTTACGTATCCATATTAAAATGAAAAACTGACTTGTCTTAAAAAGTAAATTTTTTTTTCCTTTTGGAGTTCTGAGCAAACTGAACTGGAATTTTTTAAAAAAGACAAAAGTGCTGGAGTTAATGCAATGAGTTAGGCAGCATCTTTGGAGAACATGCCCAGGACATGTTTCAGGTCGGGATCCTTCTTCAGACTGACCTGGAATAATACTGAATTCTGTCAGAGCATAGATTACATGGAGATAACCAATTGCTCCATAATGTGCTACAGTGATGATCACAAACATAAATAATCCTTCCCTAACCACTTATTTATAGAGTGGTCATAGTAAAGAGTAAATCCCATTTGATATGTAACAAACTCTCTGGTTGTGAAATACTTCTTCAGTTGCCTACTTCAATCTCTTTTTGGTGTGAATTACATTTAATCTCACCATGAATTGCCTTTCCACCCTGATACAAAGATCGTGTGCACCACATTTCCTAAAAAAAACAAAGTTCACACTCTATGCCTTAAACTCACTAATCTTGTATAATGACTAAACATTTGACCACCTCCTGCGTCCCTTGTTTGCTTTAAATATGTAATATTGAGAATGAGATTAACTATTGCTTGGGTATAGAAACAAGGAACTACAGATGTGTAGGAAGGAATTGCAGATGCTGGTTTACACTGAAGATGGACACAAAATGCTGGAGAAACATAGCGGGTCAGGCAGCATCTCTGGAGAAAAGGAATAGGTGACGTTTTGGGTCGAGGCCGTTCTTCAGTCAGGGAAGAGGGAAATTAGAGATAGGAAGAGGTACATAGAACAAATTATGAAAGGTATACAAAAGAACAAATCAAAACCAGTAACGATGAACAAAGAAAGGTGGAGCCCGTAGTTGTCCATTGTTGGCTGTGGAGAAGGTGATAACATGCCTTCTCCGTGGATTGTCACCTTGTCATGGTGGAGAAACTTGTGTGGTCCTGAGAGCGATGCCGCCTGGAGCTATGCTCCTGGTAGGGCCACCCATGGCGATAAGGTCGAGGGGGAGGTCCCTGACAAAGAGCAATCCAACCAAGACCTCGCCAGTGGAACAGGCGGGGGATGATGGCTGAATTTAGTGGAGCGTCACAACGGCTGGGAAGGAGGATGAAGGCTGCAGCAGAAAAGGTTCCTCGGTCGTCTTGGACTCCATGCCACTGGATCCTGACCCAGATCTGTCACGAACCGTGTGGTGGCTGTCGGTGTGCCAGTCTCCCCATGTTAAACAAAGTCACGCACAGGCGTCCTCCCAAAAGGGGACAGTCATACTCGTTTTGAGTGACCCTCGATGTAACAAGTGAAACAGTGAAATTAAGCTTGATGACAGTGAAAATAGTTGGATGACTAGGGTGGGGGAGGGACGGAGAGAGAGGGAATTTCAAGGGTTACTTGAAGTTAGATTAGATAAATTAATATTTATACTGCTGGTTTGTACTACTGTATCCGCTGTTCTGTCTGTGGATGTATATTGGCAAAATCAAGTGCAGATTTGGCGATCATTTCGCTGAACACCTCCATACTTTAACTCAAATACTTTAACGACAAACAGTTTAACTCCCCTCCCCAATCCCATATTGACCTTTCTGTCCTGGGCCTTGTCCACTGTCACAGTGAGGCCACACACAAAGTGGAGGAACAGCTCTTTATATTTTGTGTGGGCAGCTTACTACCCAGTGGTATGAATATTGTTCACTTTGTTAGATCCTGTCATTCTTCTCCAGATGCTCACGTTATATCTTTTATACTGGACTACATGTTTTTCCCTCCACCATGCAATACTGATAACATTACCTCCTTAAATGAATGTTTGGAATAAGCACTCAAGAGGATCTAATAGGTCTGGACTGGTGGAAAACATTGAAATTATTGTTTTCATGAGGACTTTGATACTAGTCCCCATTAACTGACTTAATTGAACATCTTTAGACTTTGGGTGATTATTAAAGCTTAAACACTTGACAATTGCTACTTCGGTGCTAATGACTGCAAGAAGATAGTGAATATTTTGACTCGTTCCAAGCAGATTCAGTAGTTGCCATTAAACACTGCCTGTCATTTGTACTTATCTAGCAACAAGTGCAGTGATGTATTGTCTCCGGGTGAGATTCTGTTGCATTCCTAGCCCTTCTAGTAATAAAGTCACAATATACTTTGGGCAGCTCAGGTAATCCTAACCTGGGAGAAAAGATGGCGGCGCGCACAGTCGCAGCGGCTCGGAGCTCTCCCTCTAGTTGCCGGTTTTTAGTGTTTTTCGTGTTTTTTTTAATGTTTACTTTCTGCACTGTGAGCCTTTCCCTTCAAATGGGAACGAACATAACTTATAACCGACTGCACATCTTGAATATTCGGAGTACAACCTACATTCCACCCCCTCCACCTGCTATAGTGGAGGAGCTGCTCCGCACAGCGGTGCCTGCCTGGATAACGAGCCGAAGCAGCAAGTGCGGCAGCAAGTGGGGCAGACGGGGACGGAGACGGGAGAGGAAGCAAAAGCGGGGCAAGCGGGCCGGCATCCACGTTAGGCTGAGGAGCTCACCGGACCGACCAGCTTTGCCCAGCCTGTTTATAGCGAACGCCCAGTCCATTGTCAACAAGATCGACGAACTCAGACTGAGGCTTCACTCAAACAGGATAAGTAGCTGTGCTTTCTTCTTCACCGAAACCTGGCTGAATCCGAACATCCCTGACGCTGCTATTGAGCTAGCAGGCCGGACTGTTTATCGAGCAGACCGAACAGCTGACTCCGGTAAGGATAAAGGCGGTGGTGTGTGCATATATGTGTGTAACTCATGGTGCACCACCACTGACATTGTTGAGACTTTTTGCTCCTCGGACTTAGAGTTTATTACAGTGAAATGCAGACCGTTTTATCTGCCAAGGGAGTTTACAGTGGTGTTCCTCACTGCTGTTTACATACCACCGCAAGCTAACGCTAAACTAGCACTGGCTAGTCTGCATGATGCTATCCACCAGCTGAAAAACAACCACCCAGACGGAGTGTTTTTAATAGCAGGAGACTTCAATCACGCCAAGCTGAAGACTGTAATGCCAACATTTCACCAGTTTATTGATTTTCCGACCAGAGGAAATAATATCTTGGACCAGGTCTACTGCAACATTGCCAAGAGCTACAAAGCGTCCCCCTGCCCCCATCTTGGCCGATCCGATCACATCAGTCTGTACTTAACACCTGCATACAGACCCCTCATTGCAAGGACAAAGCCAACAGTTCGCACCATCATGGTCTGGCCAGAAGGAGCCATGGACAGGCTACAGAACTGCTTTGAGTACACTGATTGGGACATCTTTAAACAGGCTGCCACTCACAACAACCACACAGACCTCAACACCTACACCTCATCAGTATTGGATTACATCACCTTCTGTATGAACAGTGTCACCACACAGAGGACAATACTGACACTCCCCAACCATAAGCCATGGATGAATGGCACTGTAACTGGTCTGCTGAAGGCCCGGGATGCAGCTTTCCACTCAGGTGATGCAGAGGCCTACAGAACAGCAAGGTCCAGTCTGAGGAAGGGCATCAGGGAAGCAAAGCACCGCTACACGAAGCGTATCGAGGAGCATTTTAACAGCTCAGACTCTCGACGCGTGTGGCAGGGCATCAGAACCATCACCGGCTACAACAGCTCCACACACGCACAAAGCTCATCCCTCCCTGACGACCTGAACTGTTTTTTTGCCAGGTTTGATTGCGCCGACAGCAGTGACAACATACGGGCACAGCAGGGACCCTCACCACCGGTGCTGACTCTGAGCCCCCACGACGTGAGACGGACCCTGCAGCACATCAACCCCAACAAGGCCACCGGACCTGACGGAGTACCAGGGCGGGTTCTGAAGCACTGCGCAGGGGAGCTGACTGCGGTGCTCACGGACCTGTTTAACACCTCCCTGCTGCAGGCCACCGTCCCGACATGCCTCAAGACAGCCACAATCATCCCTGTGCCAAAACAATCAGCCATCAGGTCCCTCAACGACTATCGGCCAGTGGCGCTGACACCGGTGGTGATGAAGTGCTTCGAACGTCTGGTACTGGGACACTTGAAGAACAGCATCCCCCCCTCCTTAGACCACCACCAATTTGCCTATAGGGCAAACAGGTCGACGGAGGACGCAGTGTCACTGGCCCTCCACTCCACCCTGACACACCTTGACCAGCGGGACAGTTATGTGCGGATGCTATTCATAGATTATAGCTCCGCCTTTAACACCATCCCCCCCCATAAACTAGTCACTAAGCTGGACCACCTGGGCCTCAACACACACCTGAGCAGCTGGGTCCTGGACTTTCTCACCGGCCGACCACAGACTGCGCATGGGGAGGCAGGTATCCTCCAGCATCACCCTGAACATCGGTGCACCACAGGGCTGTGTGTTGAGCCCCTTCCTCTTCTCCCTCTACACTCTTGACTGCAAACCCACCCACGAGGCCAACACCATATTAAAGTTTGCAGATGACACCATCGTGGTAGGCAGGATCACGAGTAACAACGAGGCCGCCTACAGGACAGAGGTAGACAACCTGGTGAGCTGGAGCCGTGAGAACAACCTGATCCTCAACGCAGCAAAAACGAAGGAGATGATCCTGGACTTCAGGATGAGACCGAAGACCTTCGTCCATCAGCCCATCACCATTAATGGCGAGACAGTGGAGGCTGTGCAGAACATCAGGTACCTCGGGGTCAACATCAGCCACGACCTGACCTGGACCGTCAACATCACGGCGACGGCCAAGAAAGGACTTCAAAGGCTTCATTTCCTGAGGTGCTTGAAGAGGGCACGTCTCCCACAACAGCTGCTGGTGAGCTTCTACAGGTCAGCCATTGAGTCAGTTCTTACATACTGCATCACAGTATGGTACTCTGGCTGCACCGCAGAGAACAGGAAAGCTCTCCAACGCGTCATTAAGACTGCTGAGAGGATCACTGGCACCCAGCTCCCCAGTCTGGAGGACATCTACCGGACCCGCTGCATCCGGAGGGTCAAGGGCATCATTAGAGACAGCACACACCCTGGACACTGTCTCTTCACCCTCCTGCCCTCAGGAAGACGATACAGGACACTGAGCGCCCGCACGACAAGACTGAAAAACAGCTTCTACCATAGAGCTGTGACACTACTGAACTCTATCCCCCTCCCACACTGATTCCCCCCCTCTCACACACCAGCCCATACTCCTGTATGTTTATGTTTATAGTCTAAATTTTTAATAGTTCTTTTTTTAAACATATTTTTATATTCATATTCCTGTGCAGCTGGAGGATTGCTCCAACAAAATTTCGTTGTCTCGTACAATGACAATAAAGATTATTATTATTATTATTATTAACCACTACATGGTCAATATTTTACCACTCACCAGCACTAAACATGAAGTTATGCTAACCATGACACAATGGGCACCTTCAATGATCGATGGTATGTCCTATACTTGAAATCATAGAAACATAGAAAATAGGTGCAGGAGTAGGCCATTCAATATGATCATGGCTGATCATCCAACTCAGTATCCTGTACCTGCCTTCTCTCCATACCCCCTGATCCCTTTAGCCACAAGGGCCACATCTAACTCCCTCTTAAATATAGCCAATGAACTGGCCTCAACTACCTTCTGTGGCAGAGAATGCCAGAGATTCACCACTCTCTGTGTGAAAAATGTATTTCTCATCTCGGTCCTAAAAGATTTCCCCCTTATCCTTAAACTGTGACCCCTTGTTCTGGACTTATACATACAATACAATACAATTCAATTTATTGTCATTTGGACCCCTTGAGGTCCAAACGAAATGCCGTTTCTGCAGCCATACATTACAAACAAATAGACCCAAGACACAACATAATTTACATAAACATCCATCACATTGCTGTGATGGAAGGCCAAAAAAACTTCTCTCTCCACTGCACTCTCCCCCCCCGATGTCAGAGTCAAAGTCAAAGCCCCCGGCGGGCGATGGCGAATTGTCCCGTGGCCATTAAAGCCACGCCGGGTGATGCAAGGTCGCACACCGGGTCTTGGTGTTAGAGCCCCCGGCGCGCGCTCGCAGAGACCCACCGCCATTCCAAGCCGCGCGGGGCGGTGCTGTAGGCCCCGCTCCAGGAGCTCTTCAACCCCGCAACTCGGGCGGGAGATGTCGCCGCTGCGGAAGCCACGAAAAGCGGTCTCCCTCCAGGGACCCGCGGGCTCCCGGTGTCGCCGTCCGCCAAACCCGCAGTTGCAGCCACCGAACCTCCGGGGGTCGGGTCGCAGCAGCGTCCACCACCGCTCCACCCGCTCTGGACTCGGCCAGCTCCGCGACGGTGAGGTGAGTAGGGGGCACCAGAGCTCCCGGTCTTCCTGTTGGAGGCCGCTCCTCGTTGCAGCCCCAACGACAACGGAGACCCGACAAAGAAAAGGTCGGGTCTCCCGTGCAGGGAGAGATTTAAAAGTTACCCCCAACCCCCCCACACCACCCCCACCCCCCCACACACATACCCCAACAAAAAAAATAACAAAAACTACATTAAAAACATAGACATAAAATAATAAAAACGCAGACGGACTGCAGAGGCCGCTGCAGACGAGAGTCGCGCCGCCTACCGGATTTCCCCAACATCGGGAAAAATCTTCCTGCATCTAGCCTCTCCAACCCCTTAAGAATTTTGTAAGTTTCTATAAGATTCCCCCCTCAATCTTCTAAATTCTAGCGAGTATAAGCCGAGTCTATCCAGTCTTTCTTCATATGAAAGTCCTGACATCCCAGGAATCAGTCTGGTGAACCTTCTCTGTACTCCCTCTATGGCAAGAATGTGACAATCTTGAGATTGTCACATGACTGAAGATGATACTTGTTATGAAGATTGCCCAATCCATTGAGATATTTCATCTCCCATTTGGGGTAATGCTGCAGTAGGGTCAGTGCTGACTAAAATGAACTTAAGGATCACATAATGTGAAGATAAAGAATGTTAAATCGAATGGAGCATCTTAGTCTACCCACGAGACTTGTGTGACCTTACTTTTGTCCTTCCCTAGAATATTTTGCTCACAGGTCATTTTCTATTTATATGTTGTTTGCACTATGTTGTAAATAACCCCTCTCTCATCTGACTCTATAACTAATTCCAAGAAATAAACAGCAGTCAAAGTCATACGTAATTAGTGCTGACGCAGCACCAGGCAAGTACAGCCCACAGAATAATTGAACGTTTCACAAGACTTGTTGCAGATGCACCACAGGATGTTTATGTCTCTTGGAATGGTAAACCGAGGGTCATATTACAACTGATCCTAAAGCTGTTGTCTAAAGAAGAGTCTTGACGCAAAATGTCACCCATTCCTTCTCCAGAGATGCTCATAAGGTCATAAGTGATAGGAGCAGAATTAGACCATTCAGCCCATCCAGTCTATACCACCATTAAATCATGGCTGATCTATTTCTCCCTCCTAACCCCATTCTCCAGCCTTCTCCCTCATAGCCCCTGACACCCGTATCATCGATCCACCTCTATATCGTGCCAGCGTGAAGAGAAGCGTCAACATTTTGCCATCATCCCTCTCCTGGGACAGTTCACTCCAAGGCAAAGCTTGATAAACCCAATAACCATCACACGCAATTGTTTTATATGTAGGCCAATAGTACCGAGAGAAAGACGAGGAAATCCTGCTGCTATAAACAGATGTCTTAATGAGTGTAAACACTAATATTCAACACTACTTCAGAGATGCACACAAATCTAAAGCAACAATGCTTATTGTTGTCCCAGTGTTACAAGGAGACATTCACATGCAGTGCATGAATCAGATTGATGTGTGGCAACTGGCTCTGTTGGTACTGTTCAAGGAAGGTCAACTGTCCCAAACCACATATAAAAACAGAAACTGGAATCTCATGCGGTCCAAATCACATTGGAGTTGTGAAGCACCAGTTCTCTTTTTTTGCAAAATATAAAGTCAAAATCAATTTTATTTGTCACATGCACGCGAAGGTGCAGTGAAATGAATTTGCCAGCAGCGATACACTTAAAAAGAACACACAATACACAATAAGATTTAACACAAACATCCACCACAGCATTCTTCACTTTGGTGGAAGGCAACAAAGTTCAGCCTGTCCTCCTTGTTCACCAGTGGTCAGGGCCATAAACCCTCCGTAGTCGCCGCTAAGGATGGCCCGATGTACAGACCCTTGGAGTGCCCGAATCGGCACTTTCCTACCGGAGACCGCGGCTTCAGGATGTTATAGGCCGCAGGCTGGCAGTCAGAGCTCCTCTCCAGCGATCCCCGGCGAGGGATCGCAGACTCTGGATGGTAAGTCCACGCCACACCCGGGGCTAGAAGCTCCGCAGACCACAGTCCCATGATTTCAACAACACCAGGCCATCAATCTGACCCCAGGCAAGGGCTCGCCCGCTCTGCAATGGAAAGTCCATGCTGCGCCTGCTGCTGAAGCTCCGGGCCCGACTCCGGGAAAGGCCGCTCCAATCGATGCTGTTAGGCTGTGAGGGAGGCGACATGGAAAAAGTTGCTTCTCCATGGAGGAGGCGACCGAAAACAGTTCCCCCCTTTTCCGTCCCCACCACCCCCCACTCAAGACACACCAATAGACACCCAAACTAACATTAAACGCACAAAAAAAGCCGAAATAATGAACGTGCTGCTGGCAGGGCAGCCGACTCGCAGCGCCCCCATTGACCAATACTATATTCGAGAAATAAAAATATCCAATACGTGATCCTTACAAGACTCAATCCAACATTCTCGGAGGGTATACATACATTCAATACTGTTTAAACAAATTTATTCCCCACCATTGCCACTCATGTGGCCCACTGGCATGGAATACCTTCCCAATTGAACTCAACAATGAGGATCATCACAGGAACAATCCGCTCAACACCACTCCCCTGGCTCCCTGTCCTATCCAACATAGCCCCTCCACACATCCGGCGAGTAGTCCTCACTCAAAGGATGCTCCAAAAGACCAAAAACTCCCCTCACCTGCCAATTCACATGGACATCTTCAACCCACCCACTGCTCAACTTCCATCTAGACGACCAATTTGGAAGAAACCACCACCAGCTGATTTCACCATCCAATCAGCTTGGAAAAGGGAATGGGAGTCGAAGGACGTCCCAAATAAACATCTGGTGTCAGACCCCACCCTACCGGTCCCTGGCACCAATCTCCCAAGGAAGCAGTGGACGACGCTGAATAGATTCAGGACTGGACATGGCCCCTGCTTGGCCAGCCTTCACAAATGGGGCAGCAGCCCCACCCCACGGTGTGCTTGTGGAGAGCAGCAAACAATGCAACACATCATTGAAGCATGCCCTCAACAAAGACTCAAAGGAGGACTTGTCACCCTTCATACAGCAGATCAAGAGGCAACTACTTGGCTAAAGGACTTTGCATTCGCTAAATAAATAAAACCTGATGACCACATTTTTCCCCGTTATAGAGAGGGAGAGTTGCTTCCACAGCTCCAGTTTCTTCCCCACCCTGACTATCCGCTCCAGCCAATTCTTATCACACGCCTCCACCCCCCAGAACCAGATCCCCAGTACTCTCAAGAAGTCAGGCTTAATGTGAAGGGGATGGAAGAGCAGTTGGGCCAGTTGCCATAGAGCATGGCCTCACTCATCCTGTGGGTCACCCTGGCTCCCGTGGCTAACTGATACTAGTCGCAGATGCTGATCAATCTGCGGACCGACACTGGATCCGAGCAGAAGATGGCGATATCGTCCATGTACAGGGAGGTTTTAACCTGAGTGCCCCCACTGCTTGGCAATTTCACTCCTCATTTGCTCATGTCCTTCCTGTTGGATTCGGCAAAAGGTTCAATACAACAGACGAACAAGACAGGGGTGGGACGGCAACCCTGCCTGACTCCGGACCTGACGGAGAAGCTGTCTATTTCGCACCCATTGATTTGGACTGCACTACAGATATTGGTGTAGAGCAGTTGGATCCAATTTCTGATTCCCTCACCAAATTCTGTGATTTACTGGCTGTTCCCAGGGACACATTCAGAGACTGACATCTAGTGCTGCTGGAAGGTCATCAACTCGGTGAAAGACGCTCTTTGGACGGCCTGAGTTTTGTTGTCTTCCCAGCGGAGCGAGATGTCCGTCGGGGAATGTTGCCGACTGGCCCACTGCAGACTGCAGGAGTACGTGCTGAGGGACGCACTGAAGCTTGGTGCAGCCAACGCCAAGGCTCTGTGGGGGAGGATCACAGTCTAGGGTCCTCCCGCTGCTGGACATAGGAGGCAGGGTGTGGTGGAGACGCCCCTCAAAAATAAGGGAAGGGATTCCACGCCAGTGGGCCACATGAGTGGCAAGGGTGGGGGATAAATGTGTGTAATTTGTGTAAACAGTATTGAATGTATGTATAGCCTCCGAGAATGTTGAATGGAGTCTTGTAAGGATCATGTTTTCTATATATTTCTCAAATAAAGTATATTTTGATTTTTTTTTAAAAATTGGAATCTCAGGCATCAACCGTTCAACCGTGGAAGCCAGGTGTTTCAAAACCAAGGGTGCTCTGCCTGCCAAGAATTTAACTAGTTTATGGCGGGTCATTAATTGATCTGTGATATGCCTTGGGCAGTCATGCACTGGGAACTGCAAAATAAGACGTTACTTACTGCTGTAGTTCGAATAGATTTGAGGCACCAGAACATCGTTATACAGTTGAGTACTGCTATCTGCTGGTGAAATTCTGGAAATACAAGGCTTACTGCACTCACATTGGTGCTGCCAGTTAAAGAAGAAGTGTTTGCCTTGAATGTTGCCGTGACATCATCTGACGCTATAGGTTTTATGGGTAAAAGCTACCTTGAACTATCTTTGTATTGCGAAAGGTAGGACAGCTAATGTCTTCTCCTTGACAGAAAGAGCAGTAAAATTGCCGAGTGCAGAAATTCCTTTGCCACAAGGGTGTGACATATGAGTTTGTGGTTGTAATTATTCATAAACATGATGGGTTTCTTTGGTATTTGCATCGCGATGAGTAACATTAAGATAAAATCGTCAAACTGAATTGAAATTTAACATGTTTTCCCATCAACCCTCTGCAACAAAATCACATATGCACTGGGAGGCTTCCCTGATATGTTAAAACAAAAGTAATCATCCAGTTATTTAACCCCATAACTTTAACTCCCCTCCCCTCCCCAATCCCATATTGACCTTTCTGTCCTGGGCCTCGTCCACTGTCACAGTGAGGCCACACACAAAGTGGAGGAACAGCTCTTTATATTTTGTGTGGGCAGCTTACTACCCAGTGGTATGAATATTGTTCACTTTGTTAGATCCTGTCATTCTTCTCCAGATGCTCACGTTATATCTTTTATACTGGACTACATGTTTTTCCCTCCACCATGCAATACTGATAACATTACCTCCTTAAATGAATGTTTGGAATAAGCACTCAAGAGGATCTAATAGGTCTGGACTGGTGGAAAACATTGAAATTATTGTTTTCATGAGGACTTTGATACTCTAGTCCCCATTAACTGACTTAATTGAACATCTTTAGACTTTGGGTGATTATTAAAGCTTAAGCACTTGACAATTGCTACTTCGGTGCTAATGACTGCAAGAAGATAGTGAATATTTTGACTCGTTCCAAGCAGATTCAGTAGTTGCCATTAAACACTGCCTGTCATTTGTACTTATCTAGCAACAAGTGCAGTGATGTATTGTCTCCGGGTGAGATTCTGTTGCATTCCTAGCCTTTCTAGTAATAAAGTCACAATATACTTTAGGCAGCTCAGGTAATCCTAACCACTACATGGTCAATATTTTACCACTCACCAGCACTAAACATGAAGTTATGCTAACCATGACACAATGGGCACCTTCAAGGATCGATGGTATGTCCTATACTTGAAATCATAGAAACATAGAAAAT
This sequence comes from Amblyraja radiata, assembly GCF_010909765.2. Taxonomy (NCBI): domain Eukaryota; kingdom Metazoa; phylum Chordata; class Chondrichthyes; order Rajiformes; family Rajidae; genus Amblyraja; species Amblyraja radiata. The sequence continues at coordinate 57,611,854 of NC_045960.1, forward strand.
AGGTGCAGGAGTAGGCCATTCAATATGATCATGGCTGATCATCCAACTCAGTATCCTGTACCTGCCTTCTCTCCATACCCCCTGATCCCTTTAGCCACAAGGGCCACATCTAACTCCCTCTTAAATATAGCCAATGAACTGGCCTCAACTACCTTCTGTGGCAGAGAATGCCAGAGATTCACCACTCTCTGTGTGAAAAATGTATTTCTCATCTCGGTCCTAAAAGATTTCCCCCTTATCCTTAAACTGTGACCCCTTGTTCTGGACTTCCCCAACATCGGGAACAATCTTCCTGCATCTAGCCTGTCCAACCCCTTAAGAATTTTGTAAGTTTCTATAAGATCCCCCCCTCAATCTTCTAAATTCTAGCGAGTATAAGCCGAGTCTATCCAGTCTTTCTTCATATGAAAGTCCTGACATCCCAGGAATCAGTCTGGTGAACCTTCTCTGTACTCTCTCTATGGCAAGAATGTGACAATCTTGAGATTGTCACATGACTGAAGATGATACTTGTTATGAAGATTGCCCATTCCATTGAGATATTTCATCTCCCATTTGGGGTAATGCTGCAGTAGGGTCACTGCTGACTAAAATGAACTTAAGGATCACATAATGTGAAGATAAAGTATGTTAAATCGAATGGAGCATCTTAGTCTACCCACGAGACTTGTGTGACCTTACTTTTGTCCTTCCCTAGAATATTTTGCTCACAGAACATTTTCTATTTATATGTTGTTTGCACTATGTTGTAAATAACCCCTCTCTCATCTGACTATATAACTAATTCCAAGAAATAAACAGCAGTCAAAGTCATACGTAATTAGTGCTGACGCAGCGCCTGCAAGTACAGCCCACAGAATAATTGAACGTTTCACAAGACTTGTTGCAGAAGCACCACAGGATGTTTATGTCTCTTGGAATGGTAAACCGAGGGAGTCATATTACAACTGATCCTAAAGCTGTTGTCTAAAGAAGAGTCTTGACGCAAAATGTCACCCATTCCTTCTCCAGAGATGCTCATAAGGTCATAAGTGATAGGAGCAGAATTAGACCATTCAGCCCATCCAGTCTATACCACCATTAAATCATGGCTGATCTATTTCTCCCTCCTAACCCCATTCTCCAGCCTTCTCCCTCATAGCCCCTGACACCCGTATCATCGATCCACCTCTATATCGTGCCAGCGTGAAGAGAAGCGTCAAAATGTTGCCATCATCCCTCTCCTGGGACAGTTCACTCCAAGGCAAAGCTTGATAAACCCAATAACCATCACACGCAATTGTTTTATATGTAGGCCAATAGTACCGAGAGAAAGACGAGGAAATCCTGCTGCTATAAACAGATGTCTTAATGAGTGTAAACACTAATATTCAACACTACTTCAGAGATGCACACAAATCTAAAGCAACAATGCTTATTGTTGTCCCAGTGTTACAAGGAGACATTCACATGCAGTGCATGAATCAGATTGATGTGTGGCAACTGGCTCTGTTGGTACTGTTCAAGGAAGGTCAACTGTCCCAAACCACATATAAAAACAGAAACTGGAATCTCATGCGGTCCAAATCACATTGGAGTTGTGAAGCACCAGTTCTCTTTTTTTGCAAAATATAAAGTCAAAATCAATTTTATTTGTCACATGCACGCGAAGGTGCAGTGAAATGAATTTGCCAGCAGCGATACACTTAAAAAGAACACACAATACACAATAAGATTTAACACAAACATCCACCACAGCATTCTTCACTTTGGTGGAAGGCAACAAAGTTCAGCCTGTCCTCCTTGTTCACCAGTGGTCAGGGCCATAAACCCTCCGTAGTCGCCGCTAAGGATGGCCCGATGTACAGACCCTCTCATCGGGATGAGCCAAACTCCGACGTCGGGACGGACAAACACACTCCGTGGCTTGGAGTGCCCGAATCGGCACTTTCCTACCGGAGACCGCGGCTTCAGGATGTTATAGGCCGCAGGCCGGTGGTCGGAGCTCCTCTTCATCGATCCCCGGCGAGGGATCCCAGGCTCCGGATGGTAAGTCTACGCCACACCCGCGACTAGAAGCTCCGCAGACCTTGGCTTCAGGATGTTATAGGCCGCAGGCTGGCAGTCGGAGCTCCTCTCCAGCGATCCCCGGCGAGGGATCGCAGACTCTGGATGGTAAGTCCACGCCACGCCCGGGGCTAGAAGCTCCGCAGACCACAGTCCCATGATTTCAACAACACCAGGCCAGCGATCGGAGCACTGGTGACCTCCGGCAAGGGCTCGCCCGCTCTGCGATGGAAAGTCCACGCTGCGCCTGCTGCTGAAGCTCCGGGCCCGACTCCGGGAAAGGCCGCTCCAATCGATGCTGTTAGGCTGCGAGGGAGGCGACATGGAAAAAGTTGCTTCTCCATGGAGGAGGCGACCGAAAACGGTTCCCCCCTTTTCCGTCCCCACCACCCCCCACTCAAGACACATCAATAGACACCCAACTAACATTAGACACACAAAAAAAGCCGAAATAACGAACGTGCTGCTGGCAGGGCAGCCGACTCGCAGCGCCCCCATTGACCAATACTATATTCGAGAAATAAAAATATCCAATACGTGATCCTTACAAGACTCAATCCAACATTCTCGGAGGGTATACATACATTCAATACTGTTTACACAAATTTATCCCCCACCATTGCCACTCATGTGGCCCACTGGCATGGAATCCCTTCCCTTATTTTTGAGGGGCGTCTCCATCACACCCTGCCCCCCATGTCCAGCAGCGGAAGGACCCTAGACTGTGGTCCTCCGGCACTGAGCCTTGGCGTTGGCTGCACCGAGCTTCAGTGCGTCCCTCAGCACGTAATCCTGCAGTCTGCACCGGGCCAGCTGGCAACATTCCCTGACGGACATCTCGCTCTGCTGGGAGGTCAACAAAGCTCAGACAGATCAAAGAGAGTCTTTCACCGAGTTGATGACCCTCCAGCAGCACTCGATGTCAGTCTCTGAATGCGTCCCTGGGAACAGTCCATAAATCACAGAGTCCTCTGTGATAGAGGTGTTTGGAATAAATCGTGACGGATCCTTGCAAACCTTTCCAGACTGTCTTTGCAAATCCACACTCTGCAAAGAGGTGCGCAACCGTCTCTTCTCTATAGCAGCCGTCCCGAGGGCAGCTTGCGCTGGTAGTGAGGTTCCGACGGTGCAGGAAGGATCTGATTGGGAGGGCTCCCCTCACCACCAGCCAAGCCAGGTCTTGGTAGTTGTTGGTGAGTTCTGGCGATGAGGCATTTCGCCAAACAATCTGGGCAGTCTGCTCTGGGAACCATGCCACAGGATCCATGGAGTCAGTGTCTGCAGGACGTTCCGAGCTGACCACTGCCCGATGGACTTGTGGTCAAAGGTGTTGGTCCGGAAAAACTTTTCCACGAACGACAGATGGTGCAGCAATGTCCAGCTGACTGGCACATTGCGTGGCATCTGCGCCAGGCCCATCCTTCGCAACACCGGGGACAGGTAGAAACTCAGCAGGTAGTGACACTTGGTGCCCACGTGCCTTAGCTCTACGCTCCGCCTGATGCAGCCACACACGAAGGTGGCCATCATGGTGAGGGCGACGTTGGGCACGCTTTTACCCTCGTTTTCTGCCGACTTGTGCATTGTGGCCCATCGCACCTGGTCCGTCCTCGACCCCCAGATGAACTGGAAGATGGCCCGGGTGATCCCGGGCATAGGAGGGAGGGACAGGCCACACTTGTGCACTGAGAGCACCTCACACCTGATGACCACATTTTTCCACGTTATAGAGAGGGAGCGTTGCTTCCACAGCTCCAGTTTCTTCCCCACCCTGGCTATCCGCTCCAGCCAATTCTTATCACACGCCTCCACCCCCCAGAACCAGATCCCAAGTACTCTCAAGAAGTCAGGCTTAATGTGAAGGGGACGGAAGAGCAGTTGGGCCAGTTGCCATAGAGCATGGCCTCACTCATCCTGTGGGTCACCCTGGCTCCCGTGGCCGAATCATACTAGTCGCAGATGCTGATCAATCTGCGGACCGACACTGGATCCGAGCAGAAGATGGCGATATTGTCCATGTACAGGGAGGTTTTAACCTGAGTGCCCCCACTGCTTGGCAATTTCACTCCTCATTTGCTCATGTCCTTCCTGTTGGATTCGGCAAAAGGTTCAATACAACAGACGAACAAGACAGGGGTGAGATGGCAACCCTGCCTGACTCCGGACCTGACGGAGAAGCTGTCTGTTTCGCACCCATTGATTTGGACTGCACTACAGATATTGGTGTAGAGCAGTTGGATCCAATTTCTGATTCCCTCACCAAATTCTGTGATTTACTGGCTGTTCCCAGGGACACATTCAGAGACTGACATCAAGTGCTGCTGGAAGGTCATCAACTCGGTGAAAGACGCTCTTTGGACGGCCTGAGCTTTGTTGACTTCCCAGTGGAGCGAGATGTCCGTCGGGGAATGTTGCCGACTGACCCACTGCAGACTGCAGGAGTACGTGCTGAGGGACGCACTGAAGCTTGGTGCAGCCAACGCCAAGGCTCTGTGGGGGAGGATCACAGTCTAGGGTCCTCCTGCTGCTGGACATAGGAGGCAGGGTGTGGTGGAGACGCCCCTCAAAAATAAGGGAAGGGATTCCACGCCAGTGGGCCACATGAGTGGCAAGGGTGGGAGATAAATTTGTGTAATTTGTGTAAACAGTATTGAATGTATGTATAGCCTCCGAGAATGTTGGATGGAGTCTTGTAAGGATCATGTTTTGTATATATTTCTCGAATAAAGTATATTTTGAATTTTTTAAAAAAATTGGAATCTCAGGCATCAACCGTGGAAGCCAGGTGTTCTGCCTGCCAAGAATTTAACTAGTTTATGGCGGGTCATTAATTGATCTGTGATATGCCTTGGGCAGTCATGCACTGGGAATTGCAAAATAAGACGTTACTTACTGCTGTAGTTCGAATAGATTTGAGGCACCAGAACATCGTTATACAGTTGAGTACTGCTATCTGCTGGTGAAATTCTGGAAATACAAGGCTTACTGCACTCACATTGGTGCTGCCCGTTAAAGAAGAAGTGTTTGCCTTGAATGTTGCCGTGACATCATCTGACGCTATAGGTTTTATGGGTAAAAGCTACCTTGAACTATCTTTGTATTGCGAAAGGTAGGACAGCTAATGTCTTCTCCTTGACAGAAAGAGCAGTCAAATTGCCGAGTGCAGAAATTCCTTTGCCACAAGGGTGTGACATATGAGTTTGTGGTTGTAATTATTCATAAACATGATGGGTTTCTTTGGTATTTGCATCGCGATGAGTAACATTAAGATAAAATCATCAAACTGAATTGAAATTTAACATGTTTTCCCATCAACCCTCTGCAACAAAATCACATATGCACTGGGAGGCTTCCTTGATATGTTAAAACAAAAGTAATCATCCAGTTATTTAACCCCATAAATCACCACCACCACCTCACTTGTAGCATAGCAACAGAGTCCCTTTCAACCATTTTCAATATGTACTTCATGTCAAATTATTTATAAGAAACATTTTGTGTTCAAGGCCCTGGTGTATTTTCCCAAATGAAACCTCAGATAAATCTCAATTTTAACATTTTAATAATTTAAAGGGCAATACGGAATTGGTGCTTACTTGCATAGAAACTCTATGAACAGATTGATGGTGTCATTTTTTTTCCACGGTCATTTCTCAGTTCTTGTCCTTTCTTTTAAGCTTATTCATTTACATTAATGCAGAATAATTGCGTAAACTTTCCTTTTGTTCAAGGTAGCTGACCAAGGATTTTAGTTTTAGCTTAGTTTATTATTTTTACCTGTACCAAGATACAGTGAAAAGCTTATTTTGTTATTGTGCTACCAGACAGCTAAAGTATGTTTTCAGAAGAGAAACACATTGGCAAGGAAAATGATTAGTACCAACAGGCAGTGAAGTGCCAAAATGGAAAGAAATTTAAAAAATATTGCTGAAAATATTTTCTTGCAAATAACTTTTCTTTACAGTCTACAACACCAGTGATCTGGGTTTGATCTTGATCTTGGCTGTTCTCTGTGACAAGCTTGCATGGTTTCCTCCAGGTGCTCTGGTTTCCTCCCACATTCCAAAGATGTGCCGGTTTGTAGGTTAATTGGCATCTGAAAAATTGTCCCTAGTGTGTAGGAAGTGGATGTGAAAGTGAGATAACTATTGTGAATGGGTGATTGATGGTTGGTGTGGATTTGATGGGCCGAAGATCCTGTTTCCATGGAGTATCTCTAAACTAAGATTTGGAAGGATTTATTTCATTGGTACAAAGATTTTAACATAGGACTGTTTTACCTTTCTGTCCAAATAAATGTGAAAGGAAGTGAAGGATTTCCAGATAGCAGTAAAAGGATCGGTCCAAGTCAATATGGATTTACGAAGGGGAAATCATGCTTTACAAATCTTCTGGGATTTTTTGAAGATGTAACAAGTAAAATGGACAAGGGAGTGCCAGTGGATGTAGTTTACCTGGACTTTCAGCCTTTGATAAGGTCCCACACAGGAGATTAGTGGGCAAAATTAGAGCACATGGTATTGGGGGTAGGGTATTGAAATGGATAGAAAATTGGTTGGCAGACAGGAAACAAAGTGTAGGGATAAACGGGTCACTTTCAAAATGGCAGGCAGTGATGGTTCCGCAAGATTCGGTGCTGGGATTGCAGTTATTTACAATATACATTAATGATTTAGATGGAGGGATTAAAAATAACGTTAGCAAATTTGCAGATGACACAAAGTGTGAAATGTGAAGAGGATGCTATGAGGATGCAGAGTGACATGGACAGGTTGGGTGAGTGGGCAGATGCATGGCAGATGCAATATCAAGTGGATAAACGTGAGGTTATCCACTTTGGAGGCAAGAACGGGAAGGCAGATTATTATCTGAATGGTGTCAGGTTAGGAAAAGGGGAAGTACAATGAGACCTAGGAATCCTAGTACATCAGTCACTGAAAGTAAACATACAGGTACAACAGGCAATGAAAAAAGCTAATGGCATGTTGGCCTTCATGATGAGAGGAATTGAGTATAGGAGCTAGGAGGTTCTTCTGCAGTTTTGTGAATTTGTGGAATTCTCTGCCTCAGAAGACAGTGGAGGCTGATTCACTGGATGCATTCAAAAGAATTATATAGAGCTCTTAGGGCTAGTGGAATCAAGGGATATGGGGATAAGGCAGGAATGGGGTACTGATTGTGGATGATCAGCCATGATCACAATGAATGGCAGTGCTGACTTGAAGGGCTGAATGGCCTACTCCTGCACCTATTGTCTGCATCTATGTATACACCACCAGGGAACACCGCACAATGGCATCCTCGCCAACAGTTTGTCTGTCTTTTCATCTTTTTTTAAAATTTTTTATTGTGTTTTAAAAGTATGTTCATGTTCTCTGGTTTGTTTTATGTCGGGAAACTCTTTTTCAACCTGTTACCTTGACGGAGATGCGATTGTTTTCCGGATCGTATCTCCGGTCGCTCTGCGGCCTCACATCATGGAGCTGGCGTCCTTGATCGGGACTGACTTTGAGCCCCACAGCGTGGACGTGGACTTACCATCGGAGCTGATCCCTTGCCTGGGATCGACGCTCCAACCTGCGGATTTCACCATCGAGGAGCTTGCAGTCTCGGGTAGAGACCGATGTCTCCAAATGACGCAGAAAAAACAGAGCTGAGATTCCCCCCAATGCAGGTGCTTGATCGCCCCGACGCGAGGGCAAACGCTGCCGGCAACGGAAGGTTCGAGGCCCCCAATCGTGGGAGAACAAAGAAGGGAAGAGATTGAACTTTTTTTTTGCCTTCCATCACAGTGAGGAATGTGGAGGAGTCACTGTGGTGGATGTTTATGTTAAAATGTATTTTGTGTGTTCTGTTGCTTTTTATTGGTATGACTGTATGGCAAATGAAATTCCTCGTATGTGGCTAATAAAGTATGATTATGATTATAATGAATATGATCCATGAGGACGGATGAATTTCAACTCCACACCTCTGATGAAAACCATGTGGATGAGCAGTTACAATAATCATCATTTACACACTCTCTGGAATGTTGCCCAGAGCTATAACCCAATTGATATGATTAGATGTGCATTGGGGTGTGCTGTTCTCTTATTAGGCCAATTATTACACATATCCCTGTGGCTCAGTACCTTCCATAACTGATAGGGTGTTCAATTGAGTTATCACCTTCCAACCTTCAATATTAAAACTTGGTCTAACTGTACATATGATTAAGAGCAACATGTGCATCACAAAGCAGCTGGACAAAGCATAAAGTAGGCTGACACAAGTCAGAGAAGTTTTGAGGTCTTCTGCTGAAATATGCGATGGTAAATTTATTCACATTGAAAATCATATTCTGTTTAGCAAGCCAACTTCATGTGCTTTTAAATAAGATCATTCACTTCCAAAAGACAAATTAAGAACTTGCATTGTATTAGAAACATAGAAAAATAGGTGCAGGAGTAGACCATTCGGCCCTTCGACCTACCGAAAGCGAGGCTGCCAAAACATTGTAAATTATGCACGCCACAGTAAGGCTGGGTTGGTGAATGCTGGCCCTTTAAATGATCACATATCACATATCTCACATCACCACAATGATGTGGCATGGCTTGTGTCAGGTAGTACACAGCCTTGCTGAGACACTGCTTTTGGCAGTGGAATGTCTCTTGTGACGCTGTTACAGTTGAATCACCAAGGCTGTGTGGTGCTCGCGAAGGTGTGTCAGAATTTTAGATTATGTGTACTGCTATGTTACTTGAAATGAAACAGCAATAGATTAATATTAAGTATGTGCATTTTGAAACGAGCTGCCTGCAGCATAGCAGGTTAGAAACTTGATGTATTATTATTATGATTATTAATATTATTAGTATTATTATTATTATTATTAGTTCAGGGAGTTATAAATCTTATTTCTGATTACTACAGCATGTGCCTTTATTAGGAATGACTTTTCCATGTTTTAAAAAAATACATATGATTGCAGTTGACAGTTCAGAAGAGCTGAGGTACTCTAGTAAACTCTCTGAATCATGAAAATCTAATTTCATTTAGTCACCCAAAATCAATTAAAAATTCACAGCAATTCTAATATTTGTAGTTAAACCAGAAAGAAGGTTATCATATTTATATGCCCTTTACACTGAGATTTTAATAGCTAGGCTTCAAATTCCAACATTCACAATTTCCCCTGCCAGTTCTGCAACTTAGGGGGCTCTTTCCTAATTTGTTTTTTAAATTCCATTAAGTCCCACCATACTGATGTATAAAGACCCCAACTCTTTCACACATTCAACACTACTTGAGGAGATTATGTTTCCACAGACAAAGTCCAAGTCCCATGGTTCTACTGAATGAGGAATAAGAATAGTGAATTGCCCCTTTAAATTCTGGCAGGGTGGTGAGGGAGAATCCTGAGTGCCTGATACACAAGTTGTTCCACTGTGGTTTAAAGCCAGGTATTTAGTTATACACATAAAGCTAAATGCTGCAGATGCTGAAAATCTGAAATTTAATCGGAAAATTATGGAGATACTCAGCAGGTCACGCATCATCTGCAGTGTTAATATTTTAGGTTGAAGACATTTCATCAAATATCTACTTATTGTCCTGTCAAAGCACCAGCCAGTTCAAATTATTAAAATGTTATTCTCATTAAATATTTTAATCTAATTTAGTTTATAAACTATGTGATTTGGACTCAATATACATATATATATATATATATATATATATATATATATATTCATTGAGTCCAAATCACATAGTTTATAAACTAAATTATATATATATATGTTATTTTCACACCCGGTAACAATGTTAATATGCGCAGGATTCTTGGTTGCTTGTATTCCCTACGCTGTTGTTTTAATCTGGTCAGACTTTGGAACTCCTGATTCAGTGGCAGTTAAAGTTTCTTTAGTATCAACCTTCTTTGCAAAGTCAGCATCAATGTATAATACCATCATATATCAACTCATTGACTGTGAATATGGCTACGCAATGATCTTGCATTTGCTTCAGATCATCACATCCAAAGGCATCACATGGGAATTCACGGTAAATATCATGGTGATAGAACGATCTTTGGTTTAATTGCGCCAGACATTATTATCACTGGTCCATGATGGTGGGTGATTAGGGGTTAGCGAGGATCTCAGAATTAAATGCACTCTGGCTACCAGTGGCTTTTTAACGCAACTTTAATATTATCATGTCATTCAAAAGCAAAACATTTTAGTAGTTGGTAATCTGACATAAAACCACAAAACGCTAAGAATGCTCAGCAGGTGATAGGTCCAGAAATGCTTTGTGACCTGCTGAGTTTTGCAAATGTCTTCTGATTTTATTACTACACTAGCTAAAAGCAAACATCATACTGACAATCGTAACGTTTACATTTATTTCCATGCAATCTGGTTTTATAGCCCTCCTTGTAAATTAAAACAAATTTAACTTAAACATATAGCGAAACCATCAATAATATAATTAGGAGATTAAAATTATGTAAAGTTACTAATCAAAACATGCATAATGAAAGTCGAGATGCATACAAAAAATTACATATAATATGGTTCTTATTAAGTAGGTGTGTAGTTCTGAACAAATGTTGCTTCAGAATCTATATTACTAAAACTCTGATCTTGACCACTTTTGGCCCACTGTGCTGCGATTTCCGACAGAACGCCGCCACCTACGGCCGTCATTTTTGGCCACCTCGCTCAGAGCCCCCCTCCGCCTTACGGGTGCGGAGGATTTTCCCATCGATGACAAATCAGAGAGATATTAATGTTTTTTTTTAAATCGCCATTCTCTCTGCTGCCCCTGCTGGAGGGAGGGGGAGGGACTATAAAACCAGGAAGTTGTGTGCCTCACTCAGCCTCTGCAAGATGGATGAAGCCAAGGGTCACGTCTTAGAGCTCTGAATAACACTGAACAAATGTCTACACAACTGTGAGTCCCCTTAATGTGGTTTGAAAATGAAAATATGGTTTGTTTGAAGTAAAAAGGCACTGCCTGCAAATGGTTGTTTGGGTGCTTTGGCTTGAAGTTGAAAGGCACTACTTACTGCAAATGGTGGCTTGGGTGCTTTGGCGTGTGGTTGAAAGGCACTACTTACTGCAAATGGTGGCTTGGCTGCATTTTGCTTGAAGTTGAAGGGCACTGCAAATGGTGGCTTGGGTGCTTTGGCTTGAAATTGAAAGGCACTACTTACTGCAAATGGTGGCTTGGCTGATTTGGCTTGGTTGAAAGGCACTGCAAATGGTGGCTTGGGTGCTTTAGCTTGAAGTTGAAAGGCACTACGTACTGCAAATGGTGGCTTGGGTGCTTTGGCTTACAGTTGAAAGGCACTACTTACTGCAAATGGCGGCTTAGGTGCTTTGGCTTGAAGTTGAAAGACACTACTTGCTGCAAATGGCGGTTTGGGTTCTTTGGCTTGAAGTTAAAAGGCACTATTGCAAATGCACTTACTTCCTGGTTGCACTGTATATTGATTTTATATAAAACGCTACCACTTACGGCTGTGATTTTTGGCCATCTTACTCAGTCCCCCTCTGCTCAGCAGGTGCAGATAATTCTTCCCATCAATGAAAAATAAAAGCGTTATTGGTGTTTAAAAAATGTTGAGAATCTCTCTCCTGTCAATCACGCCATGATGGCCACGCCTTTTCTGGTGGTAGGGGGAGGGGTTATAAAACCTGGAAGTGTGGGTGTGGCTCAGTCTCTGCATGATGGGGAGGGAGAGGTCACGACTCTGTCTGAGCTGTGAATCAACTGAACACACTGAATGGCTACTGAACTGTGAGTTTGGTGTTCTGTGTGGTTTTCTGGTGGTTTCACCCTGCATGAAATTGTATGAAGCTGCATTTGAATTTGGTGGCCTTGGATCCAGCTTGAAGTGGGATGAAACTGCACTTGAATTTGGTGGCCTTGTACTCTGCTTGAAGTGGTATGAAACTGCACTTGAATTTGGTGGCCTTGCACCCTGCTTGAACTGGTAGGAAACTGCACTTGAATTTGGTGGCCTTGCACCCTGCTCAAAGTGGTAAGAAACTGCACTTGAATTTGGTGGCCTTGCACCCTGCTTGAAATGGTAGGAAAATGGATTTGAATTTGGTGGCCTTGCACACACTGAGAAGCAAGCCTTCACAGGACAGGGAGAGGCTTGTCACAGCACAATCAAACGAGCCAACCTGATTGTCAAGGTGATCCAGTGAAATGGATCCTCCTGGAAATGGGTTCCCTTTAAATTTCTATTTATCTCTTGGACTCATACAACAATCTCAGCCGCAAATTGGTCCTTAGCTATCCAATACAGCATCGTCTGTGTCCTAAATCAACCCAAGGTATCAGCACATTCACTTCCTGATAGACTCTCCAATCCTCCCTTCCCTATCTTGCAAGGGATGATTGGTCAGACTATTCTTAGAGTTATGTACAGTTTTGGTTACAATACAATACAATTTTATTGTCATTTGAGCCTCAGTGATGCTCAAACGAATTTCTGTTTCCACAGCCATACAAACAAAGACAATTCCTAGACATAGACACAATTTAATTCACACAAACATCCATCACAGTGAACCCACTGTGATGGAAGGCAAAGTCTTTTCTCTCCCCTGTTCTCCATGTCTCTCCCGATGTCCAAGACCCAGGCGGGCGATGATAAGTCCCACGGCCATTTTAGGCCTTGCCGGGCGATTTACGTCCCGCTCCCGGTCTAAAAGTCTCGAAGTTGGAGCCCCCGGCGGGCGCTGGAATGTCCCACGGCCATGAAGCCGCGCCGGGCGGTGCATGACCCCGCTCCGGGTCGTTCCAACCCCGCGACATGGGCTGGAGAAGTCGCGTTGCGGGAGCTCCGGGAAGCGGTCTCTCCCCCCGGACCTGCGAGCTCCCGATGTCCCAGTCCACCGGACCTGCGGCTGCGTTGCTGGAGCCTCCGAGCCCCAGGAGTCGAGTCGCAGCAGCAGCGAGCCACCACCGCTCTCCACGTTCCGAGGCCGGCCAGCCCCACGATGGTGAGTAGTCCGCAGCTCCGCAGCTCCGCAGTCTCCCGAGCCCCCGGGTCGTTCAGGTTGAAGGCCGCTCCACGGTGCTAGGCCCCAACGACAACGGAGACCCGACAGGGAAAAGGTCGGGTCTCCCAGACAGGGAAGAGATTTAAACGGTCCCCCCCCCCCCCCCCCCCCACATATACACATTTAAAACCAGTATTAAAAAAACACCAACACTACATTTAACTAGACAAAAAATTTTAAAAAGACAGACAGGTTGTAGGGGCCGCTGCAACGGGTGAGTCGCGCCGCCTGAAAACATTGAAGACAGGATGTGGAGGCAGTAGAGAGAGCCCAGAAGGGATTCACCAGAGTGATGCCTAGAATGGTGGGCTGTAGTTATAAAGAGAGATTGGACAGGCTGAGTTTATTCTCACTGGGATATAGGAGGCTGAGAGATGACCTTGTAAATGGTTATAAAATTACGAAGGGCACAAATAGGATATCTATATTTTCAAGTCAATGGAGTCTAGAACTAGAGGGTACAGTTTTTAGGTGAGAGGGGAAAAGTTTAAAGGAAATCTGTGGGGCAGGCTTTTCACATTGCGAGTGGTAAATACCTGGGAAGAGCAGCCAGAGGAGATAAATACAATTACAACATTTAGGCATTCAGTCAATTACTTGGATAGGAAAGGCACTGAGGTCTAAAGTTTGCAAATGGGATTAGTGTAGATAGACATGGTGGAATTTAGTTTAGTTTAGAGACACAGCGCGGAAACAGGCCCTTTGGCCCATTGAATCCCGCACACTAACAATACCCTACACACATTTGGGAAAATTTATAATCACACCAAGCTAATTAGCCTGCAAACCTGTACATCTTTGGAGTGTGGGAGGAAACCGGAGATCCCGGAGAAAACCCATGCAGGTCATGGGGAGAACGTACAAACTCTGTACAGAGAGCACCCGTTGTCAGAATCGAACCTGAGTCTCTGGTCCTGTAAGGCAGCAACTATGGTATCCGGACGTGGCGTCGAAGGACGAGAAGCTGAGGCAAAGAAGTGGAAGCCAAATAACCGAATGGAAACGAAGCCGAAACACCAAATAACCGAAAGCGTACAAAGCCGAAATGCCAACTAACCGAAAGGGTGGGAGGCCTAAAAGCAAACTCACTGATTGGCCGTTCTGCCGAAACGCCAACTCACCGAAAGCCTGAGACGTCTACAAGCCAACTCACCGAATGGGCGCTCTGCCGAAAAGTCAAATAACGGATATGACGTCGCCGGGGGCGGGACTTGTCAGCGATTGGTCCAGACCACCGCGTCCATCACATCACTGGCCGATGGAGACGGGCGGGTGGGGGTCATTGGCAGTCATAGTAAATCACTTTTAAAACATGGGGCATTCTTTTGACAATAGGTGGCGTTTCGAGTCGAGACCATTCTTCCGACCTGAGGACTGAGTCTGAAGGGTCTCGACCTGAAACGCCACCCATTCCTTCTCTCCAGAGATGCTGCCTGTCCCACTGAGTCACTCCAGCATTTTGTGTCCATCTTTGGTGTGACAGTTGTCTCATTTCATCGGCTGAGACCATTCAGGTCTGAAGAATGGTCTTGACCCGAAACGCCACCCATTCCTTCTCTCCAGAGATGCTGCCTGTTCCACTGAGTTACTCCAGCTTTTTGTGTCCATCTTCGGATAAAACAGATTACAGATTATCTGGTGTTTTGAGCGTGGGAGCTTGTGTGCGTTACGCGGGCAACCAGACGGTATTACTGTGTTTAAACAATAAATAAAACGTGCTTCTTGTTGTCAAGGGGGGGAGGGGGGAGTGGGAGGAGATAAAATTGTTCGTTGTCATGCAAACTTGTCATCGGCCCGCCAGGGAATTTGTATGTCCCCCCTGTAGCGGCACCTTACGTGGCGAATAAAGATGAGTCGTCAGGCCGGTTTAAAGAATAATTTATTCGGTGGTGGTTGGTGCGCTAACTATAATACAATGTTGTTGCAGCTGAGCGAGGTTGTTCCCTCGTGGTCAGCTGCCAGTTGTCTCTAAGTCTCGTGGTGGGAGAGCTTTTGTATCAGGACACTCCCTCTAGCCCATGATGTCACGTGCCCGCCCTCGTATCTCCTGACGAGGGTTCGAGCATGAATGGCCCTGTTTAGGCTGCCGCCACAGGACCCCCCCCAGAACTGGAGGAAGGAATAGAATGGTCAAGGGCGGCTCCTGCATGTGTGGTCGGGGACACCCCGGGTGAGTGTCGGGACGGAGGCTCCACGGGCGCAGTCGACGCTCTGCGTGGGCGATCCCGAGGTACCGAGGGGTGCGAGAGGACCGATGCAGAAGCCGCCGGTCGGAAGAGACACAGCCGTATCTCCTCGACCAGCGAAGGGAGAGTGTCCTGAGAAATACGTCCCCCAGCAATGACTGGGAGACGTCGGCAACAAGGAAGGAAAATAATGGTCAAGGGTGGCTCCTACACGTGGGTCGGGGACACCCCGGGCGAGAGTCGGGACGGAGGCTCCACGGGCGCAGTGACGCTCTGCGTGGGCGATCCCGAGGTACCGAGGGGTGCGAGGGGACCCGTGCAGAAGCCAACGGTAATAAAATAAACAAAACAATTCCTGAACCGGGCGTGGAAAAACAGTAACACAAAATGAACAGCAACAAGAAAAATTACAGTGCCATCAGCGTCCAAAGTTCAAATTGTCCATAGTGCAGAATAATGTTGCAGTGATGGCATCCAATGGCGCTGTGGCAGGTAGTCAGGTTGCAGTGACGGCAGTCGTCCTGACGGTAGCGCTGTTGCCGGTAGTCAGGCTGCAGTGACAGCATCCGGCTGGAAGGTTGCACTGTGACGGCGGTGAGGCTGCAGCGACGGCGGCTGACCTGTCGGTGGCGCTGTTGCCGGTGGTCGTGCTGCAGTGACGGCATCCAGCCGGAAGGTGGCACTGTGGACGGTAAGTTTTTGTTACTCTTCTGGCCGGCCGCGGCAGCCATGTTTATAGTCGTGCGGCCGCCTGTTTCAGGCAGCCGCGGTGGCCATTAAATGTTTTAAAAGTGATTTACTATGGCTGCCAATGCCCCGAACCATTTGTCCCCGTGGCCGGGGTGGGGGTGAGTCACTCAGTGTGGGTGTTGGGGGTGATGGCGGTGCATCGCAGTCAGTGACTCTGGGTGGGCGGAGGGACCAGCCTGTCCCACACTCTGCTCCACCCGGCACTGCCAACACAGGGCCCGTCACAGTGCGGCCGTGAGGCAGAGGGCGGACGTGGGAGAGTGAGGCGTGTCCCGAGGGATGCACTCCTTCGGCCGCTTACAACTTGGTGCTCGGGTTCAGAGTGCCCAGTCATCTATGGCTTGTGTGGGGGCCCTTCAGACAGTCTTCAGGTCTGAAGAATGTTCTCGACGCAAAACGCCACCTATTGTGAAAAGAATGCCCCATGTTTTAAACGCGATTTACTATGGCTGCCAATGACCCCCACCCACCTGTCTTCATCGGCGTGTGATGGACGCAGGGGTCTGGACCAATCGCTGACAAGTCCCGCCCCCCCCCGGCGATGTCATGTCCGTTATTTGACCTTTCTGCAGAGCAGCCATTCGGTGAGTTGGCTTGTAGAAGACGCAGCCTTTCTGTGAGTTGGCATTTCGGCAGAGCCTTTCGGCGTCCCACCCTTTCGGTTAGTTTGCTTTTAGGAGTCTCACCCTTTCGGTTAGTTGGCGTTTCGGCTTCTTACGCTTTCGGTTATTTGGCGTTTCGGCTTTGTTTCCGTTCGGTTATTTGGCTTCCACTTCTTTACTTCGGCTTCTCGTCCTTTGACGTCACGTCCGCACACGGCAACTATACTGTTGCACCACCATGACGCCCGGAGGTTGGACAAAGGGACTGATTTTGTGCTGTATGTTTCTATGATTCTATAAACTCTATCAAGCATATCCCACAATATGCAGCAGAACTGGGGAAGTTCCAGCTGGTGTTGCAAGCTCTGTCACAGAAGACCTAGTAGTGGGATGGACCTGGATGCATTTGCCATGTGGCAGAGTATTGCTGCAAGATCGCTCTTATGCAAAAGCCCTTGAACTTTGCATGTCTAACATCTCTTTTGAAGTGCAAAACAATTACAAGAAAATTGTATTTACTTAATTTGCTCTGGGATTTTGTACATTTTCTATCCTCTCCCAATTGATTAAATGGTCACCAGTGGCTAATGGAAGGACCTCCTAGATATGATGTTATACATTTATATTGAAGGCATGTTTTTATACATCAATTGATTTTTATCTGCCTGTCTTTTTCATTTAATAAAATTGTTGGCCTTCCACCAATATGAAGATAATTTGACCACTATCAAGCCTATCGATTGCCGAGGTTCACTGTTATGAGCATTGCACAATGAAAGGCCCTTCATGTGAAGCATCTCACATGATTATTTTTCTGCATCCAAATCTTTCAGGGTGCAAAAGTTGATCATTGTGCATTTGGTCTGCAATCTGAAAGTATGATTACAGTTTATTGCAGATAGACACAAAATATATAATTTATAAATTAAATGCTCCACTTCCGCAAGCATTTAATACAAAGCAGGATCATAACAGTTTATGGCAATTACTTTGCAATGCCAGTAATCCATTGGTGAAGAGCCAAGGGCCACAGCAAGATAGAATGACACATTTATTGCAGACTGTTGCTTTTGGAAGAATGCAGGTAATTACTTGTTATTCATGCTTCCTTTATAACATCCTTAATATTTGCAAGATCTTTTACTTTCAATATCATCTCTTAACATCACTGCCAGGGTTGGTAGTGGAGGCAGATGCGATGGTAGGGATTAAAAGGCTTTTAGATGGCCACGTGGATATGTAGGGAATGGAGGGATATTGGTCACGTGCAGGCAGAGGAGATTGTTAATTTGGCATCATGTTAGGCATGGACATTGTGGGCTGAAGAGCATGTTCCTGTACTGCACTATTTTATGTTCTATATTCTATGCAGATACCAGCAGGGACTCATTTGAAGGCCGATCCTCATTTTCTGGGGTGAAATCCATTGTGCCACTTTTGCTTGAAGAGATGGTTTTCCTTTATTAGAAATCAAGAGTACAGATGCAGAAATAATTGTTGACAATTCCATGCAAGCGGGAGGTGTATTGAAGCTAGTACGAGTAGTCATTAAGATTTTGAAGCAGCACAAATGATGTTTGGGCCCATATCCAGAATTGATGTCTATTGCATATGACACAGAGTCTCCAGTATGATTCTTGTCTGCTCGACTTTTCGTTTCAGAGCTGTAATGAAGTGCTAGTGCAGCAAGCATATACTGTACAACCGAAGACTTCAATGTCCAGAAGATGACCTTTAAAACAGTAACAGGATTAGCTCTTCTCATGAGCTTATAATTACCCAACTTCTGCAGCACTTTTCTGTCTAGCTCATTAATCACCACTACAATTACATTGCATCTGCTCTCTTATGAACACTGCGTGTGAGCACTGCAGCATTACACTGCAGTGTTTTTAGTTTTGTAACCAGGTATTCAATGAGTGCTGACAGTGTGATTTGCCACAGTGTTCCCCCCCTTGTGCTATATTTCAGCTTGCTGCTCTTCAGGCACCCTGATTCGAATGTAGTGGTTGTGCTTAGTGGCTCAAAGGTTCTTATAATAAAATGAGTTTATGGTGATGTGAAATTGAAATAATTTAAGAGGTTTTGAGAACAAGAATAAATACAATGTATATTTTTAAGGCAGCGATTGATAGATTCTTGATTAGTACGGGTGTCAAGTGTTATGGGGAGAAGGCAGGAGAATGGGGGTTACGAGAGAGAGAGATATCAGCCATGATTGAATGGCAGAGTAGACTAGCTATATTCTGCTATATCTAATTCATACCACTGAGCTGTAAGCTGCCCATTCAAAATATGAGATGCTGTTTCTCCAATTTGCATTTAGCCTCACTCTGACAATGGAGGAGACCTAGGACAGAAAGGTCTGTGTGGGAATGGGAAGGAAAATTAAAGTGTTTAGCAATCGGGAGTTCGGGTAGGTCCAGACGGATGCAGGAAACATTCCTCTTGCTGGCCTGTCTAGAATCAAGTTAAGATAAATCACTTAAGAGACAAGAGGAATTTAATCTATCTGAGGGTAGTATATCTTGGTATTCCCTTCCCAAGAAGACAGTAAGGCTGAGCAATTCAAGACAGAGATGAATAGATATTTGGACAATAAAGGAATCAAGGAATATGGAGTCATTGCAGAGAGAAGTGAAAGATGTCATTGAATAATGGAAGCAGGCCTTTTCCTGCTTCTACTTCTTATGTTCTTTAGACCTTATCACATCTGTGGTGATCTTGCCTACATGTAATGAGATCTATTTTGGCATTGTTATAACTGAATAGGTATTTAGTTTAGTTTGGTTTATTTAATAAATACAGTGCGGAAACAGGCTCTTCAGCCTACCGAGTCTGCACTGCCCAGTGATCCCCCAGTACTAACACTATCCTCCAGGGACAATTTACAATTTTACAGAAGCCAATTAACCTGCACGCCTGTATGTCTTCGAAGTGTGGGAGGAATCTGGAGGACATGGAGAAAACTCATGCAGGTCACGGGGAATACGTACAAACTCTATACAGACAACACCCGTAGTCAAGATCGAATCTGGGTCTGGTGCTATAAGGCACCAACTCTACCACTGCGCCACCGTGCCGGGCCTGCCATGAACATGCAATGAGCTTTCATCACTTTGCATTTTGGGTGGAAGTGCCTCCATAGATGCTGCCTGATGCAATGAATTCCTCCAACACTTTGTGCTAAGCACAATCTGAGGATGGTTTTATACCGTTAAATAAATGATAAGGTCACAAATTAAGTACCTTGAGTAGGTTGATCAGGACAGCAACTGCATCTGCTGGTTTGTGATAGAAACTCCATTGTTCGTTTGGAGGGCCTCTGGAAGTTTACATGCATGTCTCCACTACACATTTCACTGGTGTTTCTAAGTACAACAAAACTCTAAACTTGCCATCCAATTATTCAGTAAACCAGATGGTGAGCAGCCATTTTGAGAGGAGAATAATCAATTTTGAAAAATAGGCAGGAGAATACAAATACAAACCTGTTTTTTTAATAGAATAGGCAGGATATTTGAAGAAACACTCTTGATCTATAATAAAGCAAAACATCGCACAAAAGTGGAACAGTGGATTTCTCCTCCGAAAATGAGGATTGACCTTCAGATGAGCAATGACATATGAGCAGGTCTTTACGCCCATCAAATCTACTCTGTCATTCAGTCATGGCTGATCTATTTTTTCCTCTCAACCATATTCTCCTGCCTTCCCCCTGTAACCTTCGATGCCCTTATTAATCAAGAACCTATCAATCTCTGTTTTAAAAATATCTAATTACCTGACTATAGCCATCTGTGATAAGGAATTCCGCAGAATCGCCACTCTCTGGTTAAAGAAATTCCTCTTCATTCTAAAGGTACATCCTTTTATTCTGAGCTGTGCACTCTGGTCGTAGTCTCCCACTACTGGAAACATCCTCTCCACATCCACTCTATCAATGTTAGCAATGCCCAATAATACTTCATGAATGCAAAAGTAAAATCTTTGAAATAATAATCTCTTCCTACATCTATTTAAAATTGTACAGTGAAAATAATTGCTAAATGGTCAATTTCAGCAAGGTGCAGAGACATTAGCCCAAAGCATTGCAGTGCACAGTAAAAATACATTTAAAAACAAGTTTTAAATTGATAATTACTGAAGATAAACTGAAAAAGGTTTAATACCTGTTCTGCTGAGCATCGGGAATGTAATCAATGGACATTTTAATAATTGCTTTACAAAATATTATATTTCCCTCATTTTTGAATATGTTTTATTTCAGGGCAATCTCAGTGACCAAGGACGTCAGTTACTTAGAAGTGATTGAGACAAAGTCTGAGAATTGATACTGAACTGAATTCATTCTTTAAAAGCTCTTCTGATTTTTACTTGTTGGTTTATTACCAGCTGTTAACTTCCAACACCCGAAGACCAAAAGCACACATTGAGTATGTCCTTATGAGTAATCATAGCAGTTTGTAGTTGCTAAGCTGGATCAAAAAGACATGGTGGGACAAAGGGCCAGTTTCTGTGCTATGCACTCTTATGACTATGACTAGAGATCTAATGTTTAAGAAAGAACTGCAGATGCTGGAAAAATCGAAGGTAGACAAAAATGTTGGAGAAACTCAGCGTGTGAGTCAGCATCTATGGAACGAAGGAATAGGCGATGTTTCGGGTCGAGACCCTTCTTCAGTCTGAAGAAGGGTCTCGACCCGAAACGTCGCCTATTCCTTCACTCCATAGATGCTGCCTCACTCGCTGAGTTTCTCCAGCATTTTTGTCTACCAGAGATCTAATGTATATGGTTTCATTCTATAACGATACAGTGATATTAAACGGTTATTGAGTAAATATTTAAAACTAAAATTTTGAGAATTGTGATATATGAGCTTGTTTAAATGTTCTATAGTTAGTATTGAAGAGCATTTATTTGCAGACATTTAATCTGCATTTATTCCCAGGACATTTTATCCATTTATAAGGATATTGTATTCTAGGCAATAACTATTTGTGGTTGACATCACTATAACGTTTCTCATAATATGATGAGGGCTGTTGAATGAATCGACAAACGGTGATGGATTGAGTTTTTAATTACAACCAAATACATTTCTTTCCTTCCCACCTCTCTGCACCACAAACTCTCTCTTGCCGCATCAATCACCTGTCCTTTCAACTTTCATTCTTTCCCACCTCCTCTTCCCCTCACCATCATTTGCGCTCCCCATCTCTCCCTTCTCTTTCCCTCGTCTACCCTATACTCTCTCTCTCACAATCTTGCTTCCCTTCCCAACTTTTTCTTTCCCCTCTTTTAAAAATCTCCTTTACCCCATGACATATGAAATTATGAAATTGAACCTCAAGGCCCCTATATTCACCAGCGTTCCATTGCACCATTCCATTCATTGTATATGTTCCACACTATTTGACTTTGGTTCTCACCAGTCAAGTAGGATAGAAGATATACAATAAATGCACCTGTTCTCACTTGTTAGGATTAAATTCTATCTTCCACCATTCTGCCCAAATTTCCATCTGATCCTGTTGTAGCCTTAAACAACCTTCCATGGTTTTTCAATGTTTTTCTTTGATATCCGCAGATATAAGAAATTAGTTAAAATTAATCCATTAACTTCCCTTTGCTTCAATCACGCTTGTTAATAGTGACTAATTGGCAGCGCCATGTATAATTAATAACAATCATTAATTATTGTCTTTTGGTCTCACTTTTTGTGGTAATATTTGGGATTGTGCTCTGAAAAATCACTTAAGAACAGCAATGTACAAATAATATCTCCAAGAGGTAGTATAATGATGGAATTGTAAATAAGATTTAAATAATGATGCAATTGTAAAATAATGATGCAATTATAATCATGATTTTTATTTCCACTTTAAGAGTAATATGCTAATATACTTATGAATTTTGTTCACATATGAATAGTATCTCTACAATATTGTGTTATAAGAAAAGCATTCTGAATAAATGTAAGCATGACTATACATTTATAAATGCTGGTTTCCTATTTTTAGCTTCACCATTTCTATTATTACACCATAAATCTCGCCTTCCTGTTTTTGCACTGTTAATTTCAGAATCTCTTAATCTGGTAAATTAAGGAAATACTTAAAATAGACACAAAAAGCTGGAGTAACTCATCGGGACAGGCAGCATCTCTGGAGAGAAGGAATGGGTGACATTTCGGGTTGAGACCCTTCTTGTGACTGGTTAGGGATAAGGGAACAAGGAAAAAAAGATATGAAAAAAGTAATTATGATAAAGGAAACAGGCCATTGTTGGCTGTTTGTAGGATCAAAATGAGAAGCTAGTGCAACTTGGGTGGGGGAGGGATAGAGAGAGAGGGAATGCCGGGGCTATCTGGTGAGATAAATCAATATTCATACCACTGGGCTGTAAGTTGCCCAAGCAAAATATGACATGCTGATCCTCCAATTTGCATTTAGCCTGACTCTGACAATGGAGGAGATCTAGGATAGACATAGACATAGACATAGACATAGAAAATAGGTGTAGGAGGAGGCCATTCGGCCCTTCTAGCCAGCATCGCCATTCATTGTGATCATGGCTGATCGTCCCCTATCAATAACCCGTGCTTGCCTTCTCCCCATATCCCTTGACTCCACTAGCCCCTAGAGCTCTTTCTAACTCTCTCTTAAATCCATCCAGTGACTTGGCCTCCACTGCCCTCTGTGGCAAGGAATTCCATAAATTCACAACTCTCTGGGTGAACATTTTTTTCTCACCTCAGTCTTACTGCATTTCGTTGTCTCTGTACTGTACACTGCACAATGACAATTAAAGTTGAATCTGAATCTAAATGACCTCCCCTTTATTCTAAGACTGTGGGCCCTGGTTCTGGCCTCGCCCAACATTGGGAACATTTTTCCTGCATCTAGCTTGTCCAGTCCTTTTATAATTTTATATGTTTCTATAAGAAGTCCTCTCATCCTTCTAAACTCCAGTGAATACAAGCCAAGTCTTTTCAATCTTTCCTCATATGACAGTCCTGCCATCCCAGGGATCAATCTCGTGAACCTACGCTGCACTGCCTCATTCACAAGGATGTCCTTCCTCAAATTAGGAGACCAAAACTGTACACAATACTCCAGATGTGGTCTCACCAGAGCCCTATACAACTGCAGAAAAACCTCTTTACTCCTATACTGAAATCCTCTTGTTATGAAGGCCAACATTCCATTAGCTCTCTTCACTGCCTGCTGTACCTGCACGCCAACTTTCAGTGACCGGTGTACAAGGACACCCAGGACTCGCTGTACCTCCCCCTAACCTAACCTAACCTAACCCCATTGGGATAATAATCTGCCCCCTTGTTTTTGCCGCCAAAGTGGATAACCTCACATTTATCTATAATATACTGCATCTGCCACGCATCTGCCCACTCACTCAACCTGTCCAGGTCACCCTGCAACCTCCTAACATCCTCTTTACAGTTCACACTGCCACCCAGCTTTGTGTCATCCACAAACTTGCTAGTGTTGCTCCTAATTCCCTCTTCCAAATCATTAATATATATGGTAAACAGTTGCGGCCCCAACACCGAGCCTTGCGGCACTCCACTCGCCACTGCCTGCCATTCTGAAAAGGACCCGTTCACTCCTACTCTTTGCTTCCGGTCTGCCAACCAATTTTCTATCCATGTCAACACCCTACCCCCAATACCATGTGCTCTAATTTTAGTCACCAGTCTCCCGTGCGGGACCTTATCAAAGGCTTTCTGAAAGTCTAGATACACTACATCCACTGGCATCCCTTCATCCATTTTACTTGTCGCATCCTCAAAATTTCCAGAAGATTAGTCAAGCATGATTTCCCTTTCATAAATCCATGTTGACTTGGACTAATCCTTTTACTGTTATCCAAATGCCCCATTATTACCTCTTTAATAATTGACTCCAGCATCTTTCCCACCACCGAAGTCAGGCTAACTGGTCTGTAATTCCCCGTTTTCTCTCTCGCTCCTTTCTTGAAAAGTGGGATAACATTAGCTATCCTCCAATCCACAGGAACTGATCCTGAATCTATTGAACATTGATCACCAATGCGTCCACTATTTCTAGAGCCACCTCCCTGAGGACCCTGGGATGCAGACCATCAAGCCCAGGTGATTTATCATCCTTCAGTCCCATTAGCCTACCCAATACTATTTCTCGCCGAATGAAAATTTCTTTCAGTTCCTCTACCCCCTTAGATCCTCTGTCCTCCAGTACATCGGGGAGATTGTTTGTGTCTTCCTTAGTGAAGACAGCTCCGAAGTACCTATTCAACTCTTCTGCCATTTCCTTGTTGCCCATAATAATTTTACCCGTGTCTGCCTTCAAGGGACCCACATTTGACTTTGCTATTCTTTTTCCCTTAACATATTTAAAGAAGCTTTTCTGTCCTTCTTTATATTCCTGGCCAGCTTCCCTTCATACTTCATCTTTTCAGCCCGTATTGCCCATTATCCTATGAAAGTTTCCCAATCCTCTGGCTTCTGGTTACTCTTTGCTGTGTTATACATCTTTTCTTTTAGTTTTATTCTATCACTAACTTCTCTTGTCAGCCACGGTTGCCTCCTACTCCCCTTAGAATCTTTCTTCCTTTTTGGAATGAAATGATCCTGCGTCTTCCAGATTATGCCCAGAAATTCCTGCCATTGCTGTTCCACCGTCGTTCCTGCTAGGATCCCTTTCCAGTCTACCTTGGCCAGCTCCCCTCTCATGCCTTCATAGTCCCCTTTGTTCAACTGCATCACTGACACTTCCGATTTAACCTTCTCCTTCTCAAATTGCAGATTAAATCTAATCATATTATGATCACTACCTCCAAGCGGTTCCTTTACCTCGAGTTCTCTTATCATATCTGGTTCATTGGACAACACTAAATCCAGAATTGCCTTTTCTCTGGTCGGCTCCATTACAAGCTGCTCTAAGAATCCATCTCTGGGGCATTCTACAAACTCTCTTTCTTGGGGTCCTGAACCAACCTGATTTTCCCAGACTACCTGCATATTGAAATCCCCCATCACCATAGTGGCATTACCTTTGTTACATGCCAGTTTTAACTCCTGCTGCAACTTACACCCTACTATTTGGGGGTCTGTTGATAACACCAATTAGTGTCTTCTTGCCTTTACAATTCCTCAACTCAATCCACAGTGACTCTACCTCATCAGTCCCTATGTCTTCCCTCGCAAGGGACTGAATTCCATCCCGCACCAGCAGAGCTACCCCCCCTCCTCTGCCCACCTGCCTGTCCTGAAAGGTCTGTGTAGGAATGGGAAGGAGAATTAAAGTGTCCGACAACCGGGAGATCAGGTAGGTTCAGGCGGGCTGAGCGAAGGTGTTCCACGAAACGATCGCCCAGTCTACGTTTGGTCTCGCCGATGTATAAGAGTCCACATCTTGAACAATGGATACAATAGATGAGGTTGGAGGAGATGCAAGTAATCCTCTGCCTAACCTGAAAGGACTGTCGGGGTCCCTGGACAGAGTCGAGGGAGGAGGTATAGGGATAGTTGTTGCATCTTCTATGGTTGCAGGGGAAGGTACTTGGGGAGGGGGTGGTTTGGGTGGGAACGGATGAGTTAACCAGGGTGTTGTGGAGGGAACGGTCTCTGCGGAAGGCGGAAAGGCATGGAGATGGGAAAATGTGGCTAGTGGTGGGATCCCGTTGGAGGTGGCGGAAATTACGGAGGATTATGTGTTGTATGTGATGGCTGATGGGGTGGAAGGTAAGGACTAGGGGGACTCTGTCTCTATTGTGACTAAGAGGAGGGGGAGCAAGGGCGCCGCTGCATTGTACCGAGGAGACACGAGTGAGGGCCTCATCGATGATGGAAGAGGGGAAGCCCCGTTCCTTAAAGAATGAGGACATCTCGGATGTCCTGGTATGGAACAGGTCATTTTGGGCGCAGATGCGGCGTAGACGAAGGAATTGGGAGTAGGGGATAGAGTCAATATTTATCCACTTCAGTTGGATATGCTGTAGAGGGTGCTGTTGTTTCCCTCTTACTCTTCCAGCTTGCAAGGCCAAATACCACAGGCATTGAACATTCAAAAACAAGTCCAACAGCTGGCAAAATTTCTTGGACTGCCACATCAATTTGGGAGCCAATATCCTCTTTTACTTTATGATCATTATTGTACATTGTACATTAACTTGATGATGGGTATCTATATAATTTTGGTATTTCACTACTTGTAGTGTTAAGCAAAAAATAAATTAATTCATTTATTTTTCATAATTTCTTATTTCTTACACAAATATAATTCCAAACATCCATGCCCTAATTCCAATTAGAAATTGAATCTCTGAAGTTGTAACTATTTTCCAGGAAATGTATACTTTTATATAATATAGTTTTATTCATATAATGAATTATTCAATATGACCTGAATAAAAGTTACATCCTAATGAGGTGTGCTTCAAAAGCAAGAAACAACGATATTCATTTTTTAGCCTATGAAACAGCTTTAGTGTCAAAATATACTGATTTTTCCATGTTTGAACCACTGTTTGGCTATCATCTTCGGTCAAAGAAACATTTGGGGTGGAATATAATAAATGGCCAGTATATATAACATTACTGTGACTTAACATCACTTAACATCACTTAACAACGCATTGCAACATCAATGCAAAAGATAAACGTCGATGTTAAATTTCCACATTATCAGTGGCATATTGTTCCTTGTTTGCAATCATGAAAATAGTGCGAATATTAGTGTGACAAACTGAACTACCAGCCTACCACGTTGCATATGATCTGCAGAATTGACCTCAAAGAGAAACCTTTAATAAGTGATGACTTTCAATTAGTCGTTTAATAATGTGATCAGTGGGAAGAGTTCCCTTGGTGCCTCATACAGACTCTGTCTGTGTGGGTAGATGAGGTTTCCAACATTTCCTTTGCCAAAGCCATGCCTGCAGGGGGACTGATATCCTAAGGAAATACTAGGCATGGAATTTTATTAATATTTTCATACCTGATTTTTTTCCTACAGTTTTAGACCTTCAACCAGTGCACTCAGCAGAATCATCACACTGGTTGGGTCCAACATTTATTTTCAGTTCCTTGAATTGGGCAAGATGTAGGGGCGACACAGTGGCATGGTTGTCGAGCTGCTTTCTCGCAGTGTCAGATACCCAGGAACAATCCTTACCTCGGGTGCTGTCTGTGTGGAGTTTGCATGTTCTCCCTGTCACCCGGATTTCCTCCGGGTGCTCTGGTAACCTCCCACATCCCAAAGACGGGCAGGTTTGCAGGCTAATTGTAAATTGCCTCTAGTGTGTAGAGAGTGGATGAGAACCTAGGATAACACAGAACTAGTGTGAATGGGTGTTCAATGGTTGATGTGGACAGTGGGTCGAATGACCTGTTTCTGTGCCGTATCTCTAAAACTAAATGTACACCAAGTATCTACCCTGTCCACCGACTGGGTGGGTTACATTTCAATCTGCACTGTCTCTACCTTTCAGTTATTTTTCTCTTGCAACTGACGATGTTTTAATTCCCATAATGCAATGAAATGTGGTCACACAGCATCATGATTCACGCATTATACAGAACATTTTTTATGAAACATAAAATGTTAATAAACACTCAGGATTATCTCATGGAATACAAAGTCTGCAATTTTCATTTGGATCTCTTTCCTTAATCCACTAAAAGAATACAGCGAGGAACAGAAATGCACAGCACCTTTCCATAATGTGCCTGGATGTCATTTCTAGGATTTTCTGTGGAGTACCAGGTGTCAGTGTAGGGCAGGGATGGGGATGGAGTGTCTGTGTAGAGGCAGGAATGGAGTGTCAGTGTAGGGACAGGGATGGGGTGTCAGTGCTGCCTCTGGACATCATGCAAAAGATCGCTTCTAACGATCTCCAGTTTCTTCTCGCACCCCAAAGACATACAGGTTTCTAGGTTAATTGGCTTGGTATAATTGTAAAAATTGTCCCAAGTGTGTGTAGGATAGCGTAATGCCCCTGACCCACTTAGGAAACCTGAACGGAAACCTCTGGAGACTTTGCGCCCCACCCAAGGTTTCCGTGTGGTTCCCGGAGATTTTTGTCAGTCTCCCTACCTGCTTCCACTACCTGCAACCTCCGACAACGACCTGCAACCTCCGGGAACCACATGGAAACCTTGGGTGGGGCGCAAAGTCTCCAGAGGTTTCCGTTCTGGTTTCCTAAGTGGGACAGGGGCATTAGTGTGCAGGGATCGCTGGTCGGTGTGGACTCGGTGGGCTGAAGGCCCTGCTCCACGCTGGATCTCTAAACTAAACTAAATTCAAAAACAATGTGCCTGTGAAGCCTGCTTCTGGTTATCTTAAAAAGGGGCCTCCTTGCAAAAGTCCCAAGTGACCATTGGAACCCGATTCTAGTTGATTATATAACATAGAACATTACAGTGCAAGAACACAATTCATATCCCTCCATTCCTTGCATATCCATATGTCAATCCAAAAGTCTTTTAAATGCCACTATCATATCTGTTTCAACGACCCACCCTGGCAGCGTGTACCAGGCGCTCACCACCCTCTGTGTAAAAACATTGCCCCGCATATCTTTAAACTGTGTCCCTCTCGCCTTAAAACTATGCCCTCTAGTATTTGATTTTCCATCCAAGGAAAAGGTTTCTGATTGTCCACCTAGGGGATATGGGGAGAAGGCAGGAACAGGGTACTGATTGGGGATGATCAGCCATGATCACATTGAATGGCGGTGCTGGCTCGAAGGGCCGAATGGCCTACTCCTGCACCTATTGTCTATTGAAATCTATGCTTCTCATAGTTTTACACACTGCTATCTATACTTCCCGCAACCTCCGACATTCCAGAGAAACCATTCCAAGTCTGTCCAACTTCTCCATTTATCTAATACCTCCCTCATCCAGACATCCTTAAGCTTCTCCATCATCCCACTCCCAGAGCATTGATCACATCCTATTCATCATCGCTGATCTCCAACAGCCAGCCTCTGCCTCAAACCCCTTCTGATGCCTGACCCTGCCACCATCCTGGGTCATGGTTCCCCTCGCCCCATTGACTTCAGCCCTGACTCTGTGACATTGCCTTTATATTCTCCTCTCTGGTGAGCTTCCTAGCCTCAGTAACCCAGTAACTCAGGTTTGTAGGTTAATTGGCTTGGTTTAAGTGTAAAATTGTCCTTAGTGTGTGTAGGATAAACAGCAAAAACTTTGCATAGGGCGGCCACGGTGGCACCGGGTTCGATCCCCACTACGGGCGCTGTCTGTGCAGACTTTGTACGTTCTCTCCGTGACTGCGTGGGTTTTCTCAGAGATCTTCGGTTTCCTCCCACACTCTGAAGATGTACAGATATGTAGGTTAATTGGCTGGGTGTATGTGTAAATGATCCCTAGTGTCTGTAAGATAGTGTTCTTCTTCTTGCGTATGGCGTGCATAACCTAAAGATAGGACAACGTGTTGTATTTGATCTTATTTGATTGTGCACGCCAGGTTGATTGCATTCGTTGAAACAGGGCAGACCACGTGAAGTTTGCAATCTCTCACCCCTAGGATAGTGTCGATGTGCGGAGATCGCTGGTTGGTGCGGACTCGGTGGGCCAAAGGGCCTGTTTCCGCGCTGTATCTCTAAAACCCAGCATCCTGTGATTAGTTTCTTTTGCATCTTTTCAGAAGCGGACAAAATTCAGGACGTCAAACTCACTACAGTAACTTTCTGTCAAAATGACTAACATACTTCCTACTATATAAATTCTTTGGCTTTAATCCTTTCAAATTCGATTATGGATTCTCAAGAATGTGAATTCTTGCCTGTCCTTTATTTCTCAAAGTACACATTAAAAATACATTTTTAGTTAAAAGCAAAAAAATTACACCAGATAACAGTGATTGATTGATATTTATTTCTATTGGTTGGAAGCACAAAAAGAGAGGAATAAATCACAGAGAATTAGCCAAACAGCTGAATGAAATATCAAATGTTATTATCCTGTTTGCGCTTGAACATAAAAAGTGTATTAAAAACAATACTTTCATCCTGAACTGATTGCGTTGTTTGATGTAGCCATTGCTGAAAGTACAGTATCTCATATCTGTGGCCTTCTTCATTCTGGGTGTATGTGCTGTATATTAGCACATTTTAGGTTGCAATTCCAGTGGCTTAAAGCATGCCTGTTGTCAGTCAATTGATTAAAAAACTGAAGTTACAACCATTATTTTGGATTTTGAAGTTGGAAATTTCATACCCAGTAACCTTTAAACATTTGGGAAAATACTTGTAATTGTGAGCTTTCCCAACATTGCTGGAACGAGGGGCCTGTCGAATCTGACACGTTCCCACTCTATGCAATTTATAACCCACCATTACATGTTTGCCACTTCCAGCCATACTGTAATGCAGAGCATTGCATGCAGGAGAATCAGCTTGAAAGATAATCAATTTGCAAGTTTTAACTTTATTTTGTTTCTTGCCTCAGATCGCAGAGTTTTTTTCAGGGAAGCCGCACTGTACACTCAGCACTGGAAAGTCCATCATTTATGAACTGGGTGCAAGTAAAATGACATTAATAAAAATTGTAATTATGGACCTCAAAGATAAAGGCAAAGAAATGAAAATTATAGTGTGTTAAATAGTTATGTAACTAATGTAACTGTCAAGTCTGCCTGACCAGTGACCTTGCTACTCATTCAGAAGCATTTTAATTCAGTTGTGTAACAAAATGAAAAAAAAATCAAATTGTCAATTATGTGCAAGGTGACCAAGCAAATCCAAAGACTTATGGTATCAACTAGGCATTGAAAAATCAATTAATTTCTGTAACTGCTGCCCCTTATGTATCGAGAAACATATTTTGAAATGAATAATGTTATAATGTAAACAATTTTTGTAGGCAGATAATCTTCTGTTAAATGCCCTGATCATGTGTAGACAAAAGAGATAGTTTAACTTGGACATTGTTAACCAGAGGTGCTGTTCCTGTACTGTACTGTACTGTTCTATGCTCTATTTTCTATGTTAAGTGCAGATGTTAGCTAATTGTCTGAGCTGAGACATAGAAACATAGAAAATAGGTGCAGGAGTCGGCCATTCAAGCCAGCACCGCCATTCAATACGATCATGGCTGATCATCCAAATTCAGGACCCCGTTCCTGCTTTCTCCCCATATCCTTTGATTGCAATAGCTATAAGCGCGAAATCTAACTCTCCCTTGAATACATTGAGACAGGATTGAATGGAAACCAACACATGACCGTAAAGGAAATCCCTTGCCTTTCTATCCATTTTGATTCCTTATTTATTCAATTGAAAGTGAGGAAATGTTCTCCTCGCACTGTGAGGTCTTACCCTTACAAACAGCAGACTTTCAATTGCTGAGGTTGTCCACTGAGACGACTGTGCCAATCTCACAATTTACCTTTAGTAGCAATTGGATGGAAGTGGCAAAATAAGTACCACAGGCTGGTTGGGTCAAGTCTGGAAACAGGGTTGGATTGCATTCTTATATCATCGCCCACTACTCATAATATATCAATTATGAACTGTAACAGAATTTAAGTCGATAAATTATTTCACTACACAAGATCTGATGACACAAGGTTACATTTCAACACAAGGTCTCACCAGAAAGGTAATGAATGTTACAAGCGGTTAAATAATCAAATATTCCACAAACTGTTCATAAATAGCATTGTTGAAATGTGGGCTCTGTTACATTGATGGAATTACACATTTGTATTCAAAGTTTTCTTTCAACCTTTACACCCAGAGGAGTAAATGGACTACTTCCACTTTTAAGCTACTAATCATATCAATATGGCATATGCAATATTTATCATTTTATGCTTAGAAAGCTTTATTTGATAATGAGGTATTACTACAGTGTCGTTGATTGCAATCACTTGAAGTGGCGTGGTCAGAGCCTAATGTGTATCCAATATAATCAAATTACTAAATAATTACATTGCTGGTGTTGGTATTCAGATTATAGAACCCATTAATGAAGAATAATAGATTTTCTTTTGATAGATATCGTTTTGTCATGCTAAAATTGTCAATAATATTTATATTGCAAGTTGGTATTGCTATAATAATACTTACATTGACCGATCACTCATTCATGTATGAAAAGATACAGAGTTTCATAAAAGTTTAGAAAAGTACCATTAAATAGACTGACAGAACATTACAAATATACTAACATGCATATGTGAAAGATAATACTGTTGTCAGTCTTAGCACAAGTACAGGACACAATACTAAGATTCAGTCCGTGTGTATTAAAAAAAAACGATAGCTGATGGAAGTAAACAAAGATTTCCTGATATGTGTCCTACTGTGCCCAGAGAAAGGATTTTGGTTTGGTAAACCTAATATATATAATTTTTTATTTACTCATTCTTGTTATGAATCAAATGGGTGGTAGTTCCAGGAACACCAGAGGAAAGAAATATATGGCAATTGGAAACAATGCATATAATGCAGTAGACACAAAATGCTGGAGTAACACAGCGGGACAGGCAGCATCTCTGGAGAGAAGGAATAGGTGATGTTTCAGATCGAGACCCTTCTTCAGTGATATGATTTAGTGTTCTCGGTCTACTTCCAATAATCCAGTATTGCTCAAAATTTGGTACCAATAATGTAACATATTGCTGCTTCACTGATGAAATGGGCTTTTAACATTTCTTTGCTTGCTTTAATACTAGTGGCTGTCCTGTCATCCCTTCCATTCTTCAAGAAACATTTTGAAAATTTAACTCTTTGACTGTTTTGGACATCTGGCCTGATACTTTTTCTCAGGCTTAATGTCAAATAGTTGAATGCATTCTTGTGAACTGTATTGATAGGTTTAGCTGCATTGAAAACATCACACACGGTCACATTGCTGTTATTGTTGAAAGCATATATAGATGATGCAGTTACGATTCTTGGCTTTTACAGAAGTTTTTTTCTCGGGAACCTTATTGTTTTCCCTGATTTTAGTAGAAGACTGGTACACACGTCTCAAAAAGCATTTGCAAGTTAAAAACAATTCAAAAAACACATTTTAACTTGGCTGACCAAGTCGTGGTGGGGTGAAGTGCCATTCAATGGAATCAATTGTTCTTACACTTCAGTACAGTTAAAGACATATTGCAATAGAAAATAAAAATGGATATCATGTTATAACTGCAGAGAAGATAGAAAACTGAAAGTGGAGATGGCAAATGAAAGCAATTAGTTTCAATAGCTCCAGAGCGCAATAACAGAGATCCCAATCAACCCATTTACTGATTGTTTTCCAACTTTATGCTGCTTAGACATTTAATGTGAGGAGACCCAGCCAGTGCTAATCATATTGTTTGTTGGTGAAGTGGAAAATCAGTGGAAATTATGGCAATGCTGACTTACTTAGGGGATCCTTCTTATGGACACATGTATGGGTAAATTAAATGAGAGCTCATTGTTGCATGCAAATCAGCTCCAATGATATATAATTAAGGGAGAAATAGTGAGTACATGTACTATGCCTACTGGCTAATGGTATCAAACTGTGAGAAGGAAAAGGCCACAAAACACTTAGCAAGGCCTGCAGTTCTTAGAAAAATAAATTACCCCTGAAGAGTTCTCCAGCGGTTTCCTCTTCCGAATCTGTTGAAGATCTTTGCTCCGAAGAAAAAGGTGGGTTGCCATGACTGTTCACCTGTTCACGACCCTTCCCCCACCATCCCTCAGCCACTCCCATAATCCATACCTGTCTCCCCTTTTGTTCTTTTTCCAATTAACTGACTCTATGCAGCAATTCACGAGGCCAGCTCTTTTAACAGTAATTGAACCCCCCCCCACACACACACATACACACATGGTCACAGATAGAAGGGGCAAATGCTGTGCAGACAGCACTCAAACATAGGGTTGAATCCAGGTACCTGTAGCAGTGAGGCAGCAGCACTAACCATGGTGATAATGCTGATAAGTGTGAGGTGCTACATCTTGGCAGGACAAATCAAAATAGGACGTACATGGTAAATGGTAGCGAATTGAGGAATGCAGTTGAACAGAGTGATCTAGGAATAACTGCACAGTTTCCTGAAGTTGGAATCTCATGTAGATAGGGTGATAAAGAAAGCTTTTGGTGTGCTGGCCTTTATAAATCAGAGCATTGAGTATAGAAGTTGGGATGTAATGTTAAAATTGTACAAGGCATTGGTGAGGCCAATTCTGGAGTATGGTGTACAATTTTGGTCGCCAAATTATAGGAAAGATGTCAACAAAATAGAGAGAGTACAGAGGAGATTTACTAGAATGTTGCCTGGGTTTCAGCAACTAAGTTACAGAGAAAGGTTGAACAAGTTAGGTCTATATTCTTTGGAGCGCAGAAGGTTAAGGGGGGACTTGATAGAGGTCTTTATAATGATGAGAGGGATAGACAGAGTTGACGTGGATAAGCTTTTTCCATTGAGAGTAGGGAAGATTCAAACAAGAGGACATGATTTGAGAATTAAGGGACAGAAGTTTAGGGGTAATATGAGGGGGAACTTCTTTACTCAGAGAGTGGTAGCTGTGTGGAATGAACTTCCAGTGGAAGTGGTGGAGACAGTTTCGATTTTATCATTTAAAAATAAATTGGATAGGTATATGGACAGGAAAGGAATGGAGGGTTATGGTCTGAGTGCAGGTAGACGGGACGAGGGGAGAATAAGTGTTCGGCACGGACCAGATGCGCCGAGATGGCCTGTTTCCGTGCTGTAATTGTTATATGGTTATATGGTGCCATTATGGTACTTGTAATGACTTATCTAAATGGGGATGTTATCTATCTGTTCCATGAATCAAATTAACAGCTATCTCGAAATCGAATTATAGTGGTTTATCATTATAGTAAGTATTACATTCTTTCTTAGTTTATGACAATTTGATGTTATTCTAGACACAATTATAGCGTATAATTGGTATGGCACAAAGTGTCAGAACAGCTGTGTAATATCACTGATGGTAGGAAATATTATCGATATCAGTATTATCAATACTAAAAATGAGGATAACAGAAAGGTATAAATGCTGGGGATGGTTACAGAATGCAAAGTGCATGCAGTGCACACATTTATTATTGGTCATGTGTTTTTAAATAAAATGTATATTTAAGATCTTCGAGCCAATCAAGACTATTACAGTCTAGTAGATGTAATAGTTAACTAATTATGGATCTAA
The DNA here is from genome assembly GCF_010909765.2 of Amblyraja radiata. Taxonomy (NCBI): domain Eukaryota; kingdom Metazoa; phylum Chordata; class Chondrichthyes; order Rajiformes; family Rajidae; genus Amblyraja; species Amblyraja radiata. Next base: position 57,647,699 of record NC_045960.1, read on the forward strand.
ACCATGATTTCAGTGATAATTAATTTTCATTTAATTCATATAATAGTTCAAATTATTTTTAGAATAGCTTTCATTTAACATGCTACCCAGCACAAAGCTACTCAATAAATATTCTCGAACATGGATTTTCGTGGTTGTAGAGTGAGGCTTATCAAAATCAGTCATTATCTTTCGGCTTTCATTATACTTTATGCAAGTCCTTGCAAAGCATTTGCAAAATGCTATTTACATTATTATTAATTTCCCAGGAGTATTTAAAATATAGTAAGTAAAGTGTGTACTCTCAGCATAATAACACAGTACATCCTCAATTTAGATTTCCAGTTAGTGCTTCCCCCATTCCAAATCAAGGAGGTTGATAGGCACAACTATCAGTGATTGTAACTGTACTGTCAGTCTGTAGAAGTAGATTTAAGAATGTCTAACAGCAGCCAGAAAATAAAGGATTCCATCATTAATCAGACAATCACTTTGGACATAATTACTATTGCACGTTGGAGGCAAAGGCACAGATAAAAACCCATGTCATTCAACGGAAATAATTGTTCTTACACTTCCTTACAGTTAAAGACATATTGCAGTAGAAAATAAAGATGGATATCATATCATAATTGCAATGAAGACAGAAAGCTGAAAGTGGAGATGACAAATGAAGGCAGTTAGCTTCAATTGCTCCAGTTTACAATAAAATAGATCCCAATCTACAATTAACCCATTAACTGATCGTTTTCCAACTTTATTCTTCTTAGACATTAGACATGAGAGGACCCAGCCAGTGCTAATCGTATTGTTTGTTGGTGGAAAAATTCTACAGGTGGTGAAAATTGTTCATCAACAGGGGTCAGTTCTGGTTAAAATTATCCTGCCCTAACTAAAGGTTCACCTGCATTTAGAGTCATTGAGTCATACAGCACAGAAACTGTTCTTGCAGCCCAACTTGCCCATACTGACCAAGATGCCCCATCTACACTAGTCCCACCTGCCCACCTTTCTTATCCATTGGAAAACAGTGAGACAATGGCTGTGTCAGGTGCTAGGAATTGCAGGTAGTGAATGTATTCTGGAGAACACTGAAAAATAGCATTATTGAGCAGGGTATTTTTGGCATTTATATCAAGGATTCAGAATGCTGTATTGGTGTCCCTGGTATAAAATGTGTAAGTATCTGCTGAAAACTGGGAAGCCTGTAAGTACATATCCAGAATGTAGCGTGAGCAGTTTGCTGGGGAGGTCAAAGACGTACAGGTTTGTAGATTAATTGGGTTCAGTAAAATGTTTCAGTAAAATTGTTAACTTGTCACTAGTGTGTAGGATAGTGTTAGTGTACGCTGGTTGGTGTGGACTCGGTGTGCTGAAAGGCCTGTTTCCGCACTGTATCTCTAAAGTACAAGTCTTAAAATATGCTCAGAGCTTGCAAGCCTTACAACTAACCCTTTTAGCTTTTGCACATCACCAAGCAGATTGCATGACACTCCCTGGCACATCCTCCTCACCAATGCAGGATGAGATGGACAATAGATAGACACAAAAGCTGGAGTAACTCTGTGGGTCTGACAGTATCTCTGGAGAAAAGGAATAGGTGATGTTTTGGGTCAAGATCTTCCTTCAGACCTGAAACATCACCTATTTCTTTTCTCTGGAGATGCTGTCTGACCCACTGAATTACTCCAGCTTTTGGTGTCTATCTTCAGTTCAAACCATCATCTGCAGTTCCTTCCTACATATAAGATGAACAAAAACCAGGTTATGGAATTTAACTAGATGACATTGCAGCTCGTCACATAACCATTGTTATCCAAGCAGCCTTACATTGTAGGGACAGTGAAAAGTTGAGAGAGATGACAGGTGGAAACTGATACCACGTATGCGGATGACAATGCAATGTTGAGCATGTGTATAGTAAGGGGAAAATATAGGATGCTCCCATGTGAAGTGTTTTGAAGTGTTGCTTTTGTTCTCTGGTTAGTTATGAACAGATGGCATGGTTATTGGGACACAGTGGAGGAGAATGGTGGAGTTGACAGTATCAAAGGCCAAAAAGAGAATGATCATGGAGAAAGTAATTTGAGACTTTGGTCAGGGGTATCCATGGGCCTCGGATTGAAGAGCTTCTCAAATAAGAGATTTCAGAAAATTTGTGATGATCCTGGGCGGAAAATTTAGTTAACTATTTCGTAGAGTAAAATTTCACTGTTGGACTATAAATTCACTTAACGACATAGCAGAATAACTTATTATGAAAAAAAGGAAATAATGGTTTTTAAATGACTTACTCTCCATTTGAAATCAACATTAGTTCTACAATCATTTTAAACAATGGAATTAGAAACTTCAAAAATAACCTTGGAAAATGCAATAGAAAACATAGCTATTATTAAATTGTAACCCGTGGCATTACATTTACGTGAAAGACATAACTGCTTTATGTGAGTCAAAAAAATGATAAACTAGAAGTACAGGTTTTGTTTCATATAAATAATAACATTAAAGTATTTCAGTAAATTGGATAATAATCTATTGTGAGAGTATGTCAGCAAAACGTCAATATTTCAGTGCCCTGAATAAGATAATTTTCTTTGTTTTAGGAATAATTTTGCTGCAGTAATAATATAATCTATTGCAAGAAAATGCTGTCATTATACTCGCAGTTTTGAAAGCAATTATTGTAATAAATGCCAGAAAAACTGAGCAGGAGAAAGCAAGTGTCATAACATCAGAGCTGGGGATTCTTTCTGAGAAACAGAGAATCTATGAATTAACATTTCAAGTATAGACCATTTGTCAATGGAGACAGAATAACAACAATTCAGTTAATGAAGCTTCTATATCTGAAACATTAATTTATCTGCTTCCTACATATCTTTTATTTGACCCGCTGTCTGTTGACTTTAATATCTGAGTTTTAACATCTTCAACCATTTATTAGCAATTCTTAAATTTTATTTTAGATTCCTTCAATATGTGGAATATACACTCATGACATTTTAGACAATTATTTTCTATTGGAGCGCATCGTATTTTGCAAGGTCCATTAAACAATAAGCAACCCATTTTAACAAATAGTTTGTGGAGGTCACTTTTGCAACAAAAAGGGTTAACTTAATGAGATTTCTAGTACCTTTGCTGGACGAAAATGAATATACAATCAGAATATATGGTGTGTAGCTTTTAAAAATCTATAATAAATAATGGCTAATTTCCTCTCACACAGACCTCATGATTATTGAGTGGACTCACAGTTCTTCATTGCCCTTTGGCTTAGTTACAAGAGGGAAGAAAATGAATTGTGTTGCCTACTATTATCAGCAATAATGATCGAAAATTGCCATTTAATTTGAACCTATGGAAGACAAAGCAAGTCTTCCAGACACCTTCATGGAAAACGTTTATGCATAAGGCTTTGCATTGTGAATGTTTTCTGATAACTAGCTTTTTTCCATTAGCAAAATTCTTCATTGAGGGTCCATTTGTGAGACATTCACGCAAAGATATATCTTTCCTGTGCAACTCTTCCCAATCTATTCAATGTTTTTGCATTCCAGATCAACGCAAGAAACTGTCAAATATTGAAGGTGGTAAGATATAGCACATGGTTATTTTTTTCTTAAACCTTCAACTTCTAATTGATAACTTTCCAATGATTTTTTTATTTTATTTTTAATTTCACGTTCAATGCACCTTTAGTGTTAGGTGGAACAGGTTTGTTCTTTTGAAATCTTATCCTGATTGTCTTTCCAGTGAAAAGCATTTCAGATTTCCCATGCTTCCTTTGTTTTGACCCAAAGGCCAGCACAAGCTCGTGGGATTGAACCTTACCAGGGAGCTAAACCACCTGCTATGCAGCTCTGTCTGATGCCGATTTTTCCAGTGAATTTTTGTCCAGGGTCTCAAACTGTGGTGATGTGATCAACCATTCCTGAGTTATCTCGTATCTCCACAGATTCGATTTCCTCTTTCATTTCTGCACGCTTCCTTTTCTTGTGTCGTTTCTTCGATGGAGGAAAAAATGTTAAAAAAACAGGTAATATTACAAAGCAATGTAGCAGTGTACAGATGACTGTGAGGAGTAAGCATTTGAACAGTGTGAAGGTCAAATTTGAAGGCACAAAAAACAGGGGCATTAACCCTAACAGAAAACAAACATTACTCTGCAAGATGGCTGCTCCATTCCATTCCAAAGAGTTTTTGATACATTCAGTCCTTGTGCGTTCTTTTTCTAATACAAATGTAAAGAGTAGAGGTGCACAGTGATCTATGGCATAGTTCAAAGAGTAGATAAGGCACAAGATTGAAATGCTGTCCATATCTACTTTCCATAGTGTCATCAGTCCAACCACGCCAAACTCCATTGAGATCACGCTGAGTATCACCCAAACATTACCCAATGCATTGATAACCAGGAAAATAGTCAGCAGCAGAATGATCAAGACACTAGCACTGGAGTTCAGGATTGGTGAAGTGATGGATGAACTATATCGATCCATGAAAACAAATGTTGGATTGAACACTATATATTTTATTCTAGAAATTAGAGAGTGTTTTCTTAATGTTTCCAGCAAATCAATCATTTCTTCATGTATATTCTCTGCAGTTCTAGCCACCATGTACACTCTGGAGGCGATGATTTCGACTTCTTCTGATGTCTTTGAAAAAATAATATCATCCATATAGTTTTTAAATTCTGGTTGCTTCAAAAATGAGTTAGCTAGAATGTTGATGAAATCGCTTTTGGTTAGTACAGTGACATTGATTTTTTTTAAATACTGTAAGTAATGCTCAATCCATGATATTCTGATGAAACCCCTGCTGATTATTTGCAGATCCTCCTGTATTGTTATATTCCAGTATTCTATTGGCTCGTAAATATAAAAACCTATGACTGGACTGTAGTTGCTGAAGTATTTTTGCTGGATTATTGTAAAAGAAACACTTTTTGAGTCACTTGCAAGCATATTAAGAAGATTTGATCCATTACTGATTTGTAAACATCCCATAAAGGAAAATGACACATAAATCAGGTATAGCAACACGACAAAAGGCTTGACATATGTATTAATGATCCATTCAGTGTAGTGCTCCCTCAGAAAGCGCTGAATGAAATGTTTCTGATACGGATCGCATTCATGGCCACTGGGCTGCTGAAATCCATCATTCAACATTGTTTTAAACCAGACAGGCCTGGACGCTAAATATTCAGGTGATGGAATTCGACAGCAGAATATGCTGTGGTAGCGGTTCTGTTCTAATTGCCCAGCAAATACCAAGCAGGAGCCATAAAAGGAGAAAACATAGAAATAGTTCACTAGAACTGTGACACACATGTTCTGACAGAAGATTTTGACAGATTCAACATTGGTGAATGGGCTTGCACCCATCCCAAAGGTGATGATGTACAGCGAGCTTGTCATCGTGTAGGACACCATCACATCAGAATAAGCAGCTGCTATTCTTTCCTTGAATGGTAAATCCTCTTTTGTTCTCCGCCACCCAGCGAGAAGCTCGAACACTCCTTTAGTTCCGTGGCCTGTTAGAAAGTAGAAGGGCAAAATTGTTAGCACATGATGAAGCTATGTGAACAAGTATTTATAATAACTTTGCTACTTGCTTAAATTTTTTACAGTTTATGCCTTATCCGGATGTACAAACGCAGCCTTTTATTGTCCAGTATGATATTTGAAAATATATATATCAAAAATAATCATGTAAATTGATTATTTTAGAATATCATATTGGAAAATATGGCAGGAAGCAGAGATGACATGGTGACTTTGGATTTAGAACATAGAATATAGAACTACAGCATGGGAATGAACCCTTTAGCCCATTATGTTCAAGCCGAACATTGTGTCCAGTTAAACTGATCTCATCTGCCTGCATGTGATTCATATCGCACTATTTCTTGCACTTCCATTTGCCTAACTAAAAGTGTCAAATACCAATATGGCATCTGTCTCCACCACTACTCCTGACAATGCGTTTAAGGCCCCCACCACCCTCTGTGTAAAAAAACTTGCCTTGCACACTTCCATTAAGCTTTCCCCCTCAAATAGCTATGCCCTGTCGTGTTGGAAATATCCACCCTGGGAAAAAAAGTTCTGACTATCTACACTATCATTGCCTCTCATAATTTTATATACTTCTATGTATATAAGTATGGCCCTCAACATCTGACATTCCAGAGAAAATAATCCGTTTATCCAACCACCTGTAGCTGAACCCCGTTTATGCAGGCAGCATTCTGGTAAACCAGCTCTGCACCCTCTCCAAAGCTTCCACATCTTTCTTCTAATGGGGCGACATGTAATGCAATGGAATACACAGATTCTTCCTCAGGGGAAAAAGGGAACACAACCGGAAATGTTGCCTATCCATGTTCCCCAGAGATGCTGCCTGACCCGCTGAGTTACTCCAGTACTTTGATTGTTTTTATTTGTAAACCAACATCTGCAGTTCCTTGGGTCTACTTTAAAATACGTTGTTTTAGATCCAGAGAAGACACAAGGTGCTAGGGTAACTTAGCGGGTCGGGCAGAATCTCTGGATCGGTGACATTTTCGGCAGAACTATTCTTCAGACTCCGGTTATTACCTTAGGTTTTTGAGAAAGATGCTCAGTCACAAGATAGCATGGAATCTTTATCTCTTGAAGTAATCAGGAACATTTCAGGAATGTGTGATTCTTCCAGTGAGCAATAGTAGCAAATTGTTTTTGTCAGAAATAATTCCATAGATTGAAGTCCACATGCCGAACAATAATTTGCCCGACACACCACCTGCTGTTTGTAGCTTTTGCCTATAGCCCTCGTCTCCAAACCCAAGTATGTTTTGTTCCATGCCAAGCTAATCTGGCTGCCACCATTGACTATTATTTCACATGCTGCTCCATAAGTTGAAGGCAGTTGATAGTATGATTACTTTTACATTATACATTCTCATATTCCACTGCCTCAGCACCACTTCACTCCCTTTCTGCATTCTCTTTCCTGGCCTCCCCCTCTTCATTATTCCACTCTTTTCCTTACTTTCCCTTTTCATGGATTCTTTCACTTTTGGGTTTTCCCCCTCCACCTGTACCACCGCTGGCTGTTCCATGTTCACACGTTATTAGATATTTGGGATAGGGAAAGAAAGAGTGGAAATAAAATGAAAAAGGTGGGGAGGGGAAGATGAGTCAATAGCAGCAAAATTAATAGCAAGATTGAGAGTAGCTGAAGGTGGATCCTTACACCAACGACCTCCTGCAGTGATGTCCTAAATCTGGGATGAATGATGTCTACCATTTTTCTGTGTATGAGGTTTAGTTTTAGTTCAGCGATACAGCCTGGAAACAGGCCCTTTGGCCCAACAGCTCCGTTCCAACCAACAATCACCCGTACACTAATTCTATGTTATCCCAGTTTCACATGCTACACACTAGGGACAATTTACAGAAGCCAATTAACCTACAAACTTTCGGAAGGTAGGAGGAAACAAGGACCCGGAGAAAACCCACGCAGTCACAGGCAGAACACACAAACTCGGTACAGACAGCACCCGTAGTCAGGATTGAATCCGGGTCTCCAGCGATATAAGGCAGTAACTCTACCTCTGTGCCACTGCGCTACCCTGGGTATGATTTCAATCACTGAGCACTGGGGATGATGCGTGTTCAGTCAGGGTGATGAGGGAATGGAAAGCGAATGGTATGTTAGCTTTCATAGCAAAGGGATTTGAGTATAGGAGCAGGGAGGTTCTACTGCAGTTGTACAGGGTCTTGGTGAGACCACACCTGGAGTATTGCGTACAGTTTTGGTCTCCAAATCTGAGGAAGGACATTATTGCCATAGAGGGAGTGCAGAGAAGGTTCACCAGACTGATTCCTGGGATGTCAGGACTGTCTTATGAAGAAAGACTGGATAGACTTGGTTTATACTCTCTAGAATTTAGGAGATTGAGAGGGGATCTTATAGAAACTTACAAAATTCTTAAGGGGTTGGACAGGCTAGATGCAGGAAGATTGCTCCCGATGTTGGGGAAGTCCAGGACAAGGGGTCACAGCTTAAGGGTAAGGGGGAAATCCTTTAAAACTGAGATGAGAAGAACTTTTTTCACACAGAGAGTGGTGAATCTCTGGAACTCTCTGCCACAGAGGGTAGCCGAGGCCAGTTCATTGGCTATATTTAAGAGGGAGTTAGATGTGGCCCTTGTGGCTAAGGGGATCAGAGGGTATGGAGAGAAGGCAGGTACGGGATACTGAGTTGGATGATCAGCCATGATCATATTGAATGGCGGTGCAGGCTCGAAGGGCCTAATGGCCTAGTCCTGCACCTAATTTCTATGTTTCTATGTTTCTATGTGATGTTGCGTTTACTGGAGTATTGGGAAACGTTGGTGGTGAGGTTATGGTCAGGAGCAGGAAGCAGTGGATATGTTGGATAGTTTTGTTAGGGAGAATGTAGTGCATCGGAGGTAAGGGAACATTGTTGGAAGGTATTTGGGTAGTGGGTGATGGATGTTGGAAGGGGTTTAGGGAAACTCAAAAGCACAGCTATCAGAAATAAACTATTGGTGGGGACTTAGAGAAATCGAGATTTTTAAATGTCGTTTTAAAAATATTAAAAATTCACAACAGCAAATTATATTCTGGCAGACAGATAAATCCTAAAAATAAGCTGATTATTTTTATTCATTTGATTAGTCATATACTGTGTGACCAAGGAAACTAAAGAGCTAAATTTGGACAATTTCAAGGAAGTTGCATGGGAATTATTTCTGAGCTTCAGTCAGGTATGCAGGGCTGCTCTCTGAGTGGTTTCTGCTCCCTGCTCCCAGAGCTGCTCTATGAGTGGGATTTCTAAATTTTTCTAAATTTGCAGCAGCACAAAACTTAGAAGTTCGGTAAGCAACAGAAGCTTGTGGTTGACTTCTGGGGGACATAAATAGGTAGATGGAATCTGAAATAATACATTTTAGTAGGATGATGATAGAAAGGAAATAAAAGATAAAATAATTCAATTCTAAAGAAATGTAGGAACTGGAGAGACCTGGGTTACACTTGTTCATGAATGGTGGAAGACCGCTGGACAGATTGAGACAGCAATTAGAAAAGCTTATGTGTTTTGGGGGTTTATTATTAGGTGATTGGTGTGAAAAGGACAAGTTGTGTTGAATTTTTTAGAAATAATTTGATCCACTGCTGAAATGTTGAGCTCAACCCTGCTAGTGGCTTCCAAGTGGATCCATGCAGATACATTGGTGTCAATGGTTCTTCACTTCTGTGTCTGTTTACTGAACTCAGGACTCAACACCAAGTCCAGGATGGTTACATAAGGTGCATCTTTGGTGCTTCACAGTTGTATATCTTCATGCACAATGTAAGTGAAGCTGACTGATTTGATTTGTAACTTATTTTGATTAATATCTAAATTGGTTCGGACATTAATAAGTTGAAAGAGTATTTCAATTGCAGATTCTTTTTTAATGTTTTAACTTTAAAAATATATACTTTATTTTCTTTATTTAAGTGCACATGGTGGTGGTACACATTTCAATGTGGACTTTCAAAACAAAATTGGATGAATGCATAAAATTAAAATGTTGAAGGGATGGGGGTATGAAATGGGAAATGAGACTGTAGATGGAAGGCTGAATAGTCTGTAATAATTACTGATATAACAAAGAATCCTAATTTAATATATCTATATGAGGGTCTACTTAATGTACTGTGAGACACATTGTTCATCCATCTTTTCCTGATGACAACCACAAATATTGTCACATGCCATTGTAATTGAAATGTACATCTAATCATGCATGCAATAAATTATCTTTATAACACTATTAATGAACAAGTCTTATATGTCATAATAAATGACTCCTCTCGCAGAGCCTGTTCTGGAACAATAAACTTGATTGTGCAGCGTATGTAGTAATGATTGTGAACAATTACTGTTTCTTTAAGACTGTCACATTTATAAGTCACATCACGTGACAGACGTGATCTGTTGAAAGTTCTGTGGGGAGCTTTTACTGGACCACACGCTTTGAGCTGCTCACGTGACTTGTGTGTAGTTTCTGAAATAGACACTGTTGGAAGATAAGAGTGCTTTGAACACATCCACTGGGTGGCGCCATACAATGGCTGCCTCACCAATAGTCTGTCTCGCCCCTTTCTCTCTTTGTTGTTTTTTAGTCAGTAGTTAAATATTGTTTTAGTGTATCTTTAGTTTTGTCGGGTGTGAGGAGGATGGGTGCAAACTTTTTTTTCCCTCTTTCCTCGACGGAGATGCAACTTTTTCCTTATCGTATCTGCACTGCAGCCTAACATTGTGGAGCTGACGACCTCTTGCTGGGAATCGACCTTGGGAGCTCCAACCGCGGATTTAACATCTCGGAGCTGGCCGTCCCATTGCCACAAGAGTGGATGGCAAATTGTGCAACTTGTTAGCACTATCAAGACTATGACTATCAAGACTATGAATACCATGTTAAGGATCTAAGTACTGTATGTTACTGGTGCCCAAATATTTAGTGCTGCTTAACACAATTTGTAGTGAACTGCAAAACATAAGCGCTGGCAGAACTCAGCAGATCAGGCAATATCTGTATAAGAAGGAACTGTAGATGCTGGTTTAAACCGAAGATAGACACAAAAAGCTGGAGTAGCAGGCAGCATCTCTGGAGAGAAGGAATGGGTGATGTTTTGGGTCAAGACCCTTCTTCAGACAATATATCTGTGGTGGGAATGGACAGATGACATTTCTGTTCAGCCAACTGCCCTTCTTGTAGTCAACAGACTCCTCTGGTCCTTTTCTATCACCCAGGATTAGTAAGTCAGGCCACATGAAATTGATTATATTCTCTAATTCTTGCTGCGGTCTTGTCTCTTGTTTAGTTGCCTCTGTCATGTTTGCCTGTGTTACACAGACTTGTAAAGTGACACCTAAACTAGTGATGAGGCAATCAATCTAATTAGCTGACAGACATTTCATTGACATCTGCTGCTGTGACAGCCTGCTGCCGCATTCCTCTGCTGAAATTAACAGTTTATTCACAGGGCCAAAATATTGGTGCATGTATTTTGTCCATGTTTTATGCCAACTACAATTCTGATGCATTTACAGAGTGAGTAATGTTTTTTTATTACTTAACATAGAAACATAGAAAGTAGGTGCAGGAGTAGGAGTAGGCCATTCGGCCCTTCGAGCCAGCCATTCAATATGATCATGGCTGATCATCCAAAATCAGTACCCCATTCCTGCTTTTTCCCTATACCCTATTCCATTAGCCCTAAGAGCTATATCTAAATCACTCTTGAAAACATCCAGTGAATTGGCCTCCACTGCCTTTTGTGGCAGAGAACTCCACAAATTCACAAGTCTCTGGGTGAAAAAGTGCTTCCTCATCTCAGTCCTAAATGGCCTAGCCCTTATTCTTAAACTGTGACCCCTGGTTCGGGACTCCCCCAACATCGGGAACATTTTTCCTGCCTATAACCTGTCCAATCCCTTAAGAATTTTATTTGTTTCTATTAGATCTCATCCTTCTAAATTCCAGTGAATATAAGCCCAGTCAATCCATTCTTTCATCATATGTCAGTCCCAACATCGGATCGTCCCGTTAACGGGGGCTCGAGGCCCACGACCGAGGAAGAACTAAGGGAAGGACTTGAACTTTATTTCGCCTTCCATCACAGTGAGGAATGTGTAGGAGTCACTGGGGTGGTTGTTCATGTTAAAATGTGTTTTTGAAGTGACCTGTTACTTTTAATTGTATGACTGACCTGGCCAATGAAATTCCTCGTATGTTGCAAAACATACTTGGCGAATAAAGTGTGATTCTGATTCTGATTCTGATTCTGATTCTGATATCTCAATGTATAGCACTCCCATTGTAATTGTTCTCTAAATACAATGAAACACCTTCTGAACAGAATTCACGTTTGTCTAGCAAAAGAAAATAATGGAAATACTCTAAATTAATTCTGTACATGTTGCGTTTGTTTGATGTATTACAAATAAACTGCTGCCTTCGCCGACAGCAACACATCAATAATGAAATTTGGCCAATGAGTTAAAAAAAAGTTAAATCTTGTGGCTGTACAAATTGCTACCAATAAATTACGCAGACATTTCATTATTTTAGTGCAATGTTAATAAATGAGAGATAAATGCTGTTTTAATTCATTAGCATCCCTTGCTAATTTGAAGGTTTTTGTGTAAAAAGACATCCTGTTTATCAGCCCTTTTTAATTGCCCTGTTCACAAAACAACTGAAGATTGCGAGGTGCATCAGCATTTCAGTCACACTCAGGTCTGGCACCAATTCAAGTACTGCAGTGCAGGAGGATATCAGCACATTTCTCATGTGTGTTCACTTTGGCCAAGAGTGGGTGACCTCCCAAATAAATTTGCCACATAGCTAAATACATCACGTTTCTACCAGCTCTCATTTCTTGCCAAGATTGATTCAATATTTTACATTTTGCTGATCAGCAAATAAGAATCAGGGTAAATGATCATAAATGTATTAAAGTATCAGCTCATGGAGACTGCCGCAGAATGTATTAATGCTAGCAGCTGCTGTTTAATTTAATTTAATCACGTAATCCTAGACGGGTTGAGTGAGATGACCATGGGGCTTGATCTTCTCTCCTGTCACAACCCTGAGTTTGACACCAGAATTAACTGCTCTATCTATCACTGAGAAATTACAACATTCAATTTGACTACATATGCACTTTTTAATGACATAGAGGCTTCTTCCACTGTGTTGATAATTTATCTGTCAAAAATGAAGGCAGTACTACAAATTGGTGGCTTACTTAAAATGAACTGGAAAGTAGACTATTATCTGAATGGTGGCTGATTAGGAAAAGGGGAGATGCAACGAGACCTGGGTGTCATGGTACACCAGTCATTGAAAGTAGGAATGCAGGTGCAGCAGGCAGTGAAGAAAGCAAATGGTATGTTAGCATTCATAGCAAAAGGATTTGAGTATAAGAGCAGGGAGGTTCTACTGCAGTTGTACAGAGTCTTGGTGAGACCACACCTGGAGTATTGCGTACAGTTTTGGTCTCCTAATCTGAGGAAAGACATTCTTGCCATAGAGGGAGTACAGAGAAGGTTCAGCAGACTGATTCCTGGGATAGCAGGACTTTCATATGAAGAAAGACTGGATAGACTCGGCTTGTACACGCTAGAATTTAGAAGATTGAGGGGGGATCTTATAGAAACTTACAAAATTCTTAAGGGTTGGACAGGCTAGATGCAGGAAAATTATTCCCGATGTTGGGGAAGTCCAGAACTAGGGGTCACAGTTTAAGGATAAGAGGGAAGTCTTTTAGGACCGAGATGAGAAAATCATTTTTTACACAGAGAGTGGTGAATCTGTGGAATTCTCTGCCACAGAAGGTACTTGAGGCCAGTTCATTGGCTATATTTAAGAGGGAGTTAGATGTGGCCCTTGTGGCTAAAGGGATCAGGGGGAATGGGGAGAAGGCAGGGATGGGATACACTTGCCCAAGCAGTTGTCCCCAATGTGCCTTAAAACCACCTCCATCGTGCCGGTGCCAAAACACTCCACTGCGGCAAGCCTCAACGACTTCCGCCCAGTTGCACTTACTCCCATCATCACCAAGTGCTTCGAGAGGCTGGTCCTGGCACACCTCAAAAGCTTCCTACCCCCCCACACTGGATCCCTATCAGTTTGCCTACCGCAAGAACAGGAGTACGGAGGATGCCATCTCAACGGCACTTCACTCCGCCCTCTCCCACCTCGACAACAGAGACACTTACGTAAGAATGCTGTTCATCGATTACAGCTCAGCCTTCAACACCATTATACCCTCTAAACTGATCACCAAACTCGGTAACCTGGGCATCGACCCCTCCCTCTGCAACTGGATACTGGACTTTCTAACCAACAGACCCCAGTCTGTTAGGTTAGACAAGCACACCTCTTCAACCCTCACCCTGAACACCGGCGTTGCACAGGGCTGTGTGCTGAGCCCCCTCCTCTACTCCCTCTTCACCTACGACTGCACACCTGTACATGATACTAACAGCATCATCAAGTATGCAGATGATACAACGGTGATTGGCCTCATCAGCAACAACGATGAGTCGGCCTATAGGGAGGAGGTCCAGCTCCTAGCAGCATGGTGCGCTGACAACAACCTGGCCCTTAACTCCAAGAAGACCAAGGAGCTCATTGTAGACTTCAGGAAGTCTATGGGCGGCACGCACACCCCCATCCACATCAACGGGACGGAGGTGGAACGTGTTTCCAGCTTCAGGTTCCTGGGAGTCAACATCTCCGATGACCTCTCTTGGACCCACGATACCTCAACTCTGGTCAAGAAGGCTCACCAGCATCTCTTCTTCCTGAGGAGACTGAAGAAGGTCCATCTGTCTCCTCAGATCCTGGTGAACTTCTACCGCTGCACCATCGAGAGTATCCTTACCAACTGTATCACAGTATGGTATGGCAACTGCTCTGTCTCCGACCGGAAAGCACTGCAGAGGGATGGTGAAAATTGCCCAACGCATCACCGGTTCCTCGCTCCCCTCCATTGAGTCTGTCCAAAGCAAGCGTTGTCTGCGGAAGGGCGCTCAGCATCGCCAAGGACGGCTCTCACCCCAACCATGGACTGTTTACCCTCCTACCATCCGGGAGGCGTTACAGGTCTCTCCGTTGCCTGACCAGCAGGTCCAGGAACAGCTTCTTCCCTGCGGCTGTCACACTACTCAACACTGTACCTCGGTGACTGCCAATCACACCCCCCCCCCCCCCCCCCCCCGGACACTCCTCCCACAGGAAAAACACTATGACTGTATGCATGTAAATAGATTTATTTATTGAAATCATATTCTATGTCGATCTCCAGGGAGATGCTAACTGCATTTCGTTGTCTCTGTACTGTACACTGACAATGACAATTAAAGTTGAATCTGAATCTGAATCTGATGGGATACTGAGTTGGATGATCAGCTCGAATGGCGGTGCATGCTCGAAGGGCCGAATGGCCTACTCCTGCACCTATTTTCTATGTTTCTATGTATTAATTGCAGAAGGGCAACGATGCCAAAGCCATTGGCATCTCTACTTGCTGTTGAGAGGATGGTGGTGAGCTATGTCCTTAAACTGCAGAGGTCCATTAAGTGAAGTGTTTTGGTGCTAGTTACGAAGAAGTTCTGAGATTACAACCCAATGGCTATGAAAATTGGAGCTGCAATATCTTGAGGGGAGTTTAGAGATGGGAGTGCTCCTATTCACTTGCTGCTTTTGTCATCGTTGGTTATGTTTAACAGGCAGAGGAAGTCATTCAACTCAATGGCTCCATTCTGACTCTCAACAGTCATCTCATCAATTCTATTGCCTCTCCTCTTATTTCCAAGTGCCCATCCAACTTACTCTCCCTCACATGTCATCAGCCCTTAGAGGTTATTTACAGTAGCCCTTTGACCTAGCAGCATGCCTTTGCGATAATGGAAGGGGGGGGGGGGGGGGGGGGGAGGAAAACCCTCGTGGTCACAAGGAGAACATGGAAACTCAGCACCTGATTCTGGAATTCAAAATGGGTTGTTGGAACTGTGAAGCAGCAGAGCCAATTGGTGCCCAAATAACGGTGATAGAAATGGCGATTTCAAGTGGTGCTCTTTGATCAACCTGGACAGGTAACTGCAGTGCATTTTGTAGATGATACAAATTTTAAACAAACTGCACCAGTCATGGAGGGAATGGATGTTTTGGAAGGGTGATTGGTTGTCAGTAAACCTTACTGTTTTGTGCTAGATTGCACAGATCCCTGTAATTTCCAGGGGAAGTAACATGAATTTGCATTGTACAAGAGTCAGAAACTCATTTTGCAGCTTAATAGCATTTTGGTTAGGCCATATTTGGAATATGTTTTGTGCAGTTTGGTCGGCCCATTTCATAAAAGATATGGAGGCTTTGCAAAGGGTGCAGTAGAGGCTCAATGCTGGCAGGAATGTTTTTTTTTCTGGAACGGCAGAGGTTAATGGAGGACCTAATAGAAGTATATAAAATGCCTAGAGTAGAGTAGATAATCAGAATATTTCACCAGGGCCAAAATGTCAAGGACTAGAGGGCATAGCTTTAAGGTGAGAGGAGTAAAGTTTAAAGAAGATGTGCGGGGCAGGTTTTTTTTACACAGAGGATGGTGGGCGCCTGGAACGCATTGCCTGGGGAGGTGGTGGAGGCAGATATGATGTAGTGGAATTAAAAAAAAAATTAGATAGGCAGATGGATGTGTGGGGAATGGAGGGTATGGGTCACAGGTAGGCAGAAGAGTCTGAAGAAGGGCCTCGACCTGAAACTTCACCCATTCCTTCTCTCCAGAGATGCTGCCTGTTCCACTGAGTTACTCCAGCATTTTATCTCTATCAGAGATTAATTTAACTTGGCATCATGTTCTGCACAGCCATTGTGGGCCAGAAGGCCTGTTCCTGTGCTACACTGTCCTGTGTTCTATGTAGTCTATGCAGAATAAGCAGAAAACTTGCAGAGTTCTAATGGTGTGGTTGATTTATTTGAAATTCTTCTTAATTTTGCACATGCCGATAATGATACAAACATAATCAAAAGCATCATATGGTGATGTTGTAGCGGCACCTGATGGTGCTCGCAGGTAGTCGAACCCAGCGGCCAGGTGCCTCGGACATGTGACTCTGGGGAAGGGTTGTGTTTTGCGTGCTTTCTGGGCGATGCCCCTTCAGTCGCTCTGGACCACCGTTGTGGCTGGATCTGTTTATTGGTTCTGTTGAGATTCTTCGTCAGTTTACTTGTTTTGTTAATAAACTCGTTTGAACAGTCGACTCTCGTCTCATCCGCCAAATTGGTGACCCCGACACGTCCATCCGAAGATTGGACGACAACAGGCAGGATAATTATCTTCCCGCTGCCGCTCGCAACGCCCAGCAAAACGCGGTCAGCCTCAAGCTGCCCGTGTTTTGACCCGATCAGCCTCAGGTATGGTTCGCACACGTTGAGGCGCAGTTTCATCTGCACCACATCGTTGCAGACGAGTCAAGATACTTCCACGTGGTGGGAGCCCTGCCGCAGGAGTCAGCCTCCCGTCCATTGCCTTATCTTTGGGACCCACCCGCAGCCGCTAAGTATGACGGCCTCAAGGCTCTCCTTTTGCACACCTTCGGGCTCAGCCGACGGGGCCGTGCTGCCTGCATCCTTCACATGGACGGTTTGGGAGATCGGCGGCCATCTGTGTGAAGGATGCTCGCGCTCATGGACGGCCACCGCCCGTGCCTGTTGTTCGAACAGGCGTTCCTGGAGCAGATGCCCGACGATATCCGTCTAATGCTCGCTGGCGCGGATTTTTACGATCCCCAGCAGCTTCGCGGCGGGCACTGTTGGAGCTACTACCACCTCCGCTTCGCACGGAGGCTTGACGCTGCCGCCATCCCTGCATGTTTCAGGGAAATGCCTCGGCCGATCGTGATCGGCCAAAACGACCGCCTCTACGTCCGCGACTGCCATTCCGGCCGCCTTTTCCTCGTGGACTTCGGCGCGATCGCCAGCATACTTCCCCCGACCAGCCGCGACGCTCGTGCTGGTAAGAAGGGCCACGTCCTCTCAGCCATTAACTGGAGAGACATTCGAACATACGGTACGCGGACCCTTCCCCTCACATTTGACTCCCGCCCGTACAAATGGAAATTTATCGTTGCGAATGTTGCCCAGTAGCTCTTGGGAGCCGATTTCCTCCACGCTTCCTCCCTCGTCATCGAATTACGGGGGAAACTTTTTAAATCTCTTACCTTGACCAAGATGCGATTTTTTTTTCCCCGTATTATATCTCCGTCCGCACTGCGGCCTAACATCGAGGAGTTGGCAGCCTTTGCTGGAGACTGACTTCAGGAGCTCCAACCGCATGAGCCTGCGGACTTAACATCGCGGAGCTCGCGATCCCTTTGCCAGGGATCAACCTCTGAACTCCCATCCGCAGGAGCCTGCAGACTTTAACATCGTGGAGCTTGCGGTCTCTGGTTAGAGACCGACTCTTGGAGTTCAATACCGCAGGAGCTTCGATCGTCCCGACGCAGGGGCTTCGTCTGCCGGCTGTGGGAGTTCCGATGGATGGTTCGACTGCCCCAATCGCGGGAGAATAAAGAGGAAGATGATTGGACTTTCTTGCCTTCCATCACAGTGAGGAACGTGGGGAATCCACTGTGGTGGATGTTTATGTTAACTTTTATGTAGTTGTGTGTCTTGTTGCTTTTATTTAGTGTGGCTGTATGGTAATTCGCATATCACTGTACCTTAATTGGTACATGTGACAATAAAAAGCCTTTGAAACCTTTGAAACCGTGGCATGTCTCTCCTTTTTTTTAAAAA
Organism: Amblyraja radiata; assembly: GCF_010909765.2. Lineage (NCBI taxonomy): Eukaryota > Metazoa > Chordata > Chondrichthyes > Rajiformes > Rajidae > Amblyraja > Amblyraja radiata. Next base: position 57,666,051 of record NC_045960.1, read on the forward strand.
CAATTCTGGAGGTCTCAACACTTCTAATAGGAAATTACCAGGAACATTGTCTCTTTCGGTGTACTCTGATAAAATGGAAAAATTGGTCATTTAAACTATTGCATCAACAAAGTTATTTGATTCATGAAATAACATTGAGCTGACTAGTATCCTTAAAACAGTTGTCACACATTCCCACCATAATGCTGAAACAAAATTAAAAAAAACACAGATTCAGGAAATCTGTAATTAAAAACAATGACCAATTTATGGCAAACTCATTTATGTCATGGAATAAGATTACACCATGTTGTGGGGGAGGTGGGAGAGACAAGCAAGGGATGTTGGTTCAAAGTGTTATGCAAAGGATAAAGCCAAACGTGAGGACGATCATTTCACTCAGAGAGGAGTGTTAATTTGGAATTCACTGCATGTGAGGATCTGTCACGGTTTTCAAAGAGCATTGGATAGGCAGGCAAGAGTGTCTTTGCAGGGCTGTGTAGAAACAGCAAGAGATGTTGTTTAAATAATCTACATCCCGGGTAACATGAACTTCATGGGCCGAATGGCTTCCTACTGTCTACAGCAATTCCATTGTTCTAAAAGAGAAACCTGGTTTTCTATGCTTTTTGTTACCAATTTGTAATAACACGGAAGACAGACACAAAATGCTAGAGTAACTCAGTGAGACAGACAGCATCTCTGGGTAGAAGGAATGGGTGATGTTTCAGATCAAGACCCTTATTTATTCTTCTTAATAACACAAGGTTGCCTGAACTAAATCAGTGAGCCTTTTGCTTTAGTCATGATGTGCTGAACTTTCCTTTTAGAAAGAAAAAGTTGATGAAGGTACTAGTGCTGGAAATGGAATGGGGCAGGGAGTGAGGGAGATTAGTGGTGGCAGACTCCAGTGAGGTGGTGTGTAGGTTTATAATCTACATCCTCCCCCTTGGTCAGATACTCCGCCACTTCAACCTGGACTTCCACTGTTACGCCGATGACACCCAGATCTACCTCGGCACCAAATCCCCCCACAACCCCGCCCCCCCCCCCCCCCCCCCCCCTCTCCCATATCAACTCCTGTTTGTCAGCTATAAAAACCTGGATGCAACATAACTTCCTCAAACTCAACAGCGATAAGACAGAATTCCTCCTCATAGGCTCCAAAGCCACACTCAGCAAAATCAATAACCCCACTCTCACCATCGATGGCACCACTGTCTCCCCATCTCCCAAGGCCCGCAAGCTTGGCGTGATCTTTGATTCCACCCTCTCCCTTGAGCCTCACATCCGTCATGTCATTAAAACCTCCTTCTTTCATCTCCGCAACATCGCCAAACTCAGACCCTCTCTCACACCTCCCGCTGCTGAAAGACTCATCCATGCCTTCCTCTCCTCCCGACTGGACTATTGCAACTCACTTCTCCTTGGCATCAGCTCCACCTACATCAACCGACTCCAACTGGTCCAGAACGCAGCCGCCCGACTCATCACCCACACCAAATCCTGGCATCACATCACTCCAGTCCTCAAACAACTTCACTGGCTTCCCATCTCCCACCGGTTCACCTACAAAATCCTGATCCTCACCTACAAAGCCCTCCACCATCTGGCCCCCCCATATCTCACTGACCTCCTCTGCCCCTACCAACCCTCACGGTCCCTCAGATCCACATCAGCTCCTCTCCATCCACAAGTCCGACCTCCGCAGTTTTGGGGACAGAGCCTTCTCTATGGCAGCTCCCAGGCTCTGGAACTCCCTCCCCCAACTGATCCGCAATTCCGTGTCCCTCACCATCTTCCAGTCCCGCCTCAAGACCCATCTCTTCACCTCTGCCTATCCTTAGCCCCACGTCCCCCTCCCTTTTCATCTGTGCATTAATTGCCTCATATTGTGTTTTGAATTGTATTCTGTCTTTACTTTGTGTACTAGTCATGTCTCTACTATTTATTTCATTCCCCTTACATGTTTTTCCTCTACCTGCTAAATTTTTGTAAGGTGTCCTTGAGACTCTTGAAAGGCGCCCATAAATAAAATTTATTATTATTATTATTATAAGTCTAATGGGCTGATTCCAAGGCAGACTTATTTATGTTTTATTGTAGAAACCCTTGTCATCAAATCCTTCATAGGGGAAACAATCGCAGTACAATTATATATTCCAAAGCTTGCATGCTATTTTGAATTACTTTTTGATTTCAATTCTTTAAGATTCAAGACCAAAGAAACAATCATTTAACATGCATTTTTTTTTGTGAGCCATAGTTTTTGTGGAACAACCTGTCAGAAGGAACTACTTCTCAACAGCATAGTGCTGGTTTCCCTCAGGTATTGTACAAGATGATTAATGAAGTTATTATTCATGTGATGTACTCACAGAAAGAAATTCACTCCGGTCTTGCAACAGTACATTTTCCTGATCGAAGATTATTATCCAGCAAGTGAGTGCCTTTCGATTCCTTACAGACATGACTGGTATTCATTTTCATTAACATATAATTTCAACTGCATACACCACATGGATTCTGGATCCACAATACCAAATACCAACATTTCACACATCAACCCCCGAACAAAACATTATCTTGAACATTGGATGGAAGCTTGGGAGTTAAGGGCATTCCTAATCAAATTGAAATTTCAAATGACTACCAAATATTGACATTAATATTTATCAATATTCCTGGCAACAAAAATCCAAAGAATTACATGGGCATCTTGGTCAGCATGGTCGAGTTGGGCCAAAGGGCCTTTTCTGTACAGGTATGACTCTGTGGCTCCTGTAAGGTTGTCTTACAGTAAGGAAATGAACCAGTCCTGGTTGACCCATGGTATGATTTCCACCTGCACCAAATCAGATATACTTTGCTGAGATACAGTGGGAGCAAAGTGTACATTTTCTTTCAAGATAAGGCTATATTTCTTTCTGCTCTTCAATGCCTAAGCTTACTTGTGAAAGTGAATATATGGAGGCTGCTCACTGTAAACCAAGCTTGGGTGCAAAATGAGCGTAAAGTATATATTTTCTTTCAAAATAATTTCAAAATAATTTCAAAAAACATTTCTGCTCTTCAATGTCCAGGCATATCTGTGAAAGTGAATATTTGGAGGCTGCTCACATTTTAAACCAAGTGTGGCTACAATTGTGTCCACAGACAACCATTCCTAAGCAATGTCTTTTAACATAGCACAGAGAAGATTAATTGATGCAGTGGAGTTGGTGGTTAATTTCACTTTATGCCCGGAGTTTACTATCCAACTCTATGCATTTTTCCAACAGAACATTTAAATTGTTAAAAATGTTCATCCAATACTCCACTGAAATCTTCACTGATGTCCTGGCTGCTAATTAACCCTTAACTAATATCTGAAACACATAATCTGGTGATTATCACATTTCTGTTTGGGGCACCTTGCTGTGTACAAATTGGCCGCTGTGTTTCCTACTGTACATGGCTACGACTCTATTTCACAAGAGCCTAATTGGCTGTAAAGGATCAAAGGAGCTAAGGCAGCAAATGGCATTGTAAATATGCAAATTATTTTTGAATTGATGTTGATTGTGGGCAAGGATGCCTCGCAGCAATGAAAACTCATCAAGTGGATTTTTAGGTCAGACATGAGGAGACTTACACCAACAAATTATTATTCAGCCTGCAAGCTCATATCTTTAACAGCAGGGCCAGGATTCAGTAAAGATCTCTGCAGTGAATTGTCTGGAGATAGTGTAAACTCTTTTCAAAGCTGATTTATCTACTTCATTAGAAGTTCTGCTAATATTCCACACAGCTGTGCAGTGGGAAATCCCCAACTAAACATACTTTATTGAAATTCATAGGTAAAGTTGCCTTTCCCAATGAATCTTTGGATACCATGTATGTGATATTTGTATTAGTTCTAAGTGTAAGTTATAGTATAACATATAGTATAAATGTAAGTGTAAGTTCCAAACAAGTTGATTTCACATAATCAGTAGAGTCATGTATGTTTTGCTTTAGGTATTTTCCCACTAATGTTGCAATGTGACATTATGCCCCTTTGTGTTTATGCCTCTTCATTGGAGTTTTGCTGTGCCTTGGTACATATGACAATAATAAGCCTAAACCTAAACCAATGCTTAATATTCACTGACTTGGCCTCTACAGCCCTCTGTGGCAACGAGTGCCACCCCTACTCTGGGTAAAAGACTCTGTACATCTTTCCTATCTGTTCCTCGTGATCTTATACACCCTTATAAGATGACCCCTCATCTTCCTGGACCCCAAGGAATAAAGTCCTAGCCTGCACACCTCTCCCTATGCTCAGGCCCTCAATTCTTGGCAACATCCTCATAAATCTTCTTTGCACTCTTGCAGTTTAACAATATTGTTCCCATAGCAGGGTGACCAATGGCAAGGTGATCAAAACTGAACACAATGCTCCAAATGTGGCCTTACCTTTGTCCTGACAACCGCAACGTAACATCTTAACTTCTACACTCAATATCCTGATTGATTAAGGTCAAAGTGCCAAAAGCTTTCTTAAACGCAATATCTACCTGTGCCATGTTCGAGGATCTATGTACCTGCACTACTAGATCCCTCTGTTCAACAACACTCCCCAGAGCCCAAACATTCACTGTGAAGGTCCTGCCCTGGTCTGACTTCCCAAAATGCAACACCTCAGACTTACCTACACAAACTCAATTAACTATTCCTCGGCCCAATTGCCCAACTGATCAAGATCTGGCTGTAATTTTTGACAACCATCTTTGCTCTCTACAATATTACACACTTTAGTGCCATCTGCAATCTTACTAATCATGCCTTGTTATTGTATTAGTTTGTTATTTTATTTTCATCCAAATAGTTGATATGCCAAACAGTAATGGGCCTAACATCAACACCACTAGTTAGCAGCCTCCAGTCTGATAAAAACCCTGCCACCATCGCCCTCTGCTTCCTTCCATGAAGTCAATTTTCCAATCGGCTAGCTCTTCCTGGAACCCATGCAATCTAATCTTCTAGAGCAGCCTACCACACGGAACCTCATCACATGCCTTGCTGAAAACCATATAGACAACATCTATGGCTCTGTCCTCATCAATCTTTTTGGTTACCTCTTCAAACAACTAATTCAGATTTGTGAGACATGATCTCCCACGCACAAAACAATGCCAACTATCCCCAATCAACCCCTGTCTATCGAAATGCATATCTTATCACTCAATATTCATCATGAAGAGAGAAATAGTGTGAACGTCTAGACTGATATTTATAAATTTATTCATTTACATTTAGACATGCCAAGGATTCTTTTCAATCCTTTCATGTCAACAGAAATTCCTTCTGCGATAGTCTCCATTTTAGGGAACCCATCTACTTAAAGTAATGTGACAATCTCAAAATGAAAAATGTTGAAGATGCTGTAATTGCGAAATGAAAAATAATAGAAATGCGGGAAATATTCAACATGGTCCACACAAAATAGTGCATAAAATTTAAACACAGCAGAAAGAGAATTGGTAGCAAGACGTCTGAATGATAATGAGATGGAAGAGAATAATGGTCAGTACTTATGATGGTGGAAGTGATAGTAATGAGTCACCATGTGTATAAGGGAACAAATCTGAGAGAAATGCAGTCCTTTAGCCTAGAAATTCTGACAATTGAATTGACATGATTGTTGAAGAAATAAAGCATGGAATCTACCCCTTCATCCCACGGAGTCCCCGCCAACCATCGATTATCCATCCACACCAGTTCTATGTTATCTTACATTTGCATTCACTTCCTAGCAATTTACCAAAATTAATTAACCTGCAAACCCACACAACTTTGGGACATGGGAGGAAACCAGTGCAACTGGAGGTAACTGCATGCAGTCACAGGGAGAATGTGCAAACACCACACAGACAGCACCTATGGTCAGTATCCAACTTGGGTCTCTGGCGTTGTGAGGCAACAACTGCGCAATTGCGCTGCCCAATATTAACAATCATTCCTCTTGGAAATTGTCTATTACCTTCCTGCTCTTACTATTTCAATGGGAGCTCATGTAATAAAATTATGTTGCCACTTTGAGTAATATATGTGTTTTAGAAAATGTGAAATGAATGCATTAACTACCTGGCCAGCAATTGTGCTGACAGAAGTATATGGAAAATCCCAAATTATTGATGACCTGAACAATCATTTAAAAAAAATCTTTGCTTCTCATTAATTAAATAAATGGAAATTGAAACCTTATGAATTATAGCATGCTATAAGTGCCTGAACATGATGCTGAGGACTCCTTAAGGTGATTGTAGTCAATCAGTACAATAGTAATTGGATTACTAAAAAATGAGATTTGCCCTTGATCCCAAGTGCATGTAGTCTACTCAGCTAGTCCTCTTAGTCAAGCTCTCCAGATACAGTAATTGCCACTTTATCTTTACTTTGGGCTGCAGCTATTAGAGTGACATCAAAGCATTGTGTGCAGTTCTGGTATTGTGTATCATTCTGGTCACCCCATGACAGAAAGGGTGTGGAGACTTTGAAGAGAGTGCAAAAGAGGTTGCTTGGTTTAGAGGGAACTAGCTATAAGGAATGGTTGGACAAACTTGAATTGATTTCTCTGGAGTTCAGAGGCTAAGGGGAGATCTGATGGAAGTATATAACATTATGAGAGGCACAGCTAGGTTAGGGAGTCAGAATCTTTTTCCCCCCAAAGGCTGAAATGTCAAATACTTTTAGGTGAGAGTACAAAGTTTAAAAAAGATGTGCTGGGCATGTATTTTTTTTTACAGGGAGTGGTAGGTGCCTGGTGCACTGAGCTAGGTTGGGGGCAGAAGCAGGTATGATAATTGTATTAAGAGACTTTTAGATAGGCACGTGAATACACAGAGAATGTGCAGACAGAAGAGGTAGGTTTATTTAGCACAAACAGTGTGGGCCAAAGGGCTTGTTCCTGTGCTAGGTTCCATACTGTATATAAATGCACTGGTCCCATGGTCCTTATGAGCATATTGAACTTGTGCCCCAGAAACATAGAGCATCTTTCAAATCCTCTATTGCAGACTAGATATTAAAAAATGTTATGTTCCTTTATGAATGTTCCTAGTGGAATATTAATGAGTAATAAATGTTTGTCATTCTGAAAGAATGATTTTTATTGCTATATTATTTCTTTCAGCTTCTCAATTTATGTGCTTGCCTTGGGACTTCCAGCACCTAAGATATAAATATTCATAGGTTAAGACAGAAATCTTGGCATCCAGCTATATGGATGATTTCTCAATGACAAATTCAGTAAAATAATTGGATAACTGTAACAAGTGCTGTAGATGATGAGAATTTGAGGTGAAATGTGTGAAAAATGGAACGGAATTAGTTTCTCAAGAGGAGGAGGTGACAGAGAAGTGGAGACGAGAGCCAAGTTACTTGTGGATAATGGCCACCACATCACCTTTGTGCTCAAGTGTGGCTGCTGGAAAAACCTATAAACAGGCAGGGACTTCCACAAGTTGTCATCCTTCAGTCAATGCTTCCCTCTTTGATTGGTACAGGTGACAGGGGTTATGGGTTAGGAGAGAGAGATAGATCAGCTATGATTGAATGGCAGAGTAGACTTGGTAGGCCGAATGGCCTCATTCTTATGACCTTATGACTCATTCTGTACGATCCTTCACAAACAGATCTTGTGCCTTGATAATGAGTTAGTGAATACAGTGACAACACACAATGGAAGGAAAATAATTGATTGCAATGATCAGATTGACCCAAATGCAATCAGTTCAGATCAGATGCTGCCTCCATTACACCAGCACCAACATAAACTACACAAAAGATGTTAAGTTGCATGAATCAAGAACGTAGAATAGTATAGCACAGGACCAGGCCCAACGGCCCACAATGTACTTGTTCAACATCATTGCAAGTTAGATTAATCTCCTCTGCCTGCATGTGATCCACATCCCTCCATTCCCTGCATATCCATGGGCCCCATCAAAAAGCATTTTCAAGACCACCACAGTATCTGCCTCCATCACCAACCATAGAAGCATGTTCCACACATCCAACGCACTCTGTGTAAACAAAACCTTCCTTGCACTTCTCCTTTATACTTTGCCCCTCTCACCTTAAAGCTAAGCTCTTTAGATCTTGACATATCCATCCTGGGAAAAGGGTTCTAATTGTATATCATATCCATGCTTCTCATAATTTTATACACTTCTGTCGGATCTCCCCACAGTTTATGATGCTCTGGAGAAACAAATCTAAGTTTGTCTAACCTCTTCTGAACGCTAGACACAAAATGCTCTTTCCCATTTCCCCATTTCCAAGGATTGTAATGTCAAGATCTAAAGAGCTTAGCTTTAAGGTGAGAGGGACAAAGTTTAAAAGAGAACTTCTTCATCCGAAGAAGGGTCTCGATCGGAAACGTCACCCATTCCTTCTCTCCAGAGATGCTGCCTCGCAGATGTACAATCTCCCTGGGACATCTGGGAGAACAATCTCCCAGATGAACTGGAGGACGGAGGATCTAAGGGGGTAGTGGAACTGAAAGAAATTTTCATTAGGTGAGAAATAGTATTGGGTAGGCTAATGGGACTGAAGGATGATAAATCCCCTGGGCCTGATGGTCTGCATCCCAGGGTCCTCAGGGAGGTGGCTCTAGAAATAGTGGATGCATTGGTGATCATTTTCCAATGTTCAATAGATTCAGGATCAGTTCCTGTGGATTGGAGGATAGCTAATGTTATCCCACTTTTCAAGAAAGGAGCGAGAGAGAAAACGGGGAATTACAGACCAGTTAGCCTGACTTCGGTGGTGGGAAAGATGCTGGAGTCAATTATTAAAGAGGTAATAATGGAGCATTTGGATAGCAGTAAAATGATTAGTCCAAGTCAGCATGGATTTATGAAAGGGAAATCATGCTTGACTAATCTTCTGGAATTTTTTGAAGATGTGACAAGTAAAATGGATGATAGGGTCCCACTGGATGTAGTGTATCTAGACTTTCAGAAAGCCTTTGATAAGGTCCCGCACGGGAGACTGGTGACTAAAATTAGAGTACATGGTATTGGGGGTAGGGTGTTGACATGGAGTGAAAATTGGTTGGCAGACCAGAAGCAAAGAGTAGGAGTGAACAGGTCCTTTTCAGAATGGCAGGCAGTGGCGAGTGGAGTGCCGCAAGGCTCGGTGTTGGTGCCGCAACTGTTTACCATATATATTAATGATTTGGAAGAGGGAATTAGGAGCAACACTAGCAAGTTTGCGGATGACACAAAACTGGGTGGCAGTGTGAACTGTGAAGAGGATGTTAAGAGGTTGCAGGGTGATCTGGACAGGTTGAGTGAGTGGGCAGATGCGTGGCAGATGCAGTATAATATAGATAAATGTGAGGTTATCCACTTTGGCGGCAAAAACAAGGGGGCAGATTATTATCTCAATGGGGTTAGGTTAGGTAAGGGGGAGGTGCAGCAAGACCTGGGCGTCCTTGTACACCGGTCACTGAAAGTTGGCGTGCAGGTACAGCAGGCAGTGAAGAAAGCTAATGGAATGTTGGCCTTCATAACAAAAGGATTTCAGTATCGGAGTAAAGAGCTTCTTCTGCAGTTGTATAAGGCTCTGGTGACACCACATCTGGAGTATTGTGTACAGTTTTGGTCTCCTAATTTGAGGAAGGACATCCTTGTGATTGAGGCAGTGCAGCGTAGGTTCACGAGATTGATCCCTGGGATGGCGGGACTGTCATATGAGGAAAGATTGAAAAGAATAGACTTTTATTCACTGGAGTTTAGAAGGATGAGGGGGATCATATAGAAACATATAAAATTATAAAAGGACTGGACAAGCTAGATGCAGGAAAAATGTTCCCAATGTTGGGCGAGTCCAGAACCAGCGGCCTCAGTCTTAGAATAAAGGGGAGGTCATTTAAGACTGAAGTGAGAAAAAACGTTTTCACTCAGAGAGTTGTGAATTTATGGAATTCCCTGCCACAGAGGGCAGTGGAGGCCAAGTCACTGGATGGATTTAAGAGAGAGTTAGATAGAGCTCTAGGGGCTAGTGGAGTCAAGGGATATGGGGAGAAGGCAGGCATGGGTTATTGATAGGGGACGACCAGCCATTATCACAATGAATGACGGTGCTGGCTCGAAGGGCCGAATGGGCTCCTCCTGCACCCATTTGCTGTGTTTCTATGTTTCTATGTTTCTATGCCTGAACTGCTGAGTCACTCCGGCATTTCGTGTCTATCTTCGGTTTAAACCAGCATCTGCAGTTCCTTCCTACACTCTTCTGAATGCAAATACCCTCTAATCTGGGCAACATTCTGGTAAATGTCTTCTATGACCTCTGCAGCAACACATCATCCTTCCTGTAATGAGGCGACGAAAACTGCACACAGTAATCTGAAAGTGGCCTAACAAAAGTTCCATAATGTTGTTGCATGACTTCCTGTCTCTTATACTCAATGTCTCGTCCAATGAAGGCAAGCATTCCATACCCCTTGGTAGACACAAAATGCTGGAGTAACTCAACGGGACAGGCAGCATCTCTGGAGAGAAGGAACGGGTGACGTTTCGGGTCGAGACCCTTCTTCAGACATCTTCTTTCCTACATCTTCTTTCCTACACATACCTTCTTTGTCACTCCATCTAATTGCGTTGCCACTTTCATGGAGCTAATGACTTGGACCCCAAGGTCCCTCAGTATATCAGTGCTATTAATTCAACCTCCCAAAGTATAGCACCTCACACATGCCCAGATTAAACTGAGTAAAATCTATCTGATTGTTGTCTTAAGACATCATTTAAGATTGGATTAGGATGTGCAGAAGATGATGTGGAAGTAGGCGCTTTGCCTCATCTGCACAGAAAGGATTCTTAATGATGTACTATCACCAGTCTTTCTGGCAGCTTGACATTGGTGCCATTACCTCCTTTGATCTTTACTTGACAAACTTTATAGAACCAATTAACAACAGGGAAGCAGCATCTTTATTCTCAACCCATTGAGTATAAAACATTAATTACATTTGCTCCATTCCTTGCATTCTATCCTGAATGATTTGGTTTATGCATGTTATGAATATCAACCTGGTGTCAAAGGCTGGCTTTCTTAAACGACTTATGACGGGAAGTCAATGGAAATGCCGGAGGGTTTAATTTTAAATTTTGTGACCATCATAATATTTTGGAAAATATGCAATACCTAGAAAATATGTTTGGCCTGTCTCTTTAATAATCCTGTCTCAAAATGTTTGAATAGTTGATTTAAAGAACTATGAAAATGTTAAACAGGGGAAAGTAATAATGTCGGTTAATCATTCAGTGCGTGTATTTAAGCAAATATTGATAGCTTCATTGTCAACAAATAGCTCCAGACCACTGTCACCAATATTAGATAAGATTTTTACAAAGGAAATTGATGACTGGCAAAACTAATTTCATGACTTTATAAAGTTTCAACTACCAAAGCTGCTGCACAAATTCAACCTGTGATATTGACTGAAGTTTGGCCAATACCTGAGCTCTGTTGATTACTAGAGGATGCATCTTCCATTAAAATGGAATTTTTTGTGCCACTGCTTTGACGTAGCTTTGTTGGCTGTAAATCGTTGATTTTGTGGCAGAGCATAAATGATGGAAAAATATTGCAAGTCATTGAGTAGGCTGAACCAACCCTTGGTCTCAAATGGTTGCCCTGTTATTTCTAGCTAATTTGAAACTGACAATTGCTCTTGAAATTGAATTGCACTTGAATTAAACTGCAAATTGAAACATTTTTATGATTTTAATATCAGTACAGCTATTGCTTTTGCTTTCATTATACTGTGAAATTGATAGCAACTTCGGGATTTCCACACAAATAAATTGAAAATCCATGTTTTTGAGAATAATTCGTAGCTCCTACTTAAGTTTCATTGTTTGCCATCTACCTAAATTTAAGCTACTTACAAATTAGATAAAATATGCCAAATATCTTATGATTTGTTTCATGAGGTCTCGGTGAGTTTTTAATACCACAATTTAGCAGAATCTGGGCAGTGGGCAGGTGCTATAGACCAGCACGGGAAGGTAGACGCTTCCGCCCCCACGAGTCTCGGGCAGATGGGGCTCATCAGCCTGGGAAGGCAGTCCATCTAGGAGAGGGAAAACTCTGATTTAAAACCTCCTTGTGGCCATATCCAGTTATGGAAAAGGCTCCAGGAGTAAACCTCAAGAAAAGCCGGAGTTGGAGCCCCTAAGGCAATTCGTCGTTGTCTACAACCTCGCTCTGGCAGCTCCTGCGACGGCGCTGGTGCCAAACTGTAACGGTCCTGCTGTTCCTTTGGATCGATCAGCGACGTGGAGAGGGGGGACGTGCTGCATGGGCTACAGCCTGTCCTCCATATGACATCGCCCAGGCTTGCATTCGACCAGGATGCATCACCCAAGGTCAGTCATGACTGAGGGGGGCCTACTACTAAGCAGAATTACTGCTTGGAAAATTCTCTAACAGAATAACAGAAGGAAAAGTAATGGTCTAAATGTACTATGGGTAGCTTGTGCCTTCAGTATGCCTCCAGACTGGTCCCACTGTGTCACTTATAATGTGAAATAAAAGAAAGAATTAACCTGAACCTACCATTTCAAATGAATGGGGCAGCACATTATAAACTAGATATTAAAGCTGAAGGTCCAGATGAAAGGTGCAACCAAGGTGTCGCATAGGATCATCCCAATCTGCCCTAAATGTGAGGGGCCCGAACCAGAAGCATCTAACCTCCCACACATCCACCACTACTGCACTACAGTACAGACAAGGACGTTATGAAAAAGTTCACCAATTGAAAGACAATAGCCTGCAGTGCTCTTATTAACGGCCAACCAAAGATTAAATAATGTCAGCCCATTTTATGCAAGTAGATTGCAATATTGTTGCATTAGTATTTAAAATATATTTTTTGATATTTTGACTTGTACCTTAATTATGCATGCATGGTTTGCTCTTTATTTAATGGACTTTATATACTTGGAGCTTGAATGCAGCCTTATTGCAAAGCAACAAAAAAAATCATTGTATATGCATCAGTACCATATTAGCAACACCCTTCCTCCCTAAAATTACAAATTTGGGTGATAAATGAGTGTGCAACTATTTATTTATGTTTTCCAGCTTGCAAAAGGCATTGGATGATGAACCATGTGGGTCCAGATGGGAGCGTTTTCACTGTAATGCAGCCTCCATTACTTTAGCTCACTGTACTCTAGGAAGTCCTTATAAGCAAAATCCTCACGGCAGCCAGGCACCAGCAGCAAATGGGCTATTGAAAGGGTGAGGGAGGTGTGGACTGTCTACCGTAAGCATCTTATGACACTGAAATTCAGTCTCTACGACACCTTCCAAATTCACCACAAGCATAAGGAAACCAACATCAGTGTCTTCACCCAGGCCAATATCTCCACCATTGAATCCCTATGGCACTCAGTTGGTCCTGTGGAACAGGCCACATCATTCACATGCTGGAAATCAGACTTCCAAGGAAAAGTTCCATTCTGGTCTCTGACGTAATAGAAGATTGCCAGGCGGCAGATGGAGGAAAAAAGTCAAGAATGTGTTCAGTCTTCTTGTAAAAATGTAATATCCCTCCTAGTGACCTCTTACCATTGACCGTTCAAAGCAGAGAAGGAACATTTGAAAGGTAATGAGAACTGAGCTCACGTGCCAGGAGCACACAGAAACTCAGCATAAAGGAAGTATGCAGAGCACCACCTCAGAAACTATACACTGACCCATTGCCCACCCCATTGTGGAACAATATGGGTTCCCACAATGGCCTCATCAGTCACGTCAGAGTCTACTACATCAGTTATCCTCGATTTTCAGGGACTACCTCCGAAGCCGATATATTCAAATCTACATGGTCTAGGACAATTATTAAGAATAGTTGAAAACTTAAAATAAGCTTCCAAATAGTGAAATTATGCTATAGAAGTTAATTTACATACATTGACTTTCAATGATTAGTAGATTATTGTGACTTGACAGTGTGTGAAACAGTCAATCGTATGTTTCAATTCCTATAAATCTTGAATTAAAGCGTTAATATGGAATGTAGCAAAAGCATACTTTCTCATTATATACCAATTATTTATTGATTCAATGTGATTGAAAATATATTAGAAACATAGAAACATAGAAAATAGGTGCAGGAGGAGGCCATTCGGCCCTTCGAGCCAGCACCACCATTCAATAGACAATAGAAAATAGGTGCAGGAGGAGGCCATTCGGCCCTTCGAGCCAGCACCACCATTCAATATGATCATGGCTGATCATCCCCAATCAGTACCCCGTGCCTGCCCTCCCCATATCCCTTGATTCCACTAACACCTGGAGCTCTATCTAATTCTCTTAAATCCATCCAGTGATTTGGCCTCCACTGCCCTCTGTGGCAGGGAATTCCACAAATTCACAACTCTCTGGGTGAAAAAGTTTTCTCTCACTTCTGTCTTAAATGGCCTCCCCTTTATTCTAAGACTGTGGTCCCTGGTTCTGGACTCGCCCAACATTGGGATCATTTTTCCTGTATCTAGCTTGTCCAGTCCTTTTATAATTTTATATGTTTCTATAAGATTCCCCCTCATCCTTCTAAACTCCATTGAATTCAAGCATAGTCTTTTCAATCTTTCCTCATATGACATTCCCGCCATCCCAGGGATCAATCTCGTGAACCTACGCTGCACTGCCTCAATCACAAGGATGTCCTTCCTCAAATTAGGAGACAACTGTAAGCAATACTCCAGATGTGGTCTTACCAGAGCCCTATACAACTGCAGAAGAACCTCTCTACTTCTATACTGAAATCCACTTGTTATGAAGGCTAACATTCCATTTGCTTTCTTCACTGCCTGCTGTACTTGCATGCCAACTTTCAGTGACTGGTGTACAAGGGCACCCAGGTCTCGCTGTACATCCCCCTTACCTAACCTAACCCCATTGAGATAATAATCTGCCCCCTTGTTTTTGCCGCCAAAGTGGATAACCTCACATTTATCTATATTATACTGCATCTGCCACGCATCTGCCCACTCACTCAACCTGTCCAGGTCACTCTGCAACCTCCTAACATCCTCTTCACAGTTCACTCTGCCACCCAGCTTTGTGTCATCCACAAACTAGTGTTGCTCCTAATTCCCTCTACCAAATCATTAATATACAAGATAAACAGTTGCGGCCCCAACACCGAGCCTTGCGGCACTCCACTCGCTACTGCCTGCCATTCTGAAAAGAATCCGTTCACTCCTACTCTTTGCTTCCTGTCTGCCAACCAATTTTCTATCCACGTCAAGACCCTAACCCCAATACCATGTGCTCTAATTTTAGTCACCGGTCTCCCTTGCGGGACCTTATCAAAGGCTTTCTGAAAGTGTAGATGCACTACATCCACTGGCTTCTCTT
Source organism: Amblyraja radiata (assembly GCF_010909765.2). Taxonomy (NCBI): domain Eukaryota; kingdom Metazoa; phylum Chordata; class Chondrichthyes; order Rajiformes; family Rajidae; genus Amblyraja; species Amblyraja radiata. The sequence goes on from NC_045960.1 coordinate 57,681,438, forward strand.
CATCCATTTTACTTGTCACATTCTCAAAAAATTCCAGAAGATTAGTCAAGCATGATTTTCCTTTCATAAATCCATGCTGACGGATTAATCCTTATACTGCTATCCAAATGCCCCGTTATTACCTCTTTAATAATTGACTCCAGCATCTTTCCCACCACCGAAGTCAGGCTAACTGGTCTGTAATTCCTCGTTTTCTCTCTCGCTCCTTTCTTGAAAAGTGGGATAACATTAGCTATCCTCCAGTCCACAGGAACTGATCCTAAATCTACTGAACATTGGAAAATGATCACCAATGCGTCCACTATTTCTAGATCTACCTCCCTGATGAATGCATAATTGCTGATCCCAATAGGACATATACATAATCCTTTGCTCTCTCTGGTGAGGGAGCAGGAGTGTTCTATTATGTCCTGAAGACATCTTAAAACTCACATTAATGTTTGTGAGAGCTACTATGCATTTGGGACATCTTGAGGAGGTATAAGCCATTATACTATATGTCTTCATTTCCTTGTCTTCACAGATTGCATATAATCTGTTACATTCAACTATCACTTTCGAGGATTTTTTTTTGAAGTCATTAGGTAATCATTTAGTTTTACTTTCTTGAAATTGATTTAATAAATCTTTGGATTTTTTACATTAAAATGTCTCAAAGTAGTTTCGCACCTCATGCAATATTAATATCAACTGAATTCATTCTAAGAGAATAATTATTAGGCTTGTTAAAACGGTACTATCATACCACAAATATAAATGATTTCTGGTAATTGATTCTTTGTAAAATTCCTGGGCTGAAAGCGCAAGAGGTCACTCCTTGGAACTTTGGGATAATTCCGGATCAATAGTCAGGATAAAGAGTGACCTTTGATGAGGATTTAAATGAATAATTGTAACTATCGCATAGTTACATTTCATGTGCTTTAAATTGATTTAAGGATTGGCAATGTTGTTGAGGAGATGATGAACAGTTACATTTGTACAGAGTGGGATATGGTCATCGATTTGTACAGCACATCAACAGACCCTTCAGCTCACCATGTCCATGCTACATTTTTTGCCCATCTATGCTAATCCCATTTGCCCATAGTACCTACCACTGCTTAAATGCTTAGCTAAATGTCTCTTAAAAGTAGTGATTGTATCTGATTCCACCACTGCCCCTGAGAGTGAGTTCCAGATCTCAACCACTCTTCATGTAAAACAAAGTCAGTCTCTAATCCATTTGAAAACTTCTTTCTCTCACCTTACATCCATGCCCTCTTGTTTTTGATGCCCATGCCTGCAACCCTTGTGATATGAGCACATCCAGCAGTACACTTTGCCAATAATCACTTGGACGAGGAACTCTCTGCAGCAAACAATAAACTGCTGGAGGAACTCTGTGCAGTATTTTTATTCAAATGTATTTGCCATGCAAATGGATGAATGGAGTGAAACAGTGACTTATCAACCATTCATGAATTGTTGTTAATATTTTGTATAATTTCTTAAACTAAATCCCTTTGCCGAATTAAGGTTTGAATGAACACAATGAAGTTAACATTTTCAACAATGTAACATGCTCAGCCTTGTTTAGTATGTGGGGCTTTATGTGGGGCCACAAGACATTTGAGATTCTTTAAGACAGGGATAGAACACATTTCAAATAATTTGAGTGGGCAATTGAAGCAATGATGCAAAAATCTATGTTGTAGCTTTCTTCCTGTGCTTCTGAAACATGTAAAACACTTTGCACACCAGGGAGATATAACTGGGTCACCTAACATGTGAATCTAATTTTAGTAAAGGATTATATCAATTTTTGTTCTTCCCATACATTTTTCAATTGTAAAAACAATATGAATTAGTATTGTAGGTAAAAGATTAGACAACCTAAAGGCAAGGCTGGGGTCTGTGAAAGCAGTGTGGTCATAATGTACGAAAGCACTGGACTGAAACATTTCTTTCAATTTTTTCAGCTGGACCTGAATAGATAATGTAAGTATCATTTTATTTCCATTGAGCCTTGCCGGAGTGGGGAATTTGCCAGCTTAACAAGACATCCGTGAAACCCAAAAAGATTATGTTTCTTACAAGGAGCATTATTATTTATATTAAGTGAACAAAATGACTCCTTTTATCCTGACACAAGTTCAATCTCATGGCTATTCTAAATAGAAACAACAACTAGTCAGACAATTAAGGGCCTGTCCCACTTACGCCTCTCAAAGTCCACTGATCATGACACACCCGTGCTGATTCAATTACACTGGCTCCCTGTGTCACAAAGGATTAACTTTAAAATTGTATTATTAACATTTAAAGCACTTCATAACCGTTCCCCAGTTTATCTCACAGACCTCCTTCAGACTTACACCCCCTCGCGCTCCCTGCGGTCTTCATCAGCAGGTCTACTGGCATTACCACCCATCAACCTCAGCACAATGGGTGCCAGGGCCTTCTCCCACGCTGCACCTAAACCTTGGAATTCGCTACCCCCTCACATCCGCATATTGGACTCCATGACAGAATTCAATACCGCTCTTAAAACCCATCTTTTTAAACTAGCTTACTCATTTTAACTGCACCAACTGCATCTTATGTTATATCAATCATAACTCGTTGTGCTATGCTTTGTTGCATATTGTATGTTTTATTGTTGATTTTTTTAATTACTGGTGCTTTGTTCCTTGTTGTATGTTTATTACTGATATTATGTGATGTAAGGTGTCCTTGAGGGTCTTGAAAGGCACCATTAAATAAAATGTATTATTATTATTATTATTACGTGATTTTTTCGGCGACTGCCGGCACCCGTCATAGTCATCATAGGGAGCCGAAAATGTTCAACATGTTGAAAATCCAGCGGCGACATGTCGCCGGGTGACGCCTGTATGGTCGTCAGTAGTTGCCCAGAAAGTCGTACCTTTTTCTGGTCTCCACTGGATTTTCAACATGTTGAACATTTTTGGCCACCTGCTGCGACTATGACGGGTGCCGGCAAATCGCCGAAAAAGTTGTGTAAGTGGGACAGGCCCTTTAGAATTGTTAGTTTACACAAATAGCGATAAGATTTGGTTGCCTTTTACATAAATAAGTAAAATTAGTAAGTGTCGGGGTGGGAGATTGCAACCTTCACGTGGTCCGCCCTGTTTCGACAAATGCAATCAACCCGGTGTGCACAGTCAAATAAGATCAAATAGAACAAGTTGTCCTCCAACTTTAGGCTGTGCACACCATACGCAAGAAGAAGTAAGTGTCGATAATTTTGACAATCCGCTTACTCTAACTAATAGGTAGAAGATCAAATTACTGCAAGGAGCAAAAGCTGTTAAGTATCTATGCCAGTCCTAGGAAATTTCTGTGTACCTTAACAGAGACAATGTTTCACCAATGAAATCTGCTAGAAATCAGAAGTGCAACATTTTCTGCAGATGTGTAAAATTCTATTTATGAATTATTTTTCTGCACCTTTCCTACAGACAGATGGAAATCATCTTGGGTAGGATCACAAAGCAAAAAAATGCACATGCACTGAAATCATACAAAGGCTGCAATTCACTATCATCCAATAACACAAAGTAATCTGTAACTTGTAATCCATAAAAAGGACCTTGTTCATTTCTATCCTTATATATTATCCTTTGTAATCATAGGAAGAAGCAAAGTATAAAAAGACACTTTGTCTCCATGCTTTAACAGGTTTTATAAGCTGCCTTTCTATTCTATATGGTAAACTTTTCAGTTATATTTATAAATTTACATAATTTACATCCATTTTAGAATCAAAGAAAGACATAGTTATAGTGTACATGGATTTAAAATTAAACCATCATTGCCTATTGGATTTTTTCCCTTGTGTGTTATTTATTCTGCCAAGTATCTGAAAAAATAACTTTTCTGTCCAACCTACATATTCAAATATCCACAGATATAGCCAACATTTTAAATATTAGAATACATTTAAAACAACTCCATAAAGTTTACTTCATATCATTTATAAAGGAGGAATAAGCTTCACATAGGTATTCTGTTAAGATACACAATAAAACTACGGTTTATGAAAGAGAGAGGTTTTGGAGCAATAATTACCCATGGCAAAGAAAGGGATTCCCAGGAGTGTGGAGTTGTATTTTCCATCAGTGCTGATGAATATCCCTGCTGCAGTCACAGTGGAAAGGCAGATTGTGACAACTCCTAGCAGTCCTAGGAAGGGTTTGCTGCGAAGGCAATCCCTCATTGAGCTGGTGAGAGTGGCGGCAATCAGAACCAACACAAGGCTCACCACCACCTCCAGTCTGGCCACAGCATTGGTCTTATAGAAGTCTTTCCATAGACCCGAAGACGTCAGAGGGTACAACTTCAGATCACTGTGCTCCTGTTGAAATTTAAGCATGAGATGACAGAATTCAGTTTCCCATTTCTCTGCAATATCTTGTAAAGCAGAACCATAGCTTTGTAGGTAGTAGGTGATCTGCACTGCACTGGCAGATTTAACCTGGTGTTCTCGACTGTTGGGGATGAAGATCACGCCTCCAAGCTGATGCCCAATAAACGTCACCCTGCCGTCCTTTAATGACAAAAGCATTAAATTAATGTAAACTTGTAATTCTCAAGAAATGTACATAATTTCAATTAAATACATTACTGTGAAATTATTAACAGTTTTCAATGATTACAAAACACTGGCATTTTACTGAAGTGAAGTCGAGATGAAAAATAAATAATTCAAAAAATACTGGTCCTTGGAAGAAAGATTAATTCTGGTTATATGCTGTAATAGCATAAGTGTGTCACTAGAAATGATGTACCATTTCTATCATGCATTCACTACATGCTAGGCTGGTGAGAAATTTAGGGAGTAACCAATTTCCCAGGAGATTCTTTCTGACCTCACATATAAATTCTGATGAGAGGAAGAAATAAGTAATTTCTCTCCTAACTACCATCGTAATGCAGCTGTTAGGATGCCAAGCCACCCCAGAAATCCCATCTGTTCTGCCTTGTATGTACATAAAACAAGCATACCTGCATTATTACTGAGATCATATCCCAACTGGAATCAATATAACAATATAACAAGGATTAAATGCCATTGGGGAATTAGTAGATGACAAAGGTGACACCAAGCAAAGTAATATAGTCCGTCAAACTCTCCTTAAAGAATGATAAGATGCCTTATTGGCATTTCATATGATCCTATTGGTTAGATTATCTGGTGATTGATAAATTCTAAACAGCTACAGTATTTTCTTTATGCACTAGTTTTGGCCTGATAATTTGGGACAGGTTCAAAAGTAAATTGACAAATCGTATAAGAAGATAGACACAAAAAGCTGGAGTAACTCAGCAGGACAGGCAGCATCTCTGGAGAGAAGGAATCAGTGAAGTTTCCGGTCGAGACTCTTCTTCAGACTGGTGTTAATATTATTCCTGCCCCCAAAGCATTTTCAATAGAAGAAGTTGATCTCCCAAATCATTAATTTGCTTATAACAATTTATTTATAACATTCCTTACATTAATTTTACTCCTACAAGCAACCATTTTCTTGAGGTTATTCTTCTTGCCACAGTTTTAATATTTATGTGCAGAAAAACCAATCTATTTCAACTGTGTTCATGCCATTATTAATGGAAAAACAGGTGCACAAAAGTCATCCATACAAATCAATCTTAGTCTGTGAATATTTCACTCAATACATTTCTGGGAAAACTGCATTTTACTGAAAGCACTTCAGTGGTAACAATGTCAGCTGAAATGTCAGCTGAAATGTAGTCAACTTATTTCGGTATCATAGTTTTGAACTACTAATATAACAAATGACTAAAACTCTCATCTTGTCTGCGTGCATGTGTGTGTGTGCGCGTGCATGCGTGTGAGTGCATCATGGCCTGAACTACGTCAAAACGCTACATGATACAGGTGCACAACCTTTTATCCGAAATTCCAAATAACGAAAAGCTCCGAATAGTGGACATTTTTTCGGTCCTTGAAGAAAGGTCCTTGAAGACGTTCACCGAGGGCGGCCCGCAGAGGTGACAGCGGAACCTCCGGTCGGTCCTCAAAGAAAGGGGAACTAAATCCCCATTCATAAAAGAGAAGGTGAGGGTATATTGCGCGGGAGGGTTAATAATTGACAATCTGCTGCTGCCTGCCCGCTGAGTTAAAAAGTTCCCACGGTAGACTCACGATACACAGTGTATCGTGAGTCTTGCGTGGGAACTTTTTAACTCAGCGGGCAGGCAGCAGCAGATTGTCGCTCCCTTCAGTTTCACCCCACCTACACCCCTCTGCTTCCCGGCCATGTGTGTGACCCCTTCCCTCCCCTCTTCAGCTCCCCGCCCATTGCACCGGCATGGGGGCTTTGCACTGTCTTCACGTTGGCGATGCCAGCAGGTCAGTGCCAGTCACCGGAGACGTCAGGACCAAAGGGACACCGACCCCCAGGCCCACTGCAAGCACCGAGATCCCAGAGACCCACAGCCAGCAGCAGCCCAGCCCCGTTCCAACTCCAGAGGAAAACTGCAAACTGGCCGGAGACGTCAGGACCACCAGAAGCCGCTCCCCGATGGGCCGCTACGGCGACAAGTGGCAGTTCGCCCACAGCCCGAGCTGTGCCCCCTCATCGGGACACCGACCCCCAGGCCCACTGCAAGCACGGAGATCCCAGATGAGCAACTCCAGCCCAGCCCCACTCCAACTCCAGAGGAACATGCTCCCCGTAGGGGCAGAAGCTGATGGTGTGCAAGGTACGTCTTGTTCTTGGGGTGGCGCAGCTCGGGCTGTGGGCGAACTGCCACTTGTCGCCGTAGCGGCCCATCAGGGAGCGGATTCCTCTGGAGTTGGAGGGGGAGGGGGGTATTGTGCTGTTTGATCGCTCTCTGCTATCCCAGGGACAGGGAGACACAGCGGCTTTTGAGAATGGTGGGCAATCACTTCCAAAGTTCTGCCCACACAGTCAGTACACCTCTCCTACACTTGTCTTCCGCACTAAGATCATCTCGCAGAAAATGATCCCAGCCTAACCCTCCCTATTCTCTCCTATTCTGCAAGAAAAAACTACATTGAAGACTTAAACTCGCGATTGAGTAACTGCCGGGATCGAGGCGCAAACTCGCGACCTTGCGGATATGAGCCGAGCATTCTACCATTGAGCCAGCCGTTAAAATCTACGCTAAAAATCTGCCATTCCGAAAGCCGAAAAATTCTGAATTACGAAAAGTGTCTGGTCCCAAGGCTTTCGGATAAAAGGTTGTGCACCTGTAGTGCTACAATTTTTAGACCACCTTACTCACAATTGTTTTGTGGTGTGTTTTTTTAAAATCAAGTTTCATTCAGATTTATGTTATATTTTACAAGATACTCACAATTTTAACTTTACAAAATCCCACTTTGAGAAATATTTCTTCCATCTGAACTGGCAGTTACAGCTATGATGTCACAATGGGATTATAGCCCTGCCCGCTACAATGTTGCAATCCCAGGACACTGAGTTCTGCCAGCCCTAGCAAGTGCAATTGCATTTTTTTAAAGTTTAAAATGAGAGAGGATGAATAAGGGGAAATGAGCTGCCCCTGCACAGTTGGGGGCTATGGGTTAGTGGTGGAATATTGTGTTGGGGTGAACGGGTTGCGTTGGGTGAAAGGGTGAGTGGTGGAATATTGCATTGGGGGACCAGGCCTCCCATGGGGGCTATGGGTGAGTGGTGGAATATTGCGTTGGGGGAACGGGTTGCGTTAGAGGACCAGGCCTCCCATGTGACAGGGACCCAATGGGTCCCACGTAACAAATAAAATTGTGGAGGAGCAGTAACATGCAGCTGAGAAGGCACATTTTCAACTATTGCAATTCTCTTTAATAATTATATAAACACACACACACACACACACACACACACACACACACACACACACACACACACACGTGTGTGTGTGTGTTTAATTGGGTTAATACACTGAGGGTACGTACACAATTAAAATTGCTACTTTCCCAATAAAACTTTCTTGCACTCTCATTCCAAACCATTTCAATGAGGATGTTGCTGAGTTTACTTATTGACAAGCTTAAACTGATCAAAAAACCTAAATGCGCCTCTGTCTGTTATTACCCATGAGGTAGAGCCCCACATTGCCATTCTGGCATTAACAATTAGAAATGCTGTAAATTGGCAATCTTGTTTTTGAAATTATCTCAAATAGAACATACAGAGGTGCATCTCAAACAATAGTGTTGAATAGCAATTATACATGTTGATAGTCAGAATGTTGATTGTCAATGTTTGAATCACTATGGTATTCTGCTCACGCTTTAAAGAAAAATCAGCCTTCTTACTAAGATGAGATCTTGTTACAGCCAATCAAACAGAAACATTTTAATTGGAAAAAAGGCTTGAGAGAAAGCTATTAGAACTCAATCAAATAGATGTTGTAGTGCCAAAATATTTTTGCCCAAGATTTGGCATGGCAATTTTTTTCTCATCTTACATCTTACTAAAAATCAGTTTTGTCCAAAGATATAATATCTGAATTTGAATCGATGCAATAGTCAACAATTTTAATCAACATATGTGTCTTCAATTACTGAGGTGTGATATGTATTTGATGGGCTGTATAAAATAAAGAGATTTTCAAAGAGTTTTAAATATAACATAATGGAGTTAAACAACACAGAAACAGGCTTTTCAGCCCAACTCATCCAGGCCAACCAAGATGTCTATTTAAACTAATCCCATTTGTCTGTATTTTTCCTCATATTCCACTAAACCTTTTCTATCCATGAACCAATCCAATTCTCTTTTCAATGTTGTAATTTACCCACCTCTATAGTTTCCTCTGACTGCTCCTTCCATATACTCCATATACTCATGTGAAAAAGTGCCCTTTTAAATCTTTCCCCTCTCATGTTAAATCTATGCCCTCTAGTTTTAGACTCACTTACTCTGGGGAAAAGAGTGTGCCTATTCATCTTATTAATCCCCTCGTGATTTTATAAACCTCTATAAGGTCAAACCTTGGCCTCCTATGTTAGAAAAAAAGACCCAGCTATCCCACCTTTCCTTATAACTGAAACCTTCCAGACACAATAAATCTTTTTTGTACCCCTTCCAGTTCAATGTAATCCTTCTTCTTGCCGAGTTACCAGAATTGTACACAGTGCTCCATATGTGGTTTTACCAATGTATTTTACAGCAGTGGCATGATGTCCAACTCCTGTACTCGATCTGAGTCTGAAGAAGGGTCTCGACCTGAAACGTCACCTATTTCTTTTCTCCAGAGATATTACCTGACCAGCTGAGTTTCTCTGGCATTTTGTGTCTATCTTCCTGTACTCAATACACTGACAGATGAAGACAAACATGCAAAAAACTTCTTCACCACCCTGTCCAGCATCATAGCACTGTGTACCAACACCTTTATATCTCTGTATTACAGTACCTCTCAAGGCTCGACAGTGCAAGTCCTAGCCTTGTATGTCTTATCAATATGCAACAGCTCGCATCTATCTGAATTCAATGCCATCTGCTATTTCTTGGCCCATTGGCCCAGTTGATCAAGATCCTGTTGTAAACTTAGTCATCTTTCTTTACTGGCTTTCACGTCCAATTAATTCACATAAACAATGAACAACAGTGGACCAAGCACTAATCTCTATGGCACATCACTCTGAAAAAATAACCCTCTACCACCACCCTCTGTTTCCTGTCTTCAAGCCAATTTGTTGTTAATTGGCTAGCTTAACATGCATCCCATATGATCCAACCTTTCTCAACAGCCTATCATACAGTAAATTGTCAAAGAACTTGCTAATATCCATGAAGACAAGGTCTATGGCAGTTATTAAGCTAAATGAATTCTCCTATTAATCTCAAGATTAACATTTTGGCAAATTGATACAGAGTAGATAAATTGGCCTTCCTGTTAAATGTGGAGTTGTGACATATTTTGAAATAAGATGGGTTCTACTCCATGAAAGCAGTATCTGTACAAGCATTGCACAAGCATACCCAAGTTTTGGCCATTGCCAACATCCATATCCTTGGTCCTTAGGTAAATGTTCATATCTGAGGTTAAAACCTTTAACAAGCTCTGTAACTGTATACTTACAGAGTCATTGAGTCACACAGTGTGGAAACTGGCCATTCAGCCCAACTTGCTCACACCCGACCAAAGTGTCCCATCTACAGTAGTCCTACTTGCCTGCATTTGGACCATATCCTTCTAAACCTTATGGAGAAGATCTTAATTGTTACAGTGCCATATTGTAGAGCCAATATTACACTGGGCAACATCCATAAATCACAACAGCAGAAGCAAACTTCATATAGGAATCTGTCAGACAAATGCATTGAAACCAAACAATATGAGGCCACTACCAATCCCTGAACACCGTGTGCTCACTAGCTTTGGATAGCAATGGGGTGCTCCTGGTATTGTAGTTATCTCAGAGCTTAAGCCGTGCAGGTCTGAATCTGACGTCCACTAATGTTTGTATGGTGCTTGCTCCCTATGACTGGGTGGGCTTCCCCAGGTGCTCCACACCTGAAGGCATGATGATTACTAGGCTAATCGGCTACTGTAAATCGCCCCTTATGTGGCAAGGTGATGGGAGAGTCCAAATGTGTTAAGGCATGTGCAAGTGAGTAGGTAAGGGGGAACTGAGTATGAGTGGGGCTGATGAGATTCTTCTAAGAGCCAGCATAAACTCAATAGACTGAATGGCCTCCTTCTATTTCATGTGAAATGAAAATATGTAATGAACGTAATTTTTTCAATAAATATTGTAAATTTTGTCTTGGAGTAAAAAAATAATCTTTTTGTAAGAATAATGACAGCATTACCTTATCTTTAGGGTGGCATAGTGGACAGCGCAAGAGACCTGGGTTCAATCCTGACTATATGTGTTGTCTGTGTGGTGTTTGCACATTCTCCCTGTGACTGCATGGGTTTTCTGTGGCCGCTCCGGTTTTCTCCCACATTCCAAAGACGTGCTGGTTAGTAGGTTATTTGGTCTCTAAATTGTCCCTAGTACAATAGAACTAATGTACGGGTGACCAGTCGTCGGTGTGGACTCAATGGGCGAAGGGCCTGCTTCTGTGCTGTAATGCTAAAACTAAAACTAAGCAACACCAGGAGGAGGCCATTTATAAGTGATAGGAGCAGAATTAGACCATTCGGCCCATCAAGTCTCCGCCATTCAATCATGGCAGATCTATCTTTCCCTCTTAACCACATTCTCCTGACTTCTCCCCATAACTCCTGACACCCGTACTAATTACGAATATTATCTCTGCCTTGAAAATATGCATTAGGTGCAATCCCAATTCCCCCACTCTTCCTGTCCTTAAACCCAGGCAGGTGATTTGCTCTCAGCCATGTTCATTAAATCCCTTGAACTACACAAGGCATGATTTACAGTTGCTAATTAATTTATCGACACTTTTTTAGGACATGGGAGGAAACAGGAACACTGGGGGAAAACCTTTTGCTCACATGCAATTTGCTCAGTGTCAGTACCTAGAGTCGGAAGTGGATCAGGCAGTACTGCTAATTGCAGCTCCATCGCTATCATGAAAGAATTCTTGCACTTATTTTTTGACATTCCTCTCTCTATTATTTCACAAAGTTGCTGCTGCATTCAAGCTTGTTAATAATTTGTTAATAAGCCACAGTATGGTCTGTATGTCACATTAAAGACAACATTCAGCCACTTAAGACCCAAAGTTCCACAACCCAGAAAGACCTCTAAATCAAAAATAAGACGTCCCATTGCCGTTTCTGACAGCCTTTGTTTAGTGTGTCAGTCCACAGATTTAAATGTCACCCCTGAGATTTCAGCATATAATATAGGCCAACACTTGAATGCAGCACACTCAGGGCTGCACTATCTTTCAGATAAATGTTAATCAAGGGCCTGTCTGACCTCTACTTCAAAGGAAAAAGTCTCATGGCAATACAGGAAGAAGAGTGACAGCATATTCCTAGATAAAATTAATTTCAAGACCCATTGATTCACAGGATGGTATAACACAGGAAGAGGCTATTCATTGCGCTGTTCCTCTGCCAGCTCTTTGGTATAACCATCCAACAATATTCAGTGTTTTTTCTCTATAGCTCTGCAGTTTATTCTACTTTCCTTTCAGCACTTTATGTAATTTGCAGTTAAATGTCATTATTAAATCTGCTTCCAGCACACTTTCAAGCATTGCATTCAGATCACAACTTGCTGTATATAAAATTGTTTCCTTGTGTCATCTGTGTTCTTGAACTATCACATTTGATTTAGTTTCGTTTAGTTTGGAGATATAGCGTGGAAGCAGGCCCTTCAGCCCACCAAGTTGTGCTGACAAGCGGCCCCCGCACATAAACACCATCCTACACACACTAGGGACAATTTTATATTTACCAAGCCAATTAACCTACAAACCTATACTACTTTGGAGTGTGAGAGGAAACCGAAGATATCGGAGAATCACGATCACGAGTAGAACGTGATCACGAGTAGAACGTACAAACTCCGCATAGACACCACCCTTAGTCAGGATCGAACCCGGGTCTCTGGTGTTGTAAGGCAGCAACTCTACCACTGCACCACTGTATGTTTTTTTTTTCACTTATCGATCATTTTTCCAGAGTTAAAGATTAATTTAAAGATACAGCATGGATACAGCACGAATCCACGCTGACCATCAATCACCTATTCACATTAGTTCTCTGCTATTCCACTCTCTTATCCTATCCCTATGCACTAGGGGAAATTAACCTACAAAGGCCTGCATGTCTTTGGGATGTGGAAGGAAAACGAAGCACCCAGAGGAAAACCATGCGTTCACAGGGAGACATCACCCAAGGTTAGGATTGAACCCTGTTTTCTGGTGCTGTGAGGCAACAGCTCTACAAGCTGTGCCACTGTGTCACCATCATCTCTGTTTTTCCTCAAATTGGAGTGGTCTCTGGAACTAACAGCAGGGGCCTTGCCATTCTTTAAAAACGTTGGGCATCATTTTGGTTACTTTGTACCAAACTCCACTGATGCTCTGTACCTCCCTCATTTCACTGAACTTCTTTTCTGATATCTTATGTTTTCTTTGTCACGCACCCCACCAATCTGCCAATCAAACGCCACTAATCTGCATCCACCTATCACTTGCTGAGCGTTGTTATGCTCCTGCCTTTCTTTTCCAGCTTTCTCTTCCCTACCAAAATCTGAAGTAGGCTCCCAACCCAAAATGTCACCTGTACATTCCCACCTCATATGCTGATCCATCGGACCTGCTGAGTTTCTCCATCACTTATGCAAGATTCCTGCATCTGCAGTTCCATGCGTCTCCAATACAATCGGTATCACTTTCTATGTAGCTATATCACAATTTATTAGTGCTGCTCATGGAATAGATTTTCCCACTACTAAATGGCCTGTATTTATTCAGTATATATTTTCCCTATGTTTTAAACAATGGTACAACATTAGTAATCTTCAAACCTTCTGCCAAAATGTTGGTAGCCAAGATGAATTGAAAAATTGTAAAATAGGTCCCTGCAATTTGCTCGTTCCTTCCTCTAACAGCCGGCAAAATATTTTTTCCAACCCTGGTGAATTATTTATTTTCAAAAATGCAAAACCCTTTAACACTTCTTTGTTTTTAACCTTGTTTATCCCAACCGATTATGCACTATTTGCCGTCACTACAAAATTATCCTCACTCCCCACTGTAATTATTAAATAATCATTAAGACCCTCACCTACATCCTCTTCCTCCACATAAAGTTTATATTTTTGGTTTTGCAGCAGGTTCTCTTCTTTTCTCAGTTATCCTCTCTTTTTATATTTTTATGAAACATCTTTTGATTTTCCTCGACTTTAGTTTCATTTACCGAGGTACAGTTATGATCAACGATGAATGTCCTCTCACTGATACTCCTTCAATCTGCATCTATATACCTATAAAAGTCTCATCTTGTATGTATGTATACATGTGTGTGTGTGTGTGCGTGTGAATGTATGTGTTTTTCTACCATCGTCAAAACGCTACGCGCTAGCACTTAATTTTTTACATATTCTGACTCCCATTTTCCCCTTCCATGCAGTCATCAGGTTCACTTAAGATTTCATCCTATATTTTACAAGTTATTGACGATTCAGGTTTAAAAAAAGGCAAAAAAAGGTTCTCACAAACAGCCTTTTTCCAGGACTTTCCACTGATGATGTCACAATGCCACTAACAATGCATCAATCACAATGGGCTCTCAAGCTGCCGAGTGCCATAACCCAACCACCTCCCCCCTTTACCCCCCCCCCGGGTTATTCACACCCCGACCCCTCCCCCCCCCCCCCCCCCCCGGTTTATTCGCACATCCTGCCCCCTCATGATTATTCATGATTAAAGTTTCAAAAAAAGCCAAAACACCAGCTTCCAGTGACGTCACAATCCCCCCCCCCCCCCAATGGTACAGTGAAACAGAATATTCCACCACCTTCCAGTGACGTCAGGGGGAGAGCCTATTTCAAAAACAGATTCATCAGCTCCCTAACGGGTCTGCATTTAGTCTACTTGTTCACTAAAACTAAATCCAGAATTACCTCACCTCTTCTTAGGCATGCCACATACGGGTTTAAAAAGTTCTCCTAAATACAATAGGACATCTATGGTTTCTGTAACACTGTTACACTGATTATATCCCATTTAATTTTAGGGTCATTGAAATGTCCTGCTATTACTGCCCTATTGCTTTGTCAAAAAATTGCTTGCAGACTTGCTAAAGGGACCTAACCTGAGACGTTGTCTATCTATGTCCTCCAGAAATGATACCTGACCCACCAAGTTACTCCAGTACTTTGTGTGATCCCAACATCTGAAGTTCCTTGGCTTTTCAATTGTTCTGCTCTTATATCTCTCTTGTATTGTTCAGAGGGCAACAACAACTGGTCTAGTAGTATGATTGTTTATTTTTTGTTCTTTAATTCAATCCATGTAGCCTCATGTGTTGTGCTTCCTCATCCATTCTCACAGCTCTGACTATTTATTGAGCAAATATTATCAACCCATATAACCATATATCAATTACAGCACGGAAACAGGCCATCTCGGCCCTTCTAGTCCGTGCTGAACACGTATTCTCCCCTAGTCCCATCCACCCCTTCCTTCTTATCCCCCCCTCTCTCTCTCTCACATGTAATCTCCATCATGTGGGACATTGAGTTTCCAGTACTGAGGCTCTTTCAGCCATCTCAGTTATACAGTTGTAAATCTCTGGATCGTAAACTACAGAAAGCTGTAAATGCTCATTTACTGAATATACTGATGGATTTTTAGGCAACACAAAATGGGAATTATGCAGGAAGGTGGATGAGATACAGTACCTGCCAAGATCATATTGAATGGTGGAGCAGGTTCAAGATGAAATATGACTTCTGCCTGCGTTTGGTTCATGTATTGTTCTTTAATGTAAAATAATGTCACAAATTCAACAGTGCTCTAAATGTGTAGCATCACAGATTATTATTCTGCAATTAATTCAATGCACTGACACAAGTTTGAAACATAATTTCCCTCAACGTAAGGTGATCATAACCCATGCCATCCCAGCTCAAAGATAAGGACAGTGGAGCAAAACCTGTTAAAGAGATCAGACGCCCCACCATTGACTCTGTCGACACTTCACGTAGCCTCGGCAATGCAACCAATTTAATCAAAGTCTTGTCCCACCCCAACCATTCCATCTTTTGCCATCGGTCAAAATATACAGAAGCTTGAAAGTTTGCATCAGCTGCCTCAAAAACAGCTTCTTCCCCTCTGTGATCAGGCTCCTGAACTGTCCTTTCATAAGACAGGGTGTTGTCCATTTCACCTCTGTAGTTATTGTGCTGTAATAATATTGTGTACAGTTTTGGTCCCCTAATTGGAGGAAGGACATTTTTGCTATTGAGTGCAGGAGAGAGGGGGAGGGGGAGGGAGAGGGAGAGGGAGAGGGAGAGGGAGAGGGAGAGGGAGAGGGCGAGGGCGAGGGAGAGGGAGAGGGAGAGGGAGAGGGAGAGGGAGAGGGAGAGGGAGAGGGAGAGGGAGAGGGAGAGGGAGAGGGAGAGGGAGAGGGAGAGGGAGAGAGAGAGAGAGAAAATCTGCATTTTATATGTTTTAATCCATGTCCGCTTCACCCCACTGTATAATCCCAGTGATATGCATTCAACTCTTATCAGCAGCTACAAAGAGAACTGCTGGTGAGATTCTTTCCGTGTCAGTTCTCACAGGTCAGCCCATTGCAAAGTGGAACTGTTGTTGATACATCTCATTCCACAGCTAGACTCGCCACAGAGAGAGAGAGAGAGAGAGAGAGAGATATATATATATATATATATTATATATATATATGATAATGGTGCTTATCTGGTAGTCATTTGCACAAATAAAATGGCAGTAACTCATAACCAACCATAATTAATTGCAGGGAACTGAATGGTAATTACTTTCAGTTAAGGAAAGGAATGTTTATAAATGCAGAAATTTGTAATTTTTCATTGGTTCAGAGATAACTGATCTGATTGAATTAATCACAACTGCACTTAACAGTTAAATCGGCTTCTTATTTTTATTTTCATATTCACCAAAAATAATTGTTTCTGGCTATGGAAAATATAGCTTGCTTCGTAGTAGCAAAAATAGTAAGCAACCTATTTCTCTGGTTATCTTTGAAATTAATTCTGCAGACAAAACGTGTTTGATGGATATATGTAGGACTCAGAGCCTTACCAGTGTTTTAATATATCAGTTACATTGTGCTTCTGACATGTAAGGCTGCTTGTTTGCCTCAGCATGAAGGACCTGCCACACACAAACTCAACATGCGATAGCCTTGGCTACAAGGTGAAATAAATTATTAAATCATGATGAAGCTTGAAATATCTATTTGAATGCATTTGGTGCTTCCTGGCCTTTACAGTGATGCCTGGAGATGGTATTGCATGGAGATTTCATAACATAAACTAAACCAGAAAGCCTCAGAGGTTTGACAAAATCTGCATTTTATACGTTCTAATCCATGTCCGCTTCATCCCACTGTATAATCCCAGTGATATGCATTCAACTCTTATCAGCAGCGACAAAGAGAACTGCTGGTGAGATTCTTTCCGTGTCAGTTCTCACAGGTCAGCCCATTGCAAAGTGGAAATGTTGTTGATACAGTCTCCGGATTTTTTTGATGGTGCTAGAAATGGTGGCCTGGTGCTCGTCAGTGGGTTTATGGTCCAAGGGTAAGTAGGAGGAGGTGAAGGGTTTCGGCCCGAAACGTCGCCTATTTCCTTCGCTCCATAGATGCTGCTGCACCCGCTGAGTTTCCCCAGCAATTTTGTGTACCTGTTGTTGATACATCTCATTCCACAGCTAGACTCGCCACAGAGTCCAGGGCATTTCTGACATGAGCGACTGGACACACTGTGTGTTTGGCACTTTGGCTTTGTACCAACTTGTATGGTCTGATTCACTTGAATCGGGACATTAACCTTTGTGGAATTGCTATATGACATAAAATGACTTCATTAGTTTATTTTAACAAGCATTACTGTTTCTAATGCACTTCAGAAAATATGTTTCAGTTAGATTTATTAATGCTAAATGTTGTTTAATTTTTCAATTATTTGAATTGTTCATTTATTTTACATGCCCCTGATTTTATTGACATCACAAGCTGTCCAGTCCATTATTCGTATAAAGTGTGAAACATTTTTGAACGTCATAATCAGCTTGTTCATGGATGAGTGCCGCAGATGTCAACAATTTTATGAAAGCATGGGGACAGGCCAGGTAAAAGCTACCTGACCCTTAATCCTGCTCCACCATTCAGTAAGAGGTGGCTGATTCAATCTTGGCCTCAATATCACTCTCTCACACTCTTCACCACGTCCTCTGTAATTTATACTTTTGTCAATTTCACAATATTCAATGACTGTTCAAGGAGGTAAGGGGAGACCTGATAGAAGTACATAAAATTAAGAGAGGCTTGGGAAGGGAAGGCAGTCTGAACCTTTGCCCCCAGGTTGTTAACACGTTTAGTTTAGTTTATTATTGTCACGTGTACTGAGGTAAGGTGCAAACCTTTTGTTTGTGTGCCATCCAGTCAAAGAAAAGACTATACATGAACCCAATCCAATTATCCACAGTGCACAGACAAACGATAAACGGTACACAGGTGAGAGAGGCAAGTTTTAAAGAAGATGTAAGGTGTACGTTTTTTATGAAGAGGACATTGAGTGCCTGGAACGCGCTGCTGGGGCTGGTGGTGGAGGCAGATACGATAGTGGCATTTAAGAGGCTATTGGATAGGCACATGGATATGCAGGGAATAGATATGGATTATGAGCAGGCAGTTAAGAGTTGGTGTTGCCATCATGTGACATTGTGGACCGAAGGGCCTGCACCTGTGCTTTTCTATGCTCTATGACTCTGCATACCCACCAGTTTGAGATTGTGGATTCCAGAGATCCTTGACACTCTGAGAGATTAAATTCCTCTCCATCTGAAATGTGCAACTTATTCCAAAACATTCCCCCCTGGTTCTAGATACCACTATTAGAGGAACTATTGTCTCAGCAACGACCCTGGGACTAATAGGTTTCATTAAAATTATCTCTCATTCTTTTATTTTCAAATAATTTTAGACTCAGCCTCCCTTCATATGTCAATCTCTCCATCATAGGAATAAAATATCATGAATGGTCTCTGCACTATGTCCTACGCAAACACATCCTCCGCAAAATATGGAGACCAAAATTGGAGGCAGTACTCCAAGTTCTGTCTCACTAGCACCCGGTAAAGTTTAACTAAAAACATCCCATCTTTTATAGCTACCCTTGCAATAAAGGCAAACATTTCATTAGCCTTCTTTATTATTCGCTGAAGCTGTTTGTTGACCTAATGAATTTCATGCATTAAGATCCCTGTGTTATACTGATTTATGGGTGAATGGTAATCTTGAGTGAACTGACTTAAACAGAATATTTTGTTTCCGCCAGCAACACAGGAGAAGAGGTTATATCCTATGAATCTCAGCAGGATTGAGATATAGATTACAGAACGAAAATACAGTTTCAAACTGCTGCATCATTAATAGAAACAATTCTCATTCTTTGCAACATCTCCAAAGTTGTTTCACAATTAGAAGGAATAGGTGAACTAGAAGTTAGGGAAATTGTTCAATAATTTTAGGGAAGATAGAAGAGTAAAAACAATTATAATCCGTGGGCTCCTTGAGGCTGAAGTTGTCGCTAACTTGTGTCTAAAAGAAGATGGAATAAAACAAGTAAAGATTTTGGGTAGAACTATAAGACTGCAGCAGGGGAGGCACGAAATTAATTCACACATCTTTGAAAAATACATTATTGTGTTGTAGAAAATCAACAACAGGATAGAATTTTGAGCACATTTCGGAGGGTTTCCAACCAAGGGGAGATTATCTCACTTGCTTGATGAAATTATTGACACTATTTTCAATTTAATTATTCAATTATTCAATGACACTTTATTGTCACATGTAGCTAGGTACAGTGAAATGTTTTGTTTTGCATACAACCTGGTAAATCATCCCACAGACCTCACCTAGACAGTACACGAGGCACCAGGTATCCGGCATTGACAAACA
Source organism: Amblyraja radiata (assembly GCF_010909765.2). Taxonomy (NCBI): domain Eukaryota; kingdom Metazoa; phylum Chordata; class Chondrichthyes; order Rajiformes; family Rajidae; genus Amblyraja; species Amblyraja radiata. The sequence goes on from NC_045960.1 coordinate 57,701,046, forward strand.
ATGCCATATTGTGCAGAATCATAAAGATTTAAGGCATTGAGAGGAAGCCATTCAGCCCATCAAATCTGCACTGACCAAAATTGACTTATTTAGATTAAACTCACTTCTCATCTCTAAGGCTATTGCTTGGGTTATTATTGTTCAAGTGGTCACCAAGGTACATTTAAAATGTGACGAGAGGTTTTGCCTTGGCTCTCCTTTCAGACAGAAGGGTAACCGCCACTGCTTTGTGGGGGGGAAAATATTTTATCAACACACTGTAAACATTCTATCTTAAATAGCTGACTCTTGGTTATTGCCGTCTCCGCTAAAGGGAACAGTTTCTTTCAAGTTACCCTGTCTAAGCCTTTGATACACACAAAAAGCTGGAGTAACTCAGCGGGACAGGCAGCATCTCTGGAGAAAAGGAATGGGTGACGTTTCAGGTCGAGACCCTTCTTCAGACTGGGTAGGGATAGCGGAAATGAGAGATATAGATGGTGTTGTGGAGAGATAAAGAGCAATGAATGAAAGATATGCAAAAAAGTAATGATAATGAAGGAAACAAACAATTGTAAGCTGTTTGGAGGGTGAAAATGAGAAGCAAGTGCGACTTGGATGGAGGAGGGATAGAGAGGGAGGGAATGCCGGGGCTACCTGAAGTGAAATAAATCAATATTCACACCACTGGGCTGTAAGCTGCCCAAGAGAAATATGAGATGCTGTTCCTCCAATTTGCGTTTAGTCTCACTCTGACAATGGAGGAGACCAAGGATAGAAAGGTCCGTGTAGGAATGGGAAGGAGAATTAAAGTGTCCAGTAACCGGGAGATCAGGTTGCTTCATGTGGGCTGAACAATGGTGTTCCGTGAAACGATCGCCCAGTCTGCGTTTGGTCTCGCTGATGTATAAGGGTCCACATCTTGAACAACGGATACAGTAAATGAGGTTGCGGGAGGTGCAAGCGAACCTCTGCCTAACCTGTAAGGGCTGTCAGGGTCCCTGGACAGAGTCGAGGGAGAAGGTATAGCCACAGGTGTTGCATCTCCTCCAGTTGCAGGGGAAGTTACCTGGGGAGGGGGTGGTTTGGGTGGGAAAGGATGAGATAACCAGGAAGTTGCGGAGGGATCAGTCTCTGCGGAAGGCGGAAAGGGGTGAAGATGGGAAAATGTGGCTAGTGATGGGATCCTGTTGGAGGTGCCAGAAATTTCACAGGATTATGTGTTGTATGCAGCGGCTGATGGGGTGGAAGGTAAGGATTAGGGGGACTTTGTCTCTGTTGTGACTAGGGGGATGGGGAGTAAGGGCGGAGCTGCGGGGTACTGAGGAGACACGAGTGAGGGCCTCATCTATGATGGGAGACCCCCGTTCCCTAAAGAATGAGAAAATGTTCTAGTATTGAACACCTCATCTTGGGCGCAGATGCTGCGTAGACGGAGGAATTGGGAGCAGGGGATAGAGTCTTTGCAGGAAGCAGGGTGGAAAGAAGTGTAGTTGGGATAGTTGTGGGAGTCAGTGGGTTTGTAATAGACGTCAGTCAATAGTCTATTTCTTGAGATGGAGACTGTGAGATCAAGAAAGGGGAGATGGTCCAAGTAAATTTGAGTGCAGGATGAAAATTGATGGTGAAGTTGATGAAGTCCATGAGTTCTACATGGGTGCAGGAGATAGCACTGATGTAATGCAACGGAGGTAGAGTTCGAGGATAGGGTCAGTGTACGCCTGGAACAGGGATTGTTCAACGTATCGTACAAAGAGGCAGGCATAGCTGGAGCTCTTGCAGGAGTTGGACGGAGGAAGTGGGAGGAGTCGAAGGAGAAGTTGTTGAGGGTGAGGACCAGCTCTGCTAGGTAAAGTGTTAGTAGAGGGAAATTGGATAGTTCCGCGGTCGACAAAGAAAACGGAGGGCTTTAAGGCCTTCCTGGTGGGGAATGAAGGTGGAGAGTAAAGATGAGGGAGTGGGGGCTCGAAAAGCGGAAGTCATTAAAGAGACGAAGGGCATGTGACATATCTTGGACAAAGTACGGGAGAGATGGGACCAGGGGGGATAGCCCTTGTCCAAAGCCCTAGTGAGACCAAACCTGGAGTATTGTGTGCAGTTTTGGTCCCCTAATTTGAGGAAGGACATTCTTACTATTGAGGGAGTGCAGCGTAGGTTTACAAGGTTTACAAGGTTTACATAATTCCCGTGATGGCGGGACTGTCATGTGCTGAGAGAATGGAGCAGCTGGGCTTGTACACTTTGGAGTTTATAAGAACGAGAGGGGATCTCATTGAAACATATAAGATTGTTAAGGGCTTGGACACGCTAGAGGCAGGAAACATGTTCCCGATGTTGGGGGAGTCCAGAACCAGGGGCCACAGTTTACAAATAAGGAGTAAGCCATTTAGAACGGAGACGAGGAAACACTTTTTCTCACAGAGAGTGGTGAGTCTGTGGAATTCTCTGCCTCAGAGGACAGTGGAGGCAGGTTCTCTGGATGCTTTCATGAGATAGCTAGATAGGGCTCTTAAAAATAGCGGAGTCGGGGGATATGGGGAGAAGGCAGGAACGGGGTACTGATTGGGGATGATCAGCCATGATCACATTGAATGGCAGTGCTGGCTCAAAGGGCCAAGGCCTACTCCTGCACCTATTGTCTATTGTCTATTGAGTCAAGGTACGTATAAATAATTTTCGTGGGACAGGAGCAGGCAGAAATAGTAGGATTAAACGAGAACTTACCAGTTTGAAGTTTGATCTGTATTTTATGAGGAGTTACGATGAGGGATTACGTGAAGAACCCCGCCACGACGCATGCGTGTCATTCTTCAAAGCAGCGGTGTGAAATCACAGATAACTGTAATGACTAAACATAGTAAGATTAGAGAAGAGATACCAGTTAAGTATATGATCAAGGGTGGGAGCGGAGGGCACGTAATCCCTCATCGTAACTCCTCATAAAATACAGATCAAACTTCAAACTGGTAAATTCTCGTTTAATCTTACTATTTTACTTCGGAGTCACGTGAGTGACTACGTGAAGATTTTAAAGCTCTGTGATTTCATGCCGTGGAAACGAGTCCATGCATCACATCTGCCTTGATGACTGTAGGAGGAATTGTGTTAACATAATTTGGACATGAATTTGACATTGAAATCATAAAATTTATTAACACAAATTTATAACCCCTTTTTATGGGTTTAAATTAATTTACAGAACTTAAAATTGTTTCTGCAAACGTTCCAGGTTTCATTACTGGTTTATTGTAAAATAATTGGAATGTTTTTTCCCCCCCAGACCATCCTGCTGCCTTGAGGATTTGGTCCATTGGGACATCCAACGGTATCGCTGCCGATGTAGCTGCAGCCCTGGTGGAATGAGATTTAAAATATTAGTATCCACCCCAGCCTGTGTTAGCACCTGTTTCAACCATCTTGAGATGGTCTGGACCATCACTCTTTTGTGTGGTTGCTAGTGGCAGACAAAAAAGTGCCTTCTCATTGCCTCTTAGGATTTTCGTTTTCTCCATGTATAACGACAGATGTCTTACTATACACAGACGGTCATCTGTTGGGTATGACCTAAATTGTATATTGAGGCCTGCTGATCCCTGTCTGTTCTGCTTACTAACTCATAGATATGAAACGTAATATTTTCTGTTGAGGAAGTCATGTTGTCCAGTCTTAGTTTATGCAGTGACTGTACCCTTTGTGCCGTGACCAATGCCATTAGCATGACTGTTTTTAATGTCAGTCTGTGTAGGGACAGAGCTGTTATTGGAGACCAATTCCTGAGCATCTTCAGGATAATAATTACATCCCATATTTGGGAGTACCTGGTTCTTGGGGGATTAGTATTAAAAATTCCCCTCATAAGTTTTGTTACCAGTGGGTGAGTCCCAACAGAGTAACGCTCTGTCCCCTGCCATAGGTAAGTCGATAGGGCACTTCTGGCGCAGTTGATGGCACTGTAACTGAGCCCCTCATCATAGTGGAGGCCTGCCAGATATTCCAGAACAGACGGGATGTTCATGTCTCTGTAGGTGATGTTGTTTTTATGGCAGTGCATCGCCCACTTCCTGATATAGACCAGATACTGTTTTTTGGTTGACTGTCTTTGGGCCGCCGAGATCATGTTCACTGTTCAGTCCGTCAGTCCCAGTTGTAGTAGAGGTGTTTTTATAACTCTACAAATTAATAAGTATAAATGTTTATGGCATGGGTGGCTATCCCTTGTTACGGGATGTAGCAATAAATCTGGTCTATGTGGGATGGTGATACATGGTTCTAATACCATGTTTAATACCACTGGGGACCATGGTTGAGTAGGCCAATCGGGTACTACCAATACCAGACGCAGAGTCTTGTTGTATTTTCCTTAATACCCGACTGATGAGGCAGAAAGGAGGGAATGCGTAAATAAACAATTCCCCCCCCCCCCCCCCCCCCCCCATTTGAATAGTCTCCCGCCCGGCCGTGGTGTTCTGGCCGGCGCGGGACCAAAAGTCGGCACAGCTGATCCCTTACGGTGCTTGTGCCTTCAGCTGCTGCCGGCTCCCGCAACTTCGCGGTCCTCCCCAGCCAGCTTCACTCGCAGCACTTGTGGACACTATTTTGTCCAGCTTCCCCCCTGTGAAAAAACAGCGCGGGGAACAAAACTACCGCAGAGTAAATTTCTTACCTGCAGGTCGCGGTTTCAAACTTACCGCTGCGGGGGAACGTTCTCCCCCGCCTGTCGACTTGCAAGCGTGAAAGCGATATGACACGCATGCGTCGTGGCAGGGTTCTTCACGTAGTCACTTACATGACTCCGAAGTAAAACAATGGGTCTACCAGGGCAGTTGTGTTTGTGGATTTTGGGGAGAAGGCCTTTGATAATTTAATATGTTTCAATTATACTTCCCCTTCCACAAAAAGCACCCTCTTATGGCTCATCATAACTCTTGTTTTCTAGCCTAGCGGCATTCTTGTAAATCTGCATCCACACAAGTTATCGAGTGCTTTATTCTGTTCGAGCTGACCTTGCTTAGTTTAGATAGACACAAAAAGCTGGAGTAATTCAGCGGGACAGGCAGCATCTCTGGAGAGAAGGATTGGATGACGTTTTGGGTCGAGACCCTTCTTCAGACTTGCTTAGTTTAGTTTAGATTAGAGTTACGGTACGGAAACAGGCCCTTCGGCCCACCGAGTCTGCACCGATCAGTGATCCCTGCATATTAACACTATCCTACACTATTTTTACATTTATACCAAGCCAATTAACTTACAAACCTGTACATCTTTGGAGTGTGGGAGGAAACCAAAGTTCTCGGAGAAAACCCACGCAGATCACGGGGAGAATGTGCAAACTCCATCCAGACAAGCACCCATAGCCAGGATTGAACCTGGGACTGGCGCTGTAATGCCCCTGTCCCACTTAGGAAATCTGAACGGAAACCTCTGGAGACTTTGTGCCCCACCCAAGGTTTCCATGCGGTTCCCGGAGGTTGCAGATGGTTGCCGGAGGTTGCAGGTAGTGGAAGCAGGTAGGGAGACTGACAAAAACCTCCGGGAACCACACGGAAACCTTGGGTGGGGTGCAGAGTCTCCAGAGGTTTCCGTTCAGATTTCCTAAGTGGGACAGGGGCATTAGGCAGCCAATCCATCGCTGTGCCACTGTGCCGCCCATTTTGTATTCCTCGCCATTAACAACAAGAATCTGGTACACTTCCTTAATCACTGTTCTGGTATTTTCAAGGATTTAAAGACATACAATCCAAGATGCTTGTATCTGCCTTTTCTTCTTAGTGCCCCATGACTTACTCTCTCACATTCTTTGCCTCCCAAAAACATTACTCCTACTTCACTGAACTGAATTCTTAACCTGTCCATTGATATTTTCCTGTAGTTTACAATTTCCTTCCTCACTATCAACCACATTATCAGTTTTTATTTTGTCCAAACACTCCTTAATCATGGGTTCCACATTTATCAAAGTAATTGAAATATAGACCACTAAAAGGATGTTGCTGAAACCTGTTGGATCCTGCTATATACAGAGGTGCGTCAATAATCTTCCAGTTGGCCACCCTCCTTTGTTGCCTGCCAATGAGGCAATTTTGTATCCAACATCATTTTGCCTTTGCCTTCCTAATTTCCTCCCAAATGTTATGAGTTCACCTTTAATACTCCTCTGGCGATGCCGAGCTCACATACGCGATGTTTAACACTCTCTGAAATGTTCAGCTCTCAGAATCTATCATAAGCTTCATATAAAGCAGCAGTCACTGCTCGGGCAAGGGCATTTCCAAATGTTTATCCAATGGAAACAGTTACAGAGATAAAAAACAAACAAACCTAGAGCAGAAAGGCCTATACCCGTGAAAGCTCTCCACTGATTTACAGATAATGTTGACAAATGCAAAAATAACTGGAAAATCAGTGTTAGGAATGCATCCTTTAGGGATTCTTGAGCCGGCAGCATGGGATGTAACAATAAACCACTGCAGAAGGTGCAATCTAGTATGTAAGTGTGAGACCAAGAGAGGGAGTCCACTTAACCAGGGGACAGAGTGAAGAGTTTGAATTGTGAAAACTGGAAAACGTTGAGGATGATGCAATCTGACCTGTAATATTCAGATTATTCCTGATTTTCTTCTTTTTTTTTAAAATTGAGGTTTACGATTAAGCTGTGGTTAGGTTTTTTTTGGATTGGAACTGGGATTGAGGGAAATGATAGTGTGGAGTCATTTGTAAATGTAACATTCTTTAAATACAATATCTCATTAATTCTCCCTTTAAGCTCTTGGCTTCTTACAAGCCAGGACAACAGTAAGCATCACAATAAGATTTCACTGAAAAGTTTTGATAGAAAATACAATGTTAATTATGCTCCTATGTGGGTATATTTTCTTTGGCTTTTCAAGTCACTCTTTAAAATCTTTGATATCAAAAAAGGCTCTGAGAAACAAACTCCCTGCTTTGCTTTGGACAAGTTGTAGGGTATAGGTGACAAGCTGTGCTGTTCTATTACATGTTGTAAATTCTGTCTGCTTCATCTTTTCAAGGGTGGTGCAGCGCAATAGATCTAATTCATCTGTCCACTGGAGAGGCATTATTTTACTGATGCCTTTATTTATTGCCTTTATCACTGGAGTAACTCAGCGGTCAGCCAGCATCTCTGGAGAAAAGAAATAGGTGACGTTTTGGGTCGAGACCCTTCTTCAGACTGAAGTAGTAATTAAAATCCTTTGTGCTGATGCAAGGTACGTTTTTCAGCAATTACACTTCAGGTAGCAGCTTACTAAATATGTTAAACAATCCTCCAGATGTGTATGTGATCCAAAATACGTCCACTTGCAATTCAAGTACCGAAAAACTATTCACAATTGTATCTTCATCTGCACAGAAATTTGCACACTAACACATTTGTTCATCACCAATGATGTACAAGTTTGATTTCATGCACAAAATAACTCTTGATTGCTCCTTCAAGCATTGTAAGATGGCACTCAACTGTCCTTTCACTTAATTGGATAGTCTTTCTCCACCATATCTGCATGCACCACAACTGTATGTGAAACGTTAACTCATCATGGTTTCATTTGGTTAGACCCCGGCTTCCAGTGCACCTCTGCTTAACTGGACTACTGCACTCACCCCTCACATTGCATTCTACAGTTTTTCCCGCTTCCTTCTCCTGACCACCAACATACATGGGAACTGTATTTATGTCCTGAGTGGAAAAGCACACAGAAATCCTCCCCACCAGATGAGTAGGTGAATGTACAGTGGCAAACAATATTAAAGTTGTTATGTCAGTCATACTTCCGCTGCTGCATTCAGCATAAATATTAATAAAAAACAAAGTTTGAAATATTACTCCCCTTTGCAATTATCAATCAGCCCCGAACAAGTCTGAAGAAGGGTCTCCACCCGAAACATCACCCATTCCTACTCTCCAGAGATGCTGCCTGTCCCGCTGAGTTACTTCAGCATATTTTGTCTATCTTCGATTTAAACCAGCATCTACAGTTCCTTCCTACACAGTTTATTCTCACAATCTCATACATGGCTCCCATGTTAGGATTATTCACCATATGCATGAATGTACTGAATGTAAAGCATAACTGCATAAACAGCTGTGTCAATTTCCTAATTTAAGGTTTCTGTTCCCTCACTAAACGAACATTTAACACATTTTCATGGCCTTCATTCTTTCATATTTCAGAAACGTATATGGCAACACTCTGAATCATGTACTCCTCTATCTAATCTATGGCCTGAGTGCAACGCAACGTTTCTGACTAGCCATTTCATGCCACTATCTTTGCAGGTCAGTGAACGACAGGGAGAGCTAGCATTTCTGTTGCAATATCCACACTGAAGAAGGATGGTGTCAGTGATTATCACAAGCTAATACCTCAAACGGCTCAGTTCTAATCTCCAGCACTTTACCGTACCTGCCTTTATAATCGACCGGATAACCCTTTCAATAGTACGCAAAGTGCGGGAGTAACCCAGCGGGCCAGGTAGCAACTCTAGAGGACATGAGACATGCCCGCTGAAACCATGTCCTTCAGAGATGCTGTCAGACCCGCTGAGTTACTCCAGCACTTTGTGTTCTACGCAAGATTCCAGCATCTACGCTTTCTTGTGTCTACACAACCCTCTCAATGTACTAGCAGTGCTCCACATTCCTTGTTCTAGAAACACCGACGCGTTTAAGTGCCACTTGTAAAGCTCAGGACTACGTTAATTCAAGGAAGAGTAATTCATTTGCTTTTCAAAATGGAAAAAAAACTATCTTCTGAATTTTAGAAACAACGTATCCCAAATCATTGAACTTCAAATTGCGAATAAAACGTCAAAATGACGACTCTTGGTGGTGCAGTATTTCTAAAGATCTGCTGGCTCTTTTATTCTGGCTGGTGAGGCTGCGCGCTTCGTGTTTCTGTGCCACATCCCTTAAACTGCAATAAATGGGGGAAATCCTAGATTTTTGCTGCAACTCTAAACGCGAGCAGCTCCACGCTTCCAATCTCTGCCTCTAACACTTGATATACCCCCTGTCCCAAATACTTCCCGTGACACTTGCACTCTTGAAACTACGGCAAACTTCTCCTTCTCTCCCACAATTTGCACGTTTGGTCAGTGTTACTTTTTTCTCTTTTTTTGTTTGCTACAGCCAAACGCAATCGTTAAGCGATTAACCCCAAGGCTTTTCCTTGCTCTGTCTACAAATAAAGTAACTGGCAAAGCCTCGCGATGTGGCGTGTTTCTCGACAATCTTAGCGGACGCTACATCAAAAATAAATAGATGGCTGTTCAGCCGAATGGAGTAGAGGGTTCACCTTTAATTCGGCGTTGGGGTAGCGCAGGGATTTCCTCGGTCCCGTGTTGTTAGCCAGCGCAGCTTGATTCAGATCGTCCAGCAGTTCGATGATATCGTCAAGCACGCACCTCTTGTCTCTGTTCCGCAACATACAAATATGAGAGAAGGAATAGCTGAAACCCGAGCCGTTGACTCGCATCTCCAACACGGCTTTGTGCATCTGCAAGATCTGATCCGCTCTCTCCAGGATGTCAGCGCCCGACAGGGAGGTGAGTACCACCCTCCCGTAGTTGCCCGGGGTATGCAAAGCCGAGTACAGGTTGTTCTTCGACTGGTTGATGGAGAAAAGACTGTTCACCAGGGTCCTCTCGATCTTGGCCAGGCTGTGCCTGGGCGCCGCCAGCAACTCCAGGTCAGTTTCACGCTGAAATTTATTGAGGAATGTGGCCCCGAACAGAATGGACAGGATGGAGGGCACTGTCAGGAAAAAGACGGGATGTCTGCTCACGAATAATCCCAACCAGTAGAAACATCCCTTCAGCCCTGAGTACACGACTTGCCGCAGCATCCTCCTCCAGCTCTTGCAGATCCCCCAGCCCTGGATTCTTTCTGTTAGGCTCATCTGACACCTGGCTTGCCCCTTTTTTTTTGTTACTTGTCAATCCACACCAATCCTTTTTTGGGTAATACTCTAGGAAGACTGCAGCAATTCGCAGCAGCCGGCCAACTATTGATCAGTCAGGGCTTTTTTTTTTGTTTTAAGGCCAGCCCTCGCTTCGCCATTGAGCAGCAATAGTTTTATTTCCACCGCATCGCCCTCCATACATGTGTGCATTGGGGAGCGAGCGAGCGGTATAGGACTGTGGGGAATGCTGTATGGGCGTATTCTAATTTGTGGAGCTACTCGAGCCCAGTGTGTGTGATTGTGAATGGAGGAGGACGTCGGAAGGCTATTTTTAGAGCCTGCCACAGACAACTCTGAATCTCGAATGAATGGAGCATCCGGCTCTGAGCTGGAACCGTTCAAATCACGGGCAAGGGTTTAGTGCAATTTAGTAAACTGGGAACATTCGTTTTCCGCGATAACAATGTTCGACTCGCCTATTTAATGTCCCCCCCTACTTCCAATTATTGCTTCCTGTCTGGATTTGTATACACGGATGATTTAAAAAAAAAAAACCCGGGGCAGTTAAGCACCTATTGGCTCCCTATAGGTGCTTAATTCGCCATCGCACGGTCCCTGCAACTGTTAACCGGAGACGAGGGTCCGAAATAAAAACCCTTTATGTTCAGCTTCCTAACAGTCTCCTGCATTTTCACTGTTAATTCTCCGGGCAGTGGTATTTACATACTAACTTAAGTATTTCTCCAAGGATTCCGAACTCCGAATGTTCCGAACTAAGCACATGTGTCTAAAATGATGCATTGGCTCGGTAGGATTTTACCATTCATTCTGTATGTTCTCTGTATTCCTGCCCTCACGTGAAATGTAGACTGTGGAGCTAAAAGTCAATTATCTCTATTGAAATGATAGTATGCTTTGAATTCATAATTGTTTTAAAGATTAATTTAATTTGTTTAATTGTGCAATTTAATTATTTGCTAATGAAGAAAATACCTGAGCCTTCTGAATTTGTAGTCGGCAGGGCAGTACTCTGCATATCGCCAACTTGGATGTGTTAATGCCCCCTTAAAACTGTCGAGTGAAGGTGATTTGATTATATTGTTGTCTAGTTTATTCCATTCCCTTAAGGTTCTTACAAAGATTGAGTTCTTATAAATATCTGTCCTGGCGAATGGGGTTTCTATTTGCATATCATTACTCTTTCTTGGTCTCCTTTCTATTGAGTATGTTATGTATCTATCTGCAGTTATGCCCACGATCCCCTTTTGAATCTTGTACAACATGGCTAGTCTGTCCCTTGCCCTTCGTGTTTCCAGCGTTTCCCACTCCAGGTCGGATAGCATTTGGGTGACACTGCTACCTCTATTGTAGTTCCCTATGCAAAAGTGTGCTGCTTTCCTCTGTACCCTTTCTAGTTTGTTGATATGACCAGTTTTGTATGGGTCCCAGGCGCATGAAGCGTATTCCAGTAAGGATCTAACCAATGTTATATATGCTGTGGTTTTCACTTCCTTTGGGCAGAACCAGAGGTTTCATCTAAGGAATCCTAGTGTCCGGTTGGCTTTCGTGACCGTGTTGTCCACGTGTTCCCCCCACAAAAGCTTGTTATCAAGATGAACTCCAAGGTATGGTTGTGAACTTGTACGATGAAGTATTTGTCCACAGAAGACGTAGTCTCGAGTAGGTGGTTTCTTCTTGTTTGAAATTACCATAATTGAGCATTTGGTTGGGTTGAAGCTCATCTTCCATGTGTTTTGCCATAATTCCAAAGACTTATGGTCTTCTTGTAAGGAATTCATATCCTCAGTGACAGGTGTATATACAAGACAATCATCTGTGAAGAGTCTTGTTTTACAATTTATGTGTTCAGGTAGATCATTAATGTACATCAGGAACAACAGTGGCCCAAGGACCGTGCCTTGCGGTACTCCTGACGGTACTTGTTCTTCTAAAGAAATGTTTCCTTCACAGGCCACCCTCTGCGTCCGATTTGTGAGAAAGTCCCTAATCCAGTTATGTAGACTATTTCTGATGCCATAGTAATCCAGTTTTCCTAGGAGCCTTTCATGAGGAACTTTATCGAACGCTTTTGAAAAATCCAGGATTGCCATAAGTATAGATTTCCCCTTATCTAATGCCCTTGTGATGTCATCAATAGTGACAATAAGTTGTGTTTCCGTTGAACGTTTTGCTCTGAAGCCATGTTGTGTGAGTCCACCCGTATCCCATTCTTTTCTAAATGGTCCATGATGTGAGAATGTATGATATGTTCCAAGATCTTACATGTAACACTGGTCAGTGAAACTGGTCTGTAATTCTCAGGCACAGCCTTATTGCCTTTCTTAAATATTGCACAGATGTTTGCTTCCTCCCACTGTCGTGGTAGTGACCCACAATCTATTGAGGACTGGAATAAATCTGTGAGTATGGGTGCTATTTTCGATGCGAACATGGTGGCAACTGATCTGGATAACATGATAAATCAATGTTATTCATCTAAAATTAATGTTGTTAATATCCAGAACTGGGATAAGGAAGTGTAGGGGGTTAGAACACCCAGGATTCATATTGCAGTCCTTTGCAGTCACTCTGCCAGAAAGCAGTGTTTCTGGTTGTTAAGTCAGTGTAGGATCAGTCTTTTCAGTGAATAAATGCCCACAACCATTTATGGACACTAGCATTTGGTAATGTGTGTTCAAGTTCAAGTGAGTTTATTATCATGCGTCCCTGTATAGGACAATGAAATTCTTGCTTTGCTTCAGCACACAGAACATAGTAGGCATTTACTACAAAACAGATAAGTGTGTCCATATACCATAATATAAATATATACACACATGAATAAATAAACTGATAAAGTGCAAATAACAGAAAATGGGTTATTAATAATCAGAGTTTTGTCCGAGCCAGGTTTAATAGCCTGATGGCTGGGGGGAAGTAGCTATTCCCGAACCTGGTTGTTATGTATTCCAAATTAAGACAACTGGGAATGCAGTAGACGGCACAGGAGGACTTGTTGTTTTCTGGAGGAATTACAGTGGGAAGTTTATATGCAAGGCTTAAATGTTGAAACCACCTCAGGCGCTGATCTGGGAGGATGTTCACACACATGCTGCTCTTGACTGCACTAGTTGAGCAGGTTTCAGCCTTCCAGCCATTGTTAGGACACCAAAATGATCCCAGGATCTAGAGTGGAGAGAATACAAATGGGCACACAGGGGTCATCCTCTAAGCTTGGAGAATCCCACAGATCAGACCTTGCTATTATTGTACTGGGCACCCTTAACTGTGCTGGAGCTCATTATGGTGGGACCGTTTCAGCAGCACCCAGCTGCCTATGCCCTCCTGTCTTTTTGTTCAATGATGTTAGACTCTTTAAGGTTACAACAAGATTGTGATGAACTGGGGAAGTGGGCCAAGGAATGGCAGATGGAAGTTAGTTCAGATGAATTGTTGCAATTTGATAGGTCAAATCAGGGCAGGACCTGCACCGTAAATAGTAGGGCCCTAGAAAGTGGCAACACTAAACAGGGTGGTGAAGAAAGCAGCTGGCATGGTTGCCTTCATCAGTCAGGGCATTGAGTACAAGAGTCCTGATATTATGTTGCAACTGTACAAATTATTGGTGAAACCACACCTACAGTATTGTGCACAGTTTGGTTGCCCAGCTATAGGAAATATGTCATTAACTAGAAAGGGTGCAGAATAGATTCACACGGATATTACTGGGTCTGGAAGATTTGAGATATAAGAAGAAGCTGGATAGGTCTAGACATTTGTCCTCAAAGCATATGAGGGTGAGGGGTGACCTTATAAAGATACATAATACAAGAGGGGTGAATGGTCACAGTTTTTTTTCCCTCAGCATAGCTAATCTAACACTAGAAGGGATAGGAAAGATATTGTCAAGCTACAAAGTGTTCAGAAAAGATTTACGAGGATGTTGCCAAGACTTGATGATCTGAGCTATTCCATGGAGCGCAGGAGGATGAGTGGGCATCTTATAGAGATGTATAAGATCATGAGAGGAATATATTGGGTAGATGCACCGAGTCTCTTGTCTAGTGTAGGGGAATCGAGGACTAGAGGACATAAATTCAAGGTGAAGGGGAAAAGATTTAATAGGAATCCGCGGGGTAACGTTTTCATACAAAGGGTGTATGGAACAAGCTGCCAGAGGAGGTAGTTGAGTCTGGAACTATTTCATTAAGAAACAGCTAGACAGGTACATGGATAGGAGAAAAAAGTCTGAAGAAGGGTCTCGACCCGAAACATCACTCATTCCTTCTCTCCAGAGACGCTGCCTGTCCCGCTGAGTTACTCCAGCATTTTGTGTCTGCCAGGTACATGGATAGGACCGTTTTGGAGGGATATGGAACAAGCGCAGGCAAGTGGGACTAGTGTAGCTGAGACAGTGTGGGCCAGTTAGGCCGAAGGGCTTGTTTCCACACTGTATCACTCTATGACTATGACTCTAATTAAGATGAAAAGGGGAAGGATTTAAAATGGACGTGAGGGGTAACTTTTTAACACAGAGAATGGTGGATATATGGAATGAGCTGTCAGAGGAAGCTGTAAAGGCATGTAAAATGACAGTGTTTAAAAGATATTTGGACAGGTGCAGGTACAATGTTTTTCTTGGGGAACTGTATCCAGGTGTGGAGATAATTGTTCTCAAAGCGTTCGAGCTCAGAGATTTGAGAAGATTAAAATGAGTGTGGAATGGTCAAGAAAACAGGGCAAACAAATTACTTATTCAGGGGACAAGTGACGGCTCTTTTGTATGGTAACATTCTTTAATGGCACGTGACTGAAACACCTCCTTACCTTGGACTCCATGAACGTCTCCAGATCACATTAAAGGACAAAACTGAGAAATAAGAATTAAGCCACTAGGTTACAAAAGTAGATTGGATGCAAGTACAAACGCTGATCCTCACATCCACTAAAATAGAGGGGCAGCTGAAGATGCTAAATTTTGTATAATTATCTGTTACTGTTTCCCAATTTCTAACCTTCCCAACTGATGAAAGAACTGAAATTTGTCCAGTATATTCTTTCAAATAGTTTCCTGCATTCAGAAATTCTGTGCAGGCTTTTGGAACACAGTAACATAAATATAGTCCCAAGTCTACGCCAATTTTTTTGAAAGTCTGCTTATTAACACCAGAGACGTGTAAGCTCATGTAGTTATCGCTGCCAGTTGTAGGTTATGAGAAACTGCATTTATCATGCAAACATAGAATGAAATACTCATGAGATATTTGGATGCCAATTGCAGATGTCTAGATGGATAAATTCCTGAAAATCTATACAGTCTGGGCAAATATTGTATGTGCCTACACCTTGTTGTTATGAGAAAAGGGAATCCAAGCACAGGCAAAATCCATCAGGAATTTCCTTGTGTTTGATAGGAATACGATACATTGCAAGAGTTATAGACCCTTCCATGTGGCTTAAAAAATCAATCTAAGGGTGCCACCAAATTGCACATGGTTTAGAATATACAGTACTCAATTGTGACAATGTTGTCAAGCTGGAAATGGTACAGCAAAGATTTATGAGGATGTTGCCAGGTCTAGAGGGTCAGAGCTATAGGGAGAGATTGAGTAGGCTGGGACTCTATTCCCTGGAGCGCAGGACGATGAGGGGTGATCTTATAGAGTTGTATAAAATCATGAGAGGAATAGATCGGGTAGATGCACAGAGTCTCTTGCCCAGAATATGTGAATCGAGAATCAGAGGACATCAAAATGCCTAAGATTTGCTCAGTGCATTTACTACTGGATAACACTGCTCTAATTGTATTGGGCTCCAAATGATGTAAATGAGAGAGTGGGTGAGAGTAGATAGAAAGTAGACATAGAGATTGCCCAGAGGAGTGAATCGAGGACCAGAGGACATGGGTTTAAGGTGAAGGGGAAAAGATTTAATAGGAATCTGAGGATTAACTTTTTCATACAAAGTGTGGTGGGTGTATGGAACAAGCTGCCAGAGGAACTATTTAGGCAAGGACTATCCCTACGTTTAAGAAACAGTTAGACAGGTATATGAATAGGACAGGTTTGGAGGGATATGGACCAAACGCAGACAGGTGTGACTAGTGTAGCTGGGACATGTTGGCTGGTGTGGGCAAGTTGGGCTATGACTCTATGACTCTAATGTCTTTGTATTTTAGTGATTTTCTTAAACTACCAATATTTCCCAAAATAATAACATGGATAAAATTGAAAGAATTTTAAATACAAAATGCTGTCAAACTGACTTGATGGTAATGATCTCACTTGCGCTGACGTGCTTAAGTTCTGCCCCCCTTGCAGTCATAATCTTAACACATAATCAAAACTACCACTTCAATGGCACACTGTTGAGAATGCAGCCTTTTGTGTTGGCATGAGGCAGTTTCCTTGTGGCCTTTTCAAATGCTTTGGAATTTTGGAATCTGGCAAATGAACAACATTTTGTCACATTATATTGAATTTAAAATGCATGATGAAATGATGATGAACATTAAAGTTGTTTTGATAGTCAGGAAAAAAATATGATTTCTTTTGTCTGTAAACTAGCTTCCCAATGCTTCCTATAGTGATTTTTAGCAGTGTAACATCCAGAATATAAATATGTCCATTTACCATATTCCACATTAAAACACATCTTCAATGGGCAAGTTATTTTAACTTGATAGGCATGTTAAATTGTAACATGTAGATGATTAGATTTTTTTCAAAATATTCGCATTCTCCTAACGTATTTTATTTGTGCAGTTGATCAATGAAGATGCATGAAAAAGCATGTAATTACCACTGATATTCTGAGCAAAGATTTTTTCGATGCACTGAGAAAAGAAAACCAGTTTAAGTCTAGAGATTCTCTGAATATGATGTTCTGCACAATCTTTATCATCTGTGGACTGACAAAACCTGAGTATAATGAAAAATAATCTGCCTGATCTGCAAAGAATTGATTATTGTTCCCTCCGTCTCTCAGGATTCTGTTCTAATTTGGAATTAGAGAACTAACTTTGTTTTACTTGAAAGAAGTGAAAGTAGGGCATTGTTATCCAACAACCTGTACAATTCATGCAAATCCAACAGGGCTGAATATTTCAGTATTAATTAGCACTAAATAATGTTCTAAGTAATTGATTTAAAGGAATATCTGTCTGAGCGTTACACGGGACTGTGATCACCCGAAGTGATCAGCTTTTCTGTGGGAGAATCAAGTGACTCTTTATTACCTTGGAAATGTTCATGTAGCAAGGTTCTTCAGCAGTAGAAACCCTCCAACTCTAGAAATTATTTTTCTATGCTGTGTGATCAACTGGAAGGCTTTGCAACATTGTCCAAAACATGCAATAACAGTAAATAGCATTTAAGAGGCTTTTAGATAGGCACATGGATATGCAGTGAATGGAGGGATAAGGATATGGATCATGTGCAGGCAGAGTAGATGAGTTTAATTTGGCAGAGGAGATTAGATTAATTTGGCATTATATTTGGAATGTACATTATGGGCCAAAGGCCAGTCTTTTTAAGTTTAGTTTAGGGATACAGAGCAGAAACAGGCCCTTCGGCCCACCGAATCCAGCAATCCCTGCACATTAACACTACCCTACACACACGAGGGACAATTTACAATCATACCAAGCCAATTAACCTACAAACCTGTACATCTTAGGAGTGTAGGAGGAAACTAAAGATCCCAGAGAAAGCCCATGCAGGTCACGGGGAGAACGTACAAACTCCGTACAGACAAGCACCCGTAATTGGGATTGAACCCAGGTCTCTGGCGCTGTCAGGCAGCAACTGTGCCACCATGCCTCCTCTTGTGGGCCTCAATGCTGCCTGTTCCTGTGCATTACGTATTATTCTATGTAACATTGAAGTTGTGCTATTGATGTGTGTCAGAGGGGATACAATCCCTATATTTGTAAGGACATTATTGACAAACAGAGTTTGCCGAGGAACTATTGTGGTGTGTTCAAAATCAATTTTCAGTTATTTTATACTTCTATCTACAGAAGTTTTTTTTTGGTGTATATTTCATTTAGCAAATGGAATGCTTCCAGTTGTTCAAATTGGAGGACAAAGCTCACCCGTCAGAAAATTCTACCCGCATGCCCCAGATAAGCAGGAATTTGTTTAAAAAAGAACCTTGGTTTTATGCTAGAAGACATTTAATCCCAAGAGAATTTATATAACTGCACTGAAACAAACATTCCAAAGTAACACAGTAGAGGACACATTTTGTCAAGTTCAAGTTTTATGTGATTATTAGAAGCCCATTTACATTTTTACACAGGAGCCATTTTAGAACATATTTACATTTTATTTCCAGTCTTAGTTTGTGTATGCCTGGAGTTTGTACGTTCCATTGCTTTTGTGATTATTTACAAGGAACAAATTGGTCTTCAAAATCATAAAAAAACATTATCACAGAAAGCTGCAGCCCAGTTATGTTAACTCATTAACAGTAATGTCACTTTATTCCTGAAAGTTATTTAAATTATTAGTTTTGTTATGAAGATTGTAATTGAATATAGCGATCCATCTCTAGGCCTAGTCATGGACTTTGATGTTGCATTGTGTTTGCTGGATGTGAATGGGTGTAAGGAAGCCAGCTTTAGTCAGTCATCATTCAGAAACATCAAAAAGTACAGATACAACATACGATTAAAGCAGAAATCTATAAAAAAATCACTATAAAATAATATAAAAACCATATAAAATAACTATAAAAACCAATCTATAAAAACGAACTATAATCAGGATCAGGATTCAGAAGGAAAGCATTTTCTCCTCTGTGGTGTTCAAATACTGGAACATGCCTACAAAGAGCTGCCCATTGTATGGACCCAGTTCATTGATGGTTAATTCAGAGATTAGGGTCCTAAACCTAAAGAAAAGAGACTTTGAAGATATGCAATGGGAATTGGCTAGGATAGACTGGCAAATTATGCTCAAAGGGTTGATGGTGGAGATGCAATGGTAAAGATTTAAAGACCGTCTGGATGAACTCCAAAAATTGTTCGCCCCTCCCTGGCGAAAAATTAAAACGGGGAAGACGGCTCAACCGTGGCTAATGAGGAAAATCAAGGATAGTGTTAAATCCAAGGAAAAGGCATATAAATTGGCCAGAGGAAGCAGCAAGCTGGAGGACTGGGAAAAATTTAGAACTCAACAAAGGGGTTAATTAAGAGGGGGAAAAAGAGCATGAAATAAAGCTTGCCATGAATATAAAAACTGACTCTAAAAGCTTCTTTAGATATGTAATCATAATCATAATCATAATGATAATAGTACTTTATTAGCCTATAGTACTTTAGTAAAAAAGGAAAAGATTAATGAAGACAAATGTAGGTCCCTTACAATCAGAGACAGGTGAATTTATAATGGGAAACAAGGAAATGGCGGAACAGTTAAACAAGTACTTTGGTTCTGTCTTCACTAAGGAAGACAAACAATCTCCCAGAAATACTAAGGGACTGAGGATCTAGTAGGAGGGATTAAGTGAATCCAAACCGTTGGGACTGAAGGCAGATCAATCCCCAGGGCCTGATAGTCTGCAACCCAGAGCACTCAAGGAGGTGGCCCAAGAAATCGTTGTGATCATTTTCCAATGTTCTCTCGACTCTGGATCAGTTCCTGTGGACTGGAGGGTAGCCAATGTAACCCCACTTTTTAAGAAAGGAGGGAGAGAGAAAACGGGGAATTATAGACCAGTTAGCCTTACATCGGTAGTGGGGAAGCTGCTTGAGTCGATTATAATAATAATAATGGATGGGATTTATATAGCGCCTTTCTAATACTCAAGGCGCTTTACATCGCATTATTCATTCACTCCTCAGTCACACTCGGTGGTGGTAAGCTACTTCTGTAGCCACAGCTGCCCTGGGGCAGACTGACGGAAGCGTGGCTGCCAATCTACGCCTACGGCCCCTCCGACCACCACCAATCACTCACACACATTCACACACAGGGTGGGTGAAGTGTCTTGCCCAAGGACACAACGACAGTATGCACTCCAAGCGGGATTCGAACCGGCTACCTTCCGGTTACCAGCCGAACACTTAGCCCATTGTGCCATCTGTCGATTGTTAAAGATGTTATAGCAGCGCATTTGGAAAACAGTGATCGGTCAAAGTCAGGATGGATTTATGAAGGGAAAATTATGCTTGACTAATCTTCTGGCATTTTTTGAGGATGTAACAAGTTGAATGGATAAGGGTGAGCCAGTGGATGTAGTCCATCTGGACTTTCAAAAAGCCTTTGACAAGGTCCCACACAAGAGATTAGTGTGCAAAATTAGAGCACATGGTATTGGGGGTAGGGTATTGACATGGATCGAGAACTGGTTGGCAGAGAGGAAGCAAAAAGAAGGAATTAACGGGTCCTTTTCAGAAAGGCAGGCAGTGACTAATGGGGTGTCGCAAGGCTTGGTGTAGGGACACTAGTTATTTACAATATATATTAACGATTTAGATGATGGAATTAAATGCGACATCTCCGAGTTTGCGGATGACACAAAGTTGGGTGGCAGTGTGAGTTGCGATGAGGATATTTTGAGGCTGCAGGGTGACTTAGACAGGTTGGGTGAGTGGGCAGATGCATGGCAGATGCAGTATAATGTGGATAAAAATGAGGTTAGCCACTTTGGTGGCCAGAACAGGAAGGCAGGTTATTATCTGAATGGTGTCAGATTAGGAAAAGGGGAGGCGCAACGAGACCTGGGTGTGCTTGTACATCAGTCACTGAAAGTTAGCATGCAGGTACAGCCAGCAGTGAAGGAAGCTAATGGCATGTTGGCCTTCATTGCGAGAGGATTTGAGTTTAGGAGTAAGGAGTTCCTACGGCAGTTGTACAGGGCCCTGGTGAGACCGCACTTGGAGTATTGTGTGCAATTTTGGTCTCCTAATTTTAGGAAGGATATTATTGCTAATGAGGGAGTGCAGCGTAGGATCACCAGGTTAATTCCCGGGATGGCGGCACTGACATATGATGATGTAAGAATGAGTCGACTTGGCTTTTATTGCAGGTTTCGTGCAGCACAAAATCCTGGCACGCTGCGCGAAACTGCACGCAACTCCACACTCCTCCATGCGCCCATCCCACGCTACCCACACGCTACCAGGTCGTGTAAATGGCGCGCAAATGACGGCCAAGTGAGACAAGCCCTTTAGGCAGGTTGCCACATGCATCTGCTCCTCAATTCAATAACATTACAGCTGAGTTTTATCAGTTCTACTTTTCTACATGTTCCCCACATCTCTTGCTTTGGTCGGTGTCAAGAAATTTAACATTCTCAGTCCAGAATCTAATTATAATTGATTATAATTATGATTGCGACTATAATTCAGCATCCATAATCCTCTAGGGTAGATCATTCCAAACGTTGAGAGAATAAATTTAAAAACAGACTAATTCCATATCCTGAGATCATGACCCTTTATTTTGAAGAGGAGAAACATCACCCTAGGATTCAGCTTTTATCCTGGAAAGCCCGTTACAAATTCTATATTTTTGAATGAAATCACCTCTCATTTTGCTAAACTCCAGAGAATATATTAATTTAGATTAGGTTTGATTATTGTGCAATAAAATTCTTGTTCACATAAAGCTCAAAGAGTAAACAGTAGTAACAGTAACACCCATAAATACAATGATCAACACAAGGAATGATGAAAGATGTAGTGGAAAATCAAATAGTGCAAAAGAATATTAAAGTACAACAGATTAACTGAATGAAGTACAGTTAAAAGTAATAGTAAGTGGCAGCCCTTTTCATACAGTCTTCCAGGCATTAATGTCCTTCTTGCAGGAGTTAACCTAAAGAACTTTATTAATCTCCTGTCGGGCAAGCATATCTATCATTATACTTGAAAATCAAGACTCCACACTTAGTGTGATCTCATCAAAGCTTTTTTCAATCTTGTTTGCTTTCTCAGGCCACTCCATCACAGGCACAGTCCCTCCCCAATCTACATGAGGTGCTGCCTCAAGATCGCAGCATCTATCATCAAGGATCCTCACCATCCAGACCATGTCTTCTTCTTTCTGTTACCATTGGGCAGGAGGTAACCTAAAGAAACATGAAGTTCTATGCCACCTGGTTCAAGAACAGCTACTTCCCTACAGCCTCGAGGATCTTGAACTGACCTGCAGAACCCTAATCCTACCTAGGCAACTGAACACTATGGACACTTGCACTACCATGGACCTGTTGTTTAATTGTATTTTGCAATGGTGTTTTGTTTTTTCGGTTGTCTTTCTTTTCACTATCTTGTAGAATCTAAATGTGATTTATTTATCATTTATATATAATTATTGTTTTTGTGTGTTGATTAAGTCTATGTGCCTGCAATGCTGCTACAAGCAAGATTTTCATTGTATTTATAGCTCACCATATGTGCACATGTCATGATATAAATAATGATATTAATATATATTCAGTAATATCAATTTCTATATTTACACTGTAAAATAAATCCCCTTGGTTGGTTGTAGATAAAATTATTTTATCTAAAAATATTAAATGACAAAAATCAAGAACATAAACAGGTCATTTGGTCCACAATATCCAGGGCATACATAATGTCAAGTTAAACCAATCTCTGCCAGCACGTGATTCACATCTCTCCATTGCCTGTAATGCAATATAAGTATTCAAAAGCTTCTTAAATGCCAATTTCATATCTGCCTCCACACCATCCCTCACAGCACGTTCCAGGCGCTCAGCACCCAGCCCCAAGTAAAATGTTTCCCCGCACATTTATTTTGAACTTTGTCTCTCTCACCTTAATGTTATGCTCTCTAGTATTAGATTTTTCCATCATAGGAATTTGATCCTGACTGTCTACTCAATCTACGGCTCTCATAATTTTATATACATCTATTAGGTCTCCCCTCAGTTTCTATCACTCCAGAAAAAAACGATCCAAATTTGTCCGACTTCTCCTGATAGTGAATATCTTCTAATCCTGGCAGCATTCTGCTAAACATCTTCTGCAACCTCCCCAGAGCCTCCACATCCTTCCTGCGATGGGATGACCAGAACTACTCACAATCAATCCATTCTGATTTGCTTGCTCCATCACTCTCCATGATTTTATTGATTAATTGTGTAGTTGGTGGTTTTTATGCTGACGCAAGTAAAAAGAAAATTCACATCGGAAAAACGTGTCCAAACTACATTACTACTGTTTTGAAATTCATTGCTAATTTCAGCCATTTTCAGAACATTCATTCATCTTCTGCTCCCAAGAGGGTCCAATAGCCTAGGTAATAGTTTACTGGCATTTAGTGCAGTAAGCAGGAGTTACTTTCCTGCTATCACCCTACCTGGATCTCTCGCAAAATCATAACATTGGGAAGATTTACCATTAAAAATTAATTATGGTGATTTTCAGCGGATTGCTGTGTTAAAACTTTACATGTGAAGTTGGTGTTGGAGGTGGCAACTCCTACAACTTTGCTGCTGAAAATTGTTGGAAACAGGTCTCAGCCTTAAAGCACCTTGTCCACACCAACCACAGTCCAATATAAAAGGCCTCTGCGAACATAAGGTAAATCCCATGGAAGGGAAGGTTAAAAATGTGACTTCAGCCGCATGTCATATTAATTCCTTCATAATCAGGTAGTTCATGCTGAATCCCGCCAAAAGGGGCCTGAGCCACTGGCCACATCATTCTGCAGAGACTGCAACACAGACTGTAGCTCTGCTGTGGCAGGTGTAGAAAGTAATGTGAGCCTTAGCAATAATGTGTGAAATATGCAGAGCATTAATAGCCTAGGCTGGCAGAGGTAGATAGCTAGACATTAATGGCCCAGTGGGAAACCTTTAATTCACATCTCCTTGCCAACTTGCTGAGGGCTTGTTCCTTGCTTTATTCAGAGTTTAAAAAAATTTATAGCTTGCATGCGATCGGTCCAATTTCTGACAGAAAAGAGCATCAAGCATATGGATGATATTATTATATGCACAAATGATACTGGAAAAATATTAGCTCTTAAGATAGATTGTGCCCAGAATTGCCTGAATCAAGTTCGCGATGGGCATGATTCAACTGGAAATGGGTGTTCTCGCATTATAACTGTAATGGATCAACTACTAGGTGAGTGAATTATTCAACGAGTAACCCGTTCCAGAAGAATATTGATCTGGTTTTCGTTGGATTAGTGTCATGGAGTCCTATGCAAGTCCTAAGCAAGTCCCATTTGCTCATGTTGGCCTATGTCCTTCTAAACCTTTTCTATCCATGTACCTGTCCAAGCATATTTTAAATGCTATAGTAGTATCTGCCTCAACTACCTCCTCTGGCAAATTGTTCCATAAATTCCCTTCCCACCAAGTGAAAAATTTGTCCCTCAGTTTCCAATAAAATCTTGTCCTTGTCACTTTAAAGCTATGTCCTCTGGTCCTTGTTTCTCATACCCTGGGGAAAAGACTTTATGCATTCACCCTGTTTATTCTCTTCATGATTTTATGCAACTCTGTAAGATCACCCCTCAGCCTCCTGTGCTCCAAGGAATGGTCCTATCCTGCCCAACTTTTCCCTACAGCTGAGTCCTGGCAGCATCCTCATAAATCCTCTCTGCAAAGGTGGCAATTACAATCAGCATCTTTGGTTCGGGGAGATTTCTTATTCTTGATCGGTATCCAAGCATTCCCAGAAAGCTCCCGCATCCATTACTCTCAGTTGGCTGAAATATTTGGCAATAGTTCGCTATTCACTGGAGGAACCCCACCAAAGGGAAAGAGATAGAAAAGGGGGAATTGTGTTGAACAATTGGGAAAAGTAAAATAAATCAACAGGAAATCTGAATTATCTGTTGGATTATCAAACAAACCTACTTCCTATCATTGATTCCAACTATTTTACTTGAAAGCTTATTTATTTTTCATGTGTTATGTAACACCATCTGCAACTATTGATGCAATGCTTTCTCAAACCTCTGCCAATATTTTGCCTTTTTGGCATTTAATATCATTATCATCTTCTATGGTGCCAACCCTGAGCTTCCTGACAGCACCTGCCATCTGTTCTGACATTATTACTTTCACGTTTTGTTATGTAATCAGTGCAGTTGCATTTAATGTTTGCAAGATTTTTATTTATGCACGACACACAGTAGCGATAAATCCATTTGACTTGACATTTAACTATTTTACTTAACCCACATCTCGAATTGCAGTTTTAACACAATTTTTTCCTGACCTTGGATGAAACGGTATTTTAAAGGAAGTGAATGATTCAGCAATTGTTATGCTTTACATAAATATTGCAAAATATGACAAATTTCAATATAATAAAATATATTTATAATTTAGTTTCTATTTCAATGGTTCAGTGGTTCAATTGTACTAATTTGTCACATGTACCTGATACAGTGGAAGAAGTAGAAGCAAAAAACTGCAGATGCTGGCTTATGCGAAAGATAGACACAAAGTGCTGCAGTAATTCAGCAGGTCAGGAGAAAAAGAATGGTTGACGTTTCAGGTCTGCAACTTTCTTCAGAGTCTGAAGAAGGGTCCCAACCCAAAACGTCACCCATCGTTTTTCTCGAGAGATGCTGCCTGAACCCGCTGAGTTACTCTAGCACTTTGTGTCTGTCCAGGCACAGTGGGATTCTTTTTTTTTTGCATAAAATTCAGTAAAGTCTTATCATACATAAGCGCAATCATGCCAAAATACTAGAGTGTAAAATTAGTGGATTACACCGAGGCATTACACCAGAGTCAGCATGTTTCAGGTGCCATATTATATCCATCAAGTTCAAAATACTTAAAAATATAGAGTTTAATTTTTTAGTTTAGTGTAGTTTAGAGATATGCACAGACTCTGGCCCTTCGACCCACTGAGTCTGCACCAACCAACGGTCGCCACACATTTACATTATCCTACACACGCTAGGGACAATTTACAATTTTACCAAAGCCAATTAACTTACAACCTGTAGGTCAGAGGACAAGGAACCATTCCCTACTGTACCTTTATGGAGACAAAAGGAACTGAAGATGCTGGAATCTTGAGCAAAACCCAAAGTACTGGAATAACTTTACGGGTCAGGCAGCATCTGCAGAGGGAATGGACAGACACTTTTTCTGGTTGGGATGCTTCTTTAGAGTGTAATAATGCAGTATTATCCCCCTGCCTCATCCAACTATGTTATTGCGCTACTCCATTCACCCCCATGTTGTATATTTGCGTTTATTCTTAAATTCAATACCTTTTTATGATATTTGATACATGTGCCCACGTGCCAGCCTAGACTGTTAGTGTTGACTCTTTTCAATAAAGAGTAGTTTAGTTTAGTTTATTGTCACGTGTGCCGAGGTACAATGAAAATCTTTTTGTTGTGTGCTAACCAGTCAGCAGAAAGACGATGCATGATTACAATCGATCCATTTACAGTGTATAGACACATGATACATGTAATTAAGTAATGTAGCATTATCCAGTCTGAAGAAGGGTCCTGACCTGAAATGTCATCTATTCATTCCCTCCACAAATAGTTTGATCTGCTGAGTTCCTCCAGCACTTCGTGTTTTGCGATGCCATCTATGCATGCCTCATTTGTTCTTTGTTTCCAGCTGTGCTATCAATACTCTGTCAAGTAATTCTTGTTTTACGAGTTTAACTTGCAATATTTACTCCCACTCTTTCCCTGACCACTCCATCTTCCCATCTTTCTTCCCTGCTCTCATTCTCCTTTGGGTTCTCAATGTTGATCTTGACTGAGAAACCCTCACCCCGCAACCATGGCCCATGGTCTGATAGGTTCTCTAAATACTCTACCCCTCAAGCAACTATGTTGCTGTCCACCCCTACCACCCATCGCCCCTCCAGGTTATCTGTGTGTGTATCCTAAAATTTAGTCTTTTTTACATTTGCTACTCATTTTGCCAGTCGAAACAGTTAGTGTTGACTGCCTTTGGTTAAAATAAAATAAAGAAGTACTGTATCATTATCCTCATTACATGCTTTAGCAAACAACAATACAAAGGAAACAATGGGCTTTTTATCTTGTGTGTCATACCGCTGGAATTCCCCACGGCCCACAACTCCAGATCCGACCCTCTCTATTTTCCAATCCTCTTACCTCTGCTGTTCTCTCAATTCTTGCCACCCCCACCCCATGTTCCATGAAAGGAAACCCATTGCTATTGGTAAGAAGTGCAACATGGCAAAGGATTTTTTTGGTAAAGATTATAAATAAATATTCTTTTAAAGTCGCTTCACAGATCATGAATTGACTATTTCTCATAACACAAGACTAGATCTGAAATAACTTTCTTCTTCTTTACTTCCTCAATACATCGATCTAGAAAACTAAGATACACACACACACACACTCTATGAATTCATGCTCTACATTATTGCTGCCCATTTGGCTTGTCCAATTTATATGCGCATTAAAGACCCCCCCATGATTATTGTATCGCACATGTTTGATGCGCCTCTAATTTGTGATTGATGTTTATAATCTTTAAAGATTCCTTGTCTGTGTACATTTTTCATTGGCATATTTGATATCTTGTGGTCATGTTTGTGTGATAATGGCATCGACCTCTTCCTAGTTTAGGTTCTTACAACAATATTTCATTGGTTTTGCCTGTGTAAACAGCATTGCCATTCATTTGAGCCACAAGCATGCAGCCTGGAGGGTAATAAGGAGTTATCAGTCTGAAGAAGGGTCTCGACCCGAAACGTCACCCATTCCTTCTCTCCAGAGATGCTGCCTGCTCCACTGAGTTACTCCAGCATTTTGTGTCTTTCTTTGGTTATAATTAGAAGTTGGACAAACTTGGATTGTTTTCTCTGGAGTGCTAAATAGGTTAGACTATGAATCCCAGTCCTATGTTCTGCTTTCTTTCACCT
Source organism: Amblyraja radiata (assembly GCF_010909765.2). Taxonomy (NCBI): domain Eukaryota; kingdom Metazoa; phylum Chordata; class Chondrichthyes; order Rajiformes; family Rajidae; genus Amblyraja; species Amblyraja radiata. The sequence continues at coordinate 57,728,823 of NC_045960.1, forward strand.
CTAGCAAGATGAGAGAAATGAGTACAAATGGTGTTCCAGTGAATACTATGTGATATTCATGCTCACTTCACATGCATGCAAACCTTCTCGGCATATTGGCTTAAGTTACAAAAAGCTCTCTGTCAGAAACATGGTGCAATTTTTAGACAAGCTTTGAACGTTCTCCTATATCTCTCACAACTCTGTGGGTGGTGAATCAGGTAATATAAATTAATTTTTTGAAAGTAATTTCATAAAGCTGCTTTGTTTTTCATTTCTAAATGTATTTTCAGGGAAATTGAGCTCTGTGGTTAGAATTTGCAATAGAACAAATTTCATTGTCATGATGCTTGTATGTGTAAATTCGAAATGTCAAAGGGATTTGAAAGGAAACAGAAATGACATAACAATTGAAACCAGAGATCAATGTTTGACCAAAATTGCCTTGACAGCCTGTAGAAACATAGAAACATAGAAAATAGGTGTAGGAGGAGGCCATTTGGCCCTTCAAGCCAGCACTGCCATTCAATGTGATCGTGGATGATCATCCACAATCAGTAACCTGTGCCTGCCTTCTCCACTAGCCCATTGAGCTCTATCTAACTCTCTTTTAAATTCATCCAATGAATTGGCCTCTACTGTCTTCTGTGGCAGAGAATTCCACAGATTCACAACTCTCTGGGTGAAAAAGTTTCTCATCTCAGTTTTAAATGGCCTCCCCTTTATTCTTAGACTGTGGCCCTTGGTTCTGGGCTCCCCCAATATTGGGAACATTTTTCCTGCATCTAGCTTGTCCAGTCCTTTTATAATTTTATATGTTTTATATGATCCCCTCTCATCCATCTAAATTCCAGTGAATACAAGCCCAGTCTTTCCAATCTTTCCTCATATGACAGTCCCGCCATCCCGGGGATTAACGTCATGAACCTACGCTGCACTGCCTCAGTGGCAAGGATGTCCTTCCTCAAATTAGGAGACCAAAACTGCACACAATACTCCAGATGTGGTTTTACCAGGGCCCTGTGCAACTGCAGAAAGACCTATACTCAAATCCTCTCATTATGAAGGCCAACATGCCATTAGCTTTCTTCACTGCCTGCTGTATGTGCATGTTTACTTTCAGCAACTGGTGTACAAGGACACCCAGGTCTCGTTACACTTTTTCCTAATCTGACACCATGGAGATAATAATCTGCCGCCAAGGTGGATAACCTCACATGTATCTATATTATACTGCATCTGCCATGCATCTGCCCACTCACTCAACCAGTCCAATTTACCCTGCAACCTCCTAGCATCCTCTTCACAGTTCACAGTGACACACAGCTTTGTGTCATCTGCAAATTTGCTAGTGTTACTTTTAATCCCATCATCTAAATCATTAATGTAGAGAGCTTAATCTCACACATGTAAATACCTTAGTCTCACACAGGTTGAAGCACAAGCATCTTTATTGTTCAGGTCATTATCACCTAAGCAGTACATCACACGTTCTCACTACTGCTGCTACTGGCAGGCAGTGGGCGAGTTCTTATATTATAAACGTTATAATTGGGCAGAGTTATAATTACTAGGCATTTTAATTGGCTAACATGCAATAGCCACTCTACATCTCTTCTTGTATAAATAAAAAAGCAATTAAGGCATTTTCAACTGATAAACAAACTACAATTAATATATATTGTAAATAGTTGCGGCCCCAGCACCGAGCCTTGCGGCACTCCACTCGCCACTGCCTGCCATTCTGATAGGGACTCGTTTATTCCTACTCTTTGTTTCCTGTCTGCCAACCAATTCTCTATCCATGTCAATACCCTACCCCCAATCCCATGTGCTCTAATTTTGCCCACTAATCTCCTGTGTGGGATCTTATTAAAGGCTTTCTGAAAGTCCAGATAAACTACATCCACTGGCTCTCCTTCATCCATTTTACTTGTCACATCCTCAAAAAATCCGGAAGATTAGTCAAGCAGGATTTCCCCTTCATAAATCCATACTGATTTGGACCAATACTTTTACTGCTATCCAAATGTGCTGTTATTACTTCTTCAGTTTAGTTTAGTTTAGAGATACAGCGCGGAAACAGGACCTTCGGCCCACCATGTCCGCACGGACCAGCGATACCCGCCTATTAACACTATCCTACACACACTTGGGACAATTTTTACATTTACCAAGTCTATTAACCTACATACCTGTATGTCTTTGGAGTGGAGGAAGCCGAAGATCTCGGAGAAAACCCATGCAGGTCACGGGGAGAACGTACAAACACCGTACAGGCAGCAACTCTACCACTGTGCCACCGTGCTGCCCACTAATTGAATCCAGCATCTTCCCCACCACCGATGTCAGGCTAACTCATCTAGAATTCCCTGTTTTCCCTCTCGCTCCGTTCTTGAAAAGTCAGATAACATTAGCTACCCTCCAATCCACAGGAACTGATCTTGAATGTATAGAACATTGGAAAATGATCACCAATGCATCCATGATTTCTCGAGCCACCTCCTTGAGTACCGTGGGATGCAGACCATCAGGCCCTGGGGATTTACCAGCTTTCAGTCCCATCAGTCTGCCCGATACTATTTCTCGCCTAATACAAATTTCTTTCAGTTCCTCTGTCTCCCTAGATCCTCTGTCCTTTGGTACATCTGGGAGATTGTTTGTGTCTTCCTTAGTGAAGACAGAACCAAAGTACCTGTTCAATTCTTCTGCCATTTTCTTGTTCCCCATAATAATTTTACATGTTTCTGCCTTCAAGGGACCCACAATTGTCATTACTAATCTTTTTCTCTTAACATACCTGAAGAAGCTTTTACTATCCTTCTTTATATTCTTGACCAGCTTACCCTCGTACTTCATCTTTTCGCCCCATACTGCCCTTTTTATTTAATTCTGTTGTCCTTTGAAATTTTCCAATCCTCTAGCTTCCCGCTACTCTTTGCTATGTTATACACTTTTTCTTTTCGTTTTATTCCATCCCTAACGTCCCATGTCAGCCACGGTTGCCTCTTACTCCGCTGAGAATCTTTGTTCTTCTTTGGAATGAAATGATCCTGCATCTTCTGGATTATGCCCAGAAAATCCTGTCATTGCAGTTCCACCGTCATTCCTGCTAGTATACTTTTCCAGTCGACCTTGGCCAGCTCCTCTCTCATGCCCTCATATTCCTCTTTGTTCAGCTGCACCACTGACACTTCTGATTTTACCTTCTCCCACTGAAATTGCAGATTAAAACATCATTTTTTGGTCAACTACCTCCTAGCGGTTCCTTTACCTTCAGTTCCCTTATTAAATCTGGTTCATTAGACAACACTAAATCCAGAATTGCCTTGTACAAGTTGCTCTAAGAATCTATCTCGGAGGCATTCTACAAACTCTCTTTCTTGGGGTCCAGTACCAACCTGATTTTCCCAGTCTACCTGCATATTGAAATCTCCCATAGCCACAGTGGCATTACCTTTGTTACATGCAAATTTTAACTCCTGCTGCAACTTGCACCCTATATCCAGGCTACTGTTTGGGGGCCTGTAGATAACTCCCATTAGTGTCTTCTTACCTTTACAATTCCTCAATTCTATCTACAGCAACTCTACATCGTCAGTCCCTATGTCACCCCTCGCAAGGGACTGAATTTCATCCATCACTGACAGAGCTAGCCCACCTCCTCTGCCCACCTGCCTGTCCTTTCTACAGGACGTATAACCCTGAATATTGAGTTCTGTCCTGATCCTCTTGCAGCCATGTCTCTGTAATCCCCACAATGTCATATCTACCAATCTCCAACTGTGGCTCAAGCTCATCCACTTTACTTCTTATATAGTAACGTTGTGTTTGGCTGGTAGGAATAAGTTCAAGTATTGACTACCTAACTGAGATACAATATGCTATTATCGTTTATTCCTCATGACTTTAGGGTGCATTTATTCTCATCTCTTGAGTTTATTTCTTTTAGAATTTATTGATTTGGCAGGTACACAAATATAAATTTACCAGTATTTGTAACTCCTATAATATTTGCCGTGTGCATGCGTTTATAACCTAACTTAATTTTCAGATGAAGGGGTATGGAAATAGAGATGTTTCTCTGTCTCTGCAAGCTCCCATTAATGCACATCCCTATAAATAACATCAAGTAAAACTGACCCTTACTTTTAATCCATATATTTGCAATGTATTTGCCATGATATTTGATCCAAGATTTTCCTTTTCCAGACATGCTTTAGGATTGGCATCCTCTGAAAAAAAAAGTCTTAATTTTTATCTTCTATGTGCAGTGTTACATTGGTTGTTGTAGATAGTTGCATGTAATGTGGTCGGCTCTTCTTGCAAGCCAGTTTATTTGAGGGGTGAGAGTGAGGCTGCACACAGAGATCTCCAATCTACATGTGTGAAATTCAAAAGAACATAGAAAATAGTAGGGGAGGTCATCTGGTCTTTTGAGCCTGTTCCACTTTTCATCATGATCAGGGCTCATCTTCTAACCGACTGCCATTTTATAGCATTATTGCCACTTCTGAATTCCTTAAGATTCAGGAATTCATCAACTTCTGTTTTAAATGAATGCAATGATTGAACCTCCATAGTCCCATGCAGTAGAGAATTCCAAAGGTTCACCACCCTGCGAGGAACATTTTTTTCTTTATTTGCCTCTCCCTTTTTCCCAAACGGTACCCCCTGGCCCTGGACACCTCAGCCAGGGAAATCATCCTCACTGCATCACACCTGTCAACCCTTTTAAGAATTGTTTAACTCCTTAGGCACGGTAGTGCAGCACTGGAGTTGGTGCCTTACAGCGCCAGAGACCCAGGTTTGAGGTTGACAACCAGTGATTGTCTGAGGTTCTGCCCATGACCTGCGTGGGTTTTCACCAGGCACTCAGGTTTCCTCCCACACTCCAAAGCCATACAGGTTTGTAGGCTAATTGGCTTGGTATAATTATGAATTGTCCCTAGTGTGTCTAGGTTAGTGTTAATGCATGGGAATTGCTGATCGGCATGGACTCGGTGAGCCAAAAGGCCTGTTTCCACGCTGTATCTCTAAACTAAGCTAAACTAAACTAAACTTAAGAATTGTTAAGAATACTGTCTCATTCTTCCAAAACTCCAGAGAAAACAGCAAGTTTAATCAGCTTCTCCTCCTATGGCAAGCCAAGTGTTGTACACAGGTCACCATAGGTGGTTGTCAATGTTACTTCCAAATCCCTAGCATGCTGATTGGGACATTTCCTCATTAGAAAGTATGTGGGAAATTATCAACAGTAGTTTGCAGGTGGATCCTGTCATGTCAGGAAACCTAAACCTTTAAGGTCTTCATAAACTTCCTGTCCAAATGTTCTGTTATAAACTCTTATGCCCCTGTCCCACTTAGGAAACCTGAACGGAAACCTTTGGAGACTTTGCGCCCCACCCAAGGTTTCCGTGCGGTTCCTGGAGGTTTTTGTCAGTCTCCCTAATGGTCGAAAGTGGTTTCCGCTTCTTCTATGTTCCGGCGATTATTTCAAAAAATTCAAAACAGGCCGCGACTAAAAATAGGTTGCCGTTTTTAAAATCGGTAATTTTTTAGTCGAAGCCGATTGTGATGCTAGTTGAAGGTGGTTGCCGGAGGTTGCAGGTGGTTGCCGGAGGTTGCAGGTGGTTGCCGGAGGTTGCAGGTAGTGGAAGGTCTTATCTTCCACTACCTGCAACCTCCAGCAACCACCTTCAACTAGCATCGCAAACGGCTTCGACTTAAAAAAATTACGATTTTTAAAACGGCAACCTATTTTTAGTCGCAGCCGGTTTTGAATTTTTTGAAATAATCGCCGGAACATAAAAGAAGCAGAAACCACTTTCGACCATTAGGGAGACTGACAAAAACCTCCAGGAACCTCCGGGAACCGCACGGAAACCTTGGGCGGGGTGCAAAGTCTCCAAAGGTTTCCGTTCAGGTTTCCTAAGTGGGACAGGGGCATTACACTTACGTATTAAAACAGACACTATGTTAACCTATCATACTATTATTGGATTATCTCTAACTATATTAGCCTATCATACCATTATTGGATTATTTTACCAGATTGCGTTAATATGGCCAATTATTGGAAGTTGTAGTAACAATGTGACAAAATTACAGTAAAAGCTTTTGTTACACACATTAACGTATAGGAGTTTTTACAGAGAACCGAGTGGAGACCGACTTAAGGATCCAGATTATCTTGCAGTGATGAGAATGCAGTCCAGTGTAACTAAAAAGAAAGTGCGAACCAAATATATAGTTTCAAAATGGATGTTGAATTTATCTGAGCGGTTTGATCCAATTATCTCCTATCTTCAAAATGCATCTGAAGATTTCACAGGATGAATGAAGGAAAGTAATTGATCTGTATCTCTTATTCAACTCTCACAGCCAAAGAAAAATACCGTATAATTAGTTTTTGATATTGATATAGCTCTTAATAATTAAATCTTACAGTACAGCACAGGAACAGGCCCTTCGGCCATAATGCTTTTACTGACTGCATGCCAATTTAAACTAATCCCATCTATCTATATATGATCTATTTTCCTTCATTCCCCATGTGGCCACGTGTATATCTAAACACCTCTTAAATGATACTATCACATCTGCTTCCACCACCTCTCCTGGAAGTGCATTCTGAAATTGTGATGCATTGGTACAGGGAAACATTTAAAGCAGTTTACAGATGATTGGAAAAGGATCATAATCTTGCCTAATGGATCTAGCCTAAGTCTTACTGTACATTCAATTCTTCTAAGTTAACTTTTCAATTTCAGCTTTAACAAAATATTCACAATAATAAATTTAAATGACTTGAACTCAGTATTGAAAGTCACAATCTCTCTTCACCCACAAACTTTTATCGATTTTGTTGCAAACCCCAGAGAATCGGTTAAAACTTCACTTCGATATATGAGGAATTTTAAAATGCCTAGAAATTGATGTAATGAATGATTAAATAAGCCATAAAAATCCATAAGAATGTTTCCTTTCTTGGCAAATGTCTGAAGTGCATCCAATGATCAGAATTTAGACTGACTTTCCAATTCTGTAACAACCTTGAACACAAATCAGAAGAACTGAACTGAGACTTGGGAGAATGTTACTGGCTTATTACCCAAAACTAAACGCCAGTGATTTTATGGAAACTATTTATTTTCCCAAAGCCAAATTATGTGAACATTCTCCCTGCCCTAATGTCATATTTCAGCATGCTTTGTTGTTGCTGTAGATATAGCTAAAACATGATCAAACTGCTTAAAAACTAAGTACGAAATGGTAAACTGCCATGTTAGGATTCTTGTTCAGTACAAAACCATGCTATCTTTTTTATTAATAATAAATCCTGTATAGATAGTTTGCAGAAAGAGTGCATAATAATAAATGTGGCGTTAAAATTGGGGACAAACGCACTGATCTCTTCGCCCAGAGAAGAGTTGTCCGGCAAGGCTGCAATCTGAGCCCGACACTGTTTAATATACAGTATATATCAACGATTTGGCAGTAAAGTTGGACCAGAGCACAGCGCCTGTCTTCTGGACGGAGAGGTAAAATCCCTGTTTTATGCGGATGACTTGGTTCTGCTGTCCCCAACAGAACAGGGACTGCAGCTACAGTTGGACCTACTTGATGAGTACTGCCAAAATTGGGCCCTGGCAGTAAATCTAAAGAAAACCAACATCATGATTTTTCAGAAAAGACTCAGATGTCAGGAAGATAAATACAAATTTACTCTCAATGGTACTGTTATCGAACACACTTTGAGCTATACTTACCTTGGTCTAACTGTCCGGGAGCTTCAATATGGCAGTGAATGCACTAAAAGAGAAAGCTCGAAGAGCTCTATATGCAATAAAAAGAAGATTCTACAACATCCAAATTCCAATTAAAATCTGGTTTAAAATATTTGACAGTGTAATCCAGCCTATTGCGTTTTATGGTAGTGAAGTATGGGGTCCGCTCAGTCACCATAGTTATAGTAAATGGGAAAAACATATAACGGAGGCCCTGCATGCGGAATTTTGTCGGAACATCCTCCGTATCCAAAGGAAAACACCAACAAACGCATGTAGGGCGGAATTAGGCAGATACCCACTGATAATAAATATCCAGAAAAGAGCACTAAATTTTTGGAATCACCTTAAATCTAGCCCCCCAGATACCCTCCTGTTTAAAGCCCTTCAAACACAAGAGGGGGACCCAGAAAAGAGTTCCCTGTGTCAGTTGGTACTGAGACTAACTACCCCTATTCAGTTAAACCCTATCCAGTTAAACCCTGAACGGCCTTAGATCAATACTGACCCCCAATCACCAGTTAGAGTGAACCAAATTATCAAACAATGTAAAGAAATGTATTTGGAACATTGGGATAAAGAAACCAAAAGCCAAAGCAGATTAGAATGTTACCGTGCCCTAAAAAGAGATTATAAATTGGCAGACTATCTCTCAACTGTTAGAGACATAAAGCAGAGACAGACCCTCACCAAATACAGGTTAAGTGACCACTATTTGGCAGTTGAAAAAGGAAGACAGAAGAGATTCTGGCAACCAAGAGAAAACAGAATATGCGGCCACTGTTTGACAGATGAGGTTGAAACAGAGGTGCACTTCCTCCTACAATGCAAAAAATTTGACAAAACAAGGAAAGCATACTTTGACAAACTCAGTGTGGCAACACCTGATTTTAAAGAACTAGATGATACATCAAAACTAAGAATCATCCTTGGCGAAGGAAATACGGCACATCTTGGTGCACAATACGTAACAGCATGCCATAACCTGAGAGACGGTGAATGACCAACATGCACATATGTACGCACACACTAATTGACATTAACTAACACTAAGAAATTAATATTGAATTGCTAAACTTGCTATTGTGTTGTACTGCTTACAGCTGCAAGAACGTGTAGCAATCAATAAAGGGCTATAGGCCTATTGCGAGTTTATGTACAGGGACATATCTATCCATGCACTGTATACTTGTATTTATACTTATGCATTTTAAACATGTATGTCATGTTTTATACTTTGGCAATATAACGATGTATTTTTATCATGCCAATAAAGTTTTTAAATTGAAATTGAATTGAAATTGAATTGAGTAATTTGAGCATTAACCTGTTGACTGGATATGGCAAATAATATTAATCTAGATAAGGATAATCATCTCACATACATGGGGCGGCAGGGTAGTGCAATGCCTACTGTTGCCGTCTCACACCTCCAGTGACCTAAGTTTGATCCTGGCCTCAGGCACTGTCTGTGCCAAGTTTTCGCATTTTGTTCATGACCACATGGTTTTCTCTATATCCTCCCATATCCCAAATGTATGCTGATAAGTTAATTAGCCTCTGTAGATTGCCCATGAGTGTACATTAAAAGTAAAAATAATTAAAAGGAAATGGGGCATGTGTGAGAAAGACAACGTTGCAAACGGTACATAGTGATAAGAAGAAGGGAAATAGGCTTAACAGGATTGTTCTCTTGAAAGATAGTACAGACCCATTGTGCTGAATAGCCTCCTTCTGTGCCATATGAGGAAGAATGGAATAGAACGATGCAGGAGTCAGGTAGGAAGAGCTAATTGTAGTTGGTGGGTGATTATGTTCGTACATTCCAACCAAACCATATGAATTGTTTATTATTCTGTGAACTCAATGGCCTGTAAAAGTGCTAGTAATTTTTAGAAATGAGTTCTCATAACAATGGGTATGTTTTCTTTCTTGTTTAAGAAGGAAATGCAGATGCTGGAAAATCGAAGGTAGACAAAAATGCTGGAGAAACTCAGCGGGTGCAGCAGCATCTATGCAGCAAAGGAAATAGGCAACGTTTCGGGCCGAAACCCTTATAACCATATAACCATATAACAATTACAGCACGGAAACAGGCCATCTCGACCCTTCTAGTCCGTGCCGAACACATAATCTCCCCTAGTCCCATATACCTGCGCTCAGACCATAACCCTCCATTCCTTTCCCATTCATATAACTATCTAATTTATTTTTAAATGATAAAAACGAACCTGCCTCCACCACCTTCACTGGAAGCTCATTCCACACAGCTACCACTCTCTGAGTAAAGAAGTTCCCCCTCATGTTACCCCTAAACTTCAGTCCCTTAATTCTCAAGTCATGTCCGAACCTCTTGTTTGAATCTTCCCTACTCTCAGTGGGAAAAGCTTATCCACGTCAACTCTGTCTATCCCTCTCATCATTTTAAAAACCTCTATCAAGTCCCCCCTTAACCTTCTGCCTCCAAAGAATAAAGCCCTAACTTGTTCAACCTTTCTCTGTAACTTAGTTGCTGAAACCCAGGCAACATTCTAGTAAATCTCCTCTGTACTCTCTCTATTTTGTTGACATCCTTCCTATAATTAGGCGACCAAAATTGTACACCATACTCCAGAATTGGCCTCACCAATGCCTTGTACAATTTTAACATTACATCCCAACTTCTATACTCAATGCTCTGATTTATAAAGGCCAGCACACCAAAAGCTTTCTTTACCACCCTATCTACATGAGATTCCACTTTCAGGGAACTGTGCACAGCTATTCCCAGATCCCTCTGTTCACCTACATTCTTCAATTCCCTACCATTTACCATGTACGTCCTATTTTGATTTGTCCTGCCAAGATGTAGCACCTCACACTTATCAGCATTAAACTCCATCTGCCATCTTTCAGCCCACTCTTCCAACTGGCATAAATCTCTCTGTAGACTTTGAAACTCTACTTCATTACCCGCAACCCCACCTATCTTAGTATCATCTGCATACTTACTAATCCAATTTACCACACCATCGTCCAGATCATTGATGTACATGACAAACAACAGTGGACCCAACACAGATCCCTGTGGCACCCCACTCGTCACTGGCCTCCAACCTGAAAAACAACCATCCACCATTACTCTCTGGCATCTCCCATTCAGCCACTGTTGAATCCATCTTGCTACTCCACCATTAATACCCAACCATTGAACCTTCTTAACCAACCTTCCGTGAGGAACCTTGTCAAAGGCCTTACTGAAGTCCATATACACAACATCCACTGCTTTACCCTCATCAATTTCCCGAGTAACATCTTCAAAAAATTCAAGAAGATTAGTTAAACATGACCTTCCAGGCACAAATCCATGTTGACTGTTCCTAATCAGACCCTGTTTATCCAGATGCTTATATATATTATCTCTAAGTATTCTTTCCATTAATTTGCCCACCACTGACGTCAAACTAACAGGTCTATAATTGCTAGGTTTACTCTTAGACTCCTTTTTAAACAATGGAACAACATGCGCAGTACGCCAATCCTCCGGCACTATTCCCGTTTCTAATGACATTTGAAATATTTCTGCCATAGCCCCTGCTATTTCTACACTAACTTCCCTCAATGTCCTAGGGAATATCCTGTCCGGACCTGGAGACTTATCCACTTTTATATTTCTCAAAAGTGTCAGTACTTCCTCTTCTTTGATCCTCATAGTTTCCATAGCTACTCTACTTGTTTCCCTTACCTCACATAATTCAATATCCTTCTCCTTGGTGAATACCGAAGAAAAGACACTGTTCAATATCTCCCCCATCTCTTTTGGCTCTGCAGATAGTTGGCCACTCTGACTCTCTAATGGACCAATTTTATCCCTCGTTATCCTTTGGCTATTAATTTAGCGGTAGAAACCCTTCGGATTTACTTTTACCTTACTTGCCAAAGCAACCTCATATCTTCTTTTAGCTTTTCTAATTTCTTTCTTAAGATTCTTTTTACATTCTTTATACTCCTCAAGCACCTCATTTTCTCCATGCTGCCTATAACTATTGTAGATCTCCCTCTTTTTCCGAACCGTGTCCAATTTCCCTTGAAAACCATGGCTCTTTACAATTTTTACGATTTCCTTTCAACCGAACAGGGACATAAAGATTCTGTACTCTTAAAATGTCACCTTTAAATGTACTCCATTTCTCTTCCACAACGATCCCATAAAACAAACTGTCCCAATTTACTCCTTTTAAATCCTTTCGCATCTCCTCAAAGTTAGCCTTTCTCCAATCAAAAATCTCAACCCTAGGTCCAGTTTTGTCCCTCTCCATAATTATATTGAAACTAATGGTATTGTGATCACTGGACCCGAACTGTTCCCCAACGCATACCTCTGCCACCTGACCCATCTCATTTCCTAACAGGAGGTCCAGCACCGCTCCTTCTCTAGTAGGTACTTCTATGTATTGCTGCAAAAAACTATCCTGCACACATTTTACAAACTCCAACCCATCCAGCCCATTTACAGAATGTGTTTCCCAGTCTATGTGTGGAAAATTGAAATCTCCCACAATCACTACCTTGTGCTTACTACTAATATCTGCAATCTCCTTACATATTTGCTCTTCCAATTCTCGCTCCCCATTTGGCGGTCTATAATACACCCCTATAAGTGTTGCTACCCCTTTCCCATTTCTCAGTTCCACCCAAATAGCCTCCCTAGACGAGCCCTCTAATCTATCCTGCCAAAGCACTGCTGTAATATCTTCCCTGATAAGCAATGCAACACCTCCACCTCTTGCCCCTCCAATTCTATCACACCTGAAGCAACGAAATCCTGGAATATTTAGTTTCCAATCACAGCCCTCCTGCAACCATGTTTCACTGATCGCCACAACATCATACTTCCAGGTGTCAATCCAGGCTCTAAGTTCATCCACTTTTCTTACAATGCTCCTAGCATTAAAATATACACATTTAAGAAACCCACCCTCTCTTATTCTCTGATTATTTTCTTTTTCTTCTCTCTCCCCTACATTTTGGGTCAGAGTGCTACCATTCTCTGCCCCCTGCTTCACACACTGACTGCTAGCTTTCCCAATTTGAGTCCCTCCCCCCAACCATACTAGTTTAAAGTCTCCCCAGTAGCCTTTGCAAATCTCCCCGCCAGGATATTGGTCCCCCTTGAGTTCAAGTGCAACCCGTCCTTTCTGTACAGGTCGCACCTTCCCCAAAAGAGGTCCCAATGATCCAGAAACTTGAATCCATACCCACTGCACCAGTCCCTCATCCACGCATTTATCCTCCACCTCGCTCCATTCCTACTCTCACCGTCGCGTGGCACAGGCAGGGTATTGTATTTGCTGTATTGTTGTTCAGTTATCTTCAATACATACTGGAAGTATAAAGTTTTGGGGCTATAGCATCCATACAGTGTCAGCCAGAGCTGTGTGCCAGTGGCTGCTCCTCCAATTCAGGTCATGCATGGCGATATAATGGTGTAACCTGCTTTCTTGGATGTGTCTAGGAAGGAACTACAGATGCTGCTTTAAACCAAAGATAGACACAAAAACCTGAAGTAACTCAGGGGGACAGGTAGCATCCCTGGAGAGGGTGATGTTTCAGGTCTGGAGAAGGGTCTCGACCCGAAACGTCACCCATTCCTTCTCTCCAGAGATGCTGCCTGTCCTGCTGAGTTATTCCAGCTTTTTGTGTCTATCTTCTTGGATGTAATACCCTGGCTGTTGTCAATATTCTCGAGTTGGCAATTCTCTAGATGCAGGAAATCTAGCAGAAGAAATACATCTTTGATTGCTTGTGCCAAATGTGCAAAACAGTAGCCGTATAATATACTCCACATAAAAATGGAACTTGGAGAGCAGCTGCTATATTGCACATTTAGCAAGTGAAGATTAAATTTTGGCCTCTGTACTCGGAGAAACTGGTGTGAGGGATGACAGTGTTCTATACAGTTCTCTCGATTACTTGTTCTGAGAATTAAATGTAAGCATCTGCCGTGCTGCTCATTTTTCAATCTGTGAAGTGTTACTGCATTGCCCACTATTTCCTGACCAGATTAAAATGAGGGCAAGGAGTGATCAAACGCTTATAGTACAGCTCAGCAGAGGGCAGCACAACCAACAACTTAACTTTGTTTAACACATTTCAAATGATAAAAAGTCCCAAAGAATGATAATTGAGCAACATTTTGCTTGGGGGATATAACAAAGTTTTTAAGTGATTAAAAGCATAGGCTAAGATGTAACATTTATGTATCTGAATAAAGGAAAACAAAAACAAAATTTGGCCTCATCCAGTGAAGGAATTCCAGAATTCAAGTCCAAGATGGATGAAGACATGGCTGCTAATGGTGGAACAAAGGAAATCATGGATATTCAAGGGGCCAGAATTACGTGAATATAAAGATCCCCACAGACTCCAGGAGAGAGATTGGGAGTGAAGATCAGGAGGAGGAGACAAGGATGAGAGTTATAAGGTAAGCAGAGTAATTTCAATTTAAGTTAGAGTCATAGAGTCATAGAGTGATACAGTGTGGAAACAGGCCCTTTGGCCTAACTTGCCCACACCGGCCAACATGTCCCAGCTATACTAGTCCCACCTGCCTGCGTTTGGTCTATATCCCTCCAAACCTGTCCGATCCATGTACCTGTCTAACTGTTTGTTAAACGTTGGGATAGTCCCAGCCTCAACTACCTCATCTGGCAGCTTTTTCCATACACCCACCACCCTTTGTGTGAAAAAGTTACTCCTCAGATTCCTATTAAATCTTTTCCCCTTCACCTTAAACCTATTTCTCGGTCCTTGATTCACCTACTCTTGGCAGTCTCTACCTCTACCTCTCTATCTATGCTCACCCACTCTCTCATTTACAGCATTTGGAGCCAAATACAATTAGTGCAGTGTTATCCAATAGCAAAAGCACTGAGCAAATTATAGGCAGTTTTGACTTGACTGAGAAGTGTGACAGGACAATGAAATTAATGAGACGATTGATTTCCAGGTTGAGAATTCATTATGATCTTGGTACCTTAGTGTACGTATAATGCCTTCCAAACAGTTTCAATTTCCAATTTGTACTACCTGTTTTTTCTCCCTCTTGGCTATGCAGATTGAATATTCATGACTTGTCAGGTTTACCTTCACTCCTTCGGGTTGATGAACATTTGGAGGAAGAGGAGCAACATCAGCTTAATTAACCACAAAACAGGGCCATTCGGAAGGCAATGCAGATAATTGTGCAACGAGGGTTGGCAGGTCAGAGAATAGGACAGAATATAAAAACAGCAATGAATGACTAAAACATGAATAAGAAAGGAAGAGTACAAGATAAAGATAGCTAGAAATGTCAAACGGAAATTACATTTTTAAATGGATACTTTAAAAAAATCATGAAGTGAGCATTGATGCTGTGGGTCCTGAGTCCAAGGAATTAATAATCGAAAACAAGAAAGGAGGTGATGAATTAACTAGGTATTTTACATGAGTTATCACTGTGGAGGACATAAGAAAAAGGTGTAGATCAAGAATGGGAAGGGAGGAAAGAACTCAAGAAAATTACAATCAACAGAAATATATTGAAGTGGTAAGTTGCAGCCTGTCAAGACCTAAGATCATGAGAAACTAAGATCCCCCAAATGGAGCTGGTAAGAGAGTTGATTTGTTAGTTTTTAATTTTCTAAAATGTGGAGGAGGTTTTCATTATAGTGGACAATCACAAATATGCCTGTTTAATTCAAAAGAGGTGGGAGAGAGAAGACAACAAAAATAAAGGACAAACAGCATAACACCTGTAACAGAGAAATAGATGTTCTTATAAAAGATGATATTGCAGAATACTTAGATAAAATATCTAGGAAATGAGGCAAAGTCACAATGGTTTTGTGAAAGGAAATTCATTTCTGACCAAATCATTAGAGTTCTTTGAAGACGTGTCAGGTGTTGTGGATGAAGGGGGACTGGGGAATGAATGATACTTACATTTCCAGAAAGCAATTCCTGATGTGCAGCATCAACGGTTATTGCATAAAATAAAAGCTTCTGGTGCAGAGGTGACATGTTCATGTGCTATAAAATTGATGGGCTAATAAGAATATCAGTAGACATAAAAGGGTCTTTTTATGGTAGGCAAGATATAAAGGGAGGCATGCCACAAGAATGGGTGGATTAAAATTTGTACTGGGTTAAATCTTTATATTTTAAATCAATTATTTGGATGAGGATATTAAAGGTTTGGTTGCTAAATTAGGTGGGAAAATCATATGACAAGAGGATATAAGGATGCTGTAAAAGAATATAGGTAGATTAAGTGAGTGGGCAAAGATGTAGCAAAGAAGCAAAATGAGAGAAAATGTGAAATTGTTGAATTTCACAGGAAAAAAATAAAAGCAACATTACTGAAATGGTGAGAGATTGCAGAACTCTGAGATACTGGGGGATCTGGGTGTCCTTGTACATGATGCACAGAAGGCAGGTATCCAGTTATTGCCAATAAGTAGAAAAGCTGACAATAATGTTGGTTACTGCCAGAGGAGCTGAATATAGTGATCAGGGTTACACTTATAATGGCCGGCGGTGAAATTGCATTTGAAGTACATTGGGTAGTACTGGTCTTCTTTAAGATAGGATATTAATGCACTGAAAATAGAGTTTTATTGAACTGGTACCAGGAAAGAAGCATATTATCTAAATGGTGATAGATTGCTGAGTCGGAAGTACAGGGGAGTGAGGAGGGTGGTTATCTAGATCCTGACATCATCTGTTGTCGGCCATGTGTTGGCCTGCCTCTTTTCACTTCCAATTTTATTTCTCTCTTCCTCTCTGCAATCAGTCTGAAGAAGGGTCTCGACCCGAAACGTCACCCATTGCTTCTCTCCAGAGATGCTGCCGGTCTTGCTGAGTTACTCCAGCATTTTGTGTCTTTCTCCAATCGTCTTGGCCCCGCTCTGGGAGTAGGAGTGGGGGCGGATCCGGATCCACAACGGCCGTGAGCCCCAGGCCGAGCTTGGCGATCGTTTGCCTGCTTCTGCTGCTGTTGGGGGTGAGACGTGGCTTGGGCCTGTCCAACTTTGGCCGTCAGTTGCGCGACAGGCCGGTGGCGCTCGAAGATTTTGTGCAGGACGAAGTCCACACTCCTCCAAGCCAATACACACTCCTCCACACCACTGCATGCGCCCGTCCCGCGCTACCCACTCGCTACCCACAAGCTAGCAGGTCGCGTAAATGACGGCCAAGTGGGACAGGCCCTTTACTGACCCTGAAATGTTGCCCCGACATGCTGCCCAAAAGCCAGATTTAGCTGATCCAGATACAGAGCCTGGATTCTAGTATCCCAGACTTCAGTGATGTGGCCTGGGCAGGAACAGGACCTCCGACAGAGGTCAGAAACCACAGAGGTTGAGCACTGCCCTTGAAACACCACAGAATGTTTCATCTGCCCATGGTTTTGCTGGCTCCACATGTTTTGTGTGGATTTTCGCAGTGTTTAATTGTTTCTGACATTTGGAGATATTTAAAATCTCCTAAAATGGTAAATAATTCAAATGTTTCAAATTTAAATATTAAAGAGGAATTCAAAGCACAAATAATTAAAAAAATTAAGTTGATTAGAATTGTTTTTGAAAAGTGAAATTAACTCCCACGTCTCTTGAAATCTGCAGCCCTATATTCCCTTGTGATTTCTCCAGCAGAAGGATACAATCCTTCAGGCATTCTAGACCATAACAGCTCTCTGGGGATAAAAAAAACCCAACGGTTGATTTCTTAAATTATTTCTGCTAGGTATAAGATAGTAATCCATCTGTTGAAGATATAGAATTGCTATGCTCTTACCCCCTGTGTTTGTCGCAGTCACAGGTTTCTCATTCACAGCTAAGACTATGCCTGCACACTTCTGTAGAGAGTGAGGTTTCCTAACATATGGATAAAGAAACGAAATCATACAGTGCAATGTGTTTTTGAGTCATGATTCAATATCAATTAAATCAATTCCTCAACACATCTGATATGCTAATGCAAATTGTCACACGGACATTACTCATCAGTCTGAAGTAGGGTCTCGACCCAAAACGTCGCCTGTCCATGCCCTCCAGAGATGCTGCTTGACCGGCTGAGTCACTGCAGCACTTTATACTTTGCTCATGATTCCAGCATCTGCATTTCATTGAGTTTCCACTCATTGATTATTGGTTATTGTTTTATTATTGTCACATATTCCGAGATACGGTTAAAAGCTTTTGTAGCAGGATGCAGTAGCAAGTTTTCATGAAGTAGCTTAGTGTAGAGTGGAACTGCAGATGCTGGTTTAAACCAAAGATAGACACAAAAAGCTGGAGTAACTCAGTGGGTCTGAAGAAGGGTCTCGACCCAAACGTCGCCCAATTCTTTTCTCCAGAGATGCTGTCTGACCCACTGAATTACTCCAGCTTTTTGTGTCTATCTTAGGTTTAGTTTAGTTTTAGTTTAGTGATACTGCATGGAAGCAGGCCCTTCGGCTCACCGAGTCTACACCGACCATCAATCATCCCTACACTAGTTATCCCACTTTCGCATCCTACATGTTAGGGACAATTTACAGAAGCCAATTAACGTACAAATCTGCACATCTTTGGAATGTGGGACGAAACTGGAGCACCTGGAGAAAACCCATGTGGTCACAGAGGGAACGTAAAAACTCTGCACTGATGGCACCCCCGTAGTCAGGATCGAACCTGGGTCTCTGGAGATGTGAGACAGCGGCTCTACTTCTATACCGCTTTGCTAACCAGGTCTTCAGGCTGCCATTTTACCTAGCTCCATATTTACTGCAGATAATCTCCATATTTCTTATTTCTTTCTTATTTTCCTTTTTAATACCAACTTCTGAAATGGAACTTCATAATCTGCACCTCTTGTTGATCTGGCATAAATCTTTGTAATCAGTAATAATAGCTCAATTTAAGCACTTAAGTACAGATCTTAGAATGTAGCATTTTGTCTTCCAGTAAAATACTCATAAAAGAGATTTTTTCCCCATCTTCTCCATTCAATCCCTTCACCAACCACTTCTAGTTAAATGAAGAACAGAGTAAATAATAAGAGAGAAGTCAATGACCTCCTGTAGATACAGATGTCTTCTCAGATGCCAATGTTATGGAAATCTAGATGTCGAGGGAATGGAACTGACTCTGCAACAAACAGTAAGTTCCATTTTTTGAAATATAATTTATATTTGCAAATGATTTTTTGTCTAGCTTTTATATGAATGTTGTTGAAACCTGGCAGCATGCCACTTGCATTGAACTGCTCTCACACCCCACACTGCGGCAGCTACGCCTTGCATTCAATGTATAGCAGCTGTCATGGATCATAGGCCAGGTTCCACTATCGGGCACTACCCTGGATCTGATGGAGCTATAAACTAGGATTACAGCATTCAGGAGTTTGCAGGGAATTCTCAGAGAAACAGAAACGGAAACAACATCTCCGTTCTGTGCTAGCTGTGGAACTCTTGCTGCTGAAGCAAAGAAGAATCTCAACTTATTCATCCAGGATACCAGGCAGTCGGCGCTACCCTGAAACAGCAGGTGAATATTTTCCCCTCTCACCCAGCATGAGGACAGGTCAGAACTAGCTCCATAGACAAGACAATAGACCCTTGACATTACACAACATTAACCTCAACTATGATCTTAGTCATAGAGCTATAGTCATAGTCAAACAGGTTAGAAACTCCCTTCAGCCTAACTTGCCAATGCCGACCAACATGCCCCATCTACACTAGGCCCCAGAACCCTGCCGTTCATTGTGTAAATGCTCTGTCTTCTATATAGCAACAAGGAACTGCAGATGCTGGTTTTTAAAAAAAGACACAAAGTACTGGAGTAACTCAGCAGGCCAGGCAGTATCCCTGGAGAACATGGATAGGTGACATTTCCAGATGGAACCCTTATTCAGACTGTAGAAGGGTCCCTACCCTTTAGTCTGAAGAAGGGTCCTGACCCAAAAGATCACCAATCCATGTTCTCCAGGGATGCTGCTAACCCACTGAATTACTCCAGCACTTTGTGCTTTTTTATGTTCCTCTATGGACTGTCTTTGTTTGTACTAGGATTATGATTTTTTGTACTAACATTGCAGTTTATTTTTTTGTTTATTATACATTATCTGTGTGAATTACATTTACAGGCCAATTATGTTGCTGCAAGAATTTTTTTTGTTGCTCTGTTGTCAGTAGATATGACAACTAAACACTCTTGACTCTAGACAAGCAACCCTTGCTCATTGCTAAAGAATAATATAGACTTGCCCTTGTGGATCCATTGGAGTCAAGTTACTGGTGAGTACTGAGGTGCAGCTCTGATCATGAATAGCAAGGTCCTAATTTGGGGCAAGGTCTGGCAATAACATGCTCTGGTATATTGGGGAGAATCAGGGATGGCAAGATGAACAGAACAGAAACGAGGAGATGTGATACTGTTGTAAAAAACAATGCTGGTTCAGATAAAGATAAATTTCACATTGGCAGATAGTTCAGGTACCATCTGACAAACTACCCCTCAGAATCAAAACCAATTACAAAGCCTTTCAGGAAAAACTCAATTTGAAAGAAATGTGATGCAAATTTGGTGCAAATGAAAAAGGTTGGGGGGGAATTGGGTCCTGACCATGTTGTTCATTTTACCCAGCACCCACTTCCAAAACCTTGTGGTCAATTAAACCACAGGAGACATGCACCACAGCTCCTATCAGGCACCCACCATTCAAAAGCAAAGCAGTTGGTAGAGCTGTTGCCTCACAGGGCCAGAGACCCGGGTTCAGTCCTGACATCAGGTGTTGGCACTGTGGAGTTTACAGGTTCTCCTTGTCACTGCATCATTTCCCTCTAATTGCTCTGGTTTTCTTCCCACATCCAAAAGACTTGCAAGTTTGTAAGTTAATCGAACCCTGCAAAATTGCCTCTAAAGTATAGGGAATGGATGAGAAAGTGGGGGATAACATAGAATTTGTGTGAATGGGTGATCGATGCTCGGCATAGACTTTGTGGGCCATAGGGCCTGTTTCTATGCTGTATCTCAAAATTAAACTAAACTAAACTGAACTTATACGGTGGAAGGGCAGATGTTCACTGTACTATGACGTTGCCGGTAATACTCCAACAGTATTTTCAGTATTTCTATTTGTAATGTTGCATCTGACCTCCAAAAAAACAGGTCAAATTGCGACACTCCTAAATCATGGTCAGCTAAATATTGAGGCACAAGGACCTGCAAATGTTGATTTACCAAAAACGACACATAGTGGTGGAGTAACTCAGTGGGTCAGGCAGCATCTCTGAAGGACATGGATAGGTGATGATTCAGGTCAGGATGCTTCTTTAGACTGATTCAGCCAACATCAGTCACAAGCTAAAATAGCATCTATCCACATCCTCCAGAGATGCTGCCTAACGCCCTGAGTTACTCCACTACTTTGTGTCTTTGTCTGTTAAATCTTAATGCTTGAGCTGCAGTGTGCAGACGACCCTTGCATTTATGCCTGCTTGGAACCCGAGCTCCAAGATATTGTCAACCCACTCAGTAAAGCACATGAAAACACTTAATATCCACAAGACCAAAGCTCTTTACCAACCTATCTCATTGCATACAATGATAAAGGTTCATAGCCACACCTTGGGAAATGTGGAGCATTTCCTTCATCATGGAAGCTCCTCTTAATGATGAAAATCGCCATTACTTCGAATGTGTTAACACAGTTTTTATTCAATTGAGGAAAAGGATGTTTGAAAATGTCAGAAGGTAGACAGAAATGCTGGAGAAACTCAGCGGGTGAAGCAGCATCTATGGAGCGAATGAATATTTGAAAATGTCAGTCTCAGATCTGGCATAAAACTTATGGTTATCAGGCAGTAGTGTGCACTTCTACAATAGACTACTTAAATCTGGGCAATAGAAAAATACCACTAGTGTGATCACTGAAACCAATGACAGTGACTTCTCCCAGCCCAATATCTGCAGCCTTGAGAGCCCAGTTAATCTCAGTCAGCATTGTTAGATTGAGTATGTTGCCATTGACATACTCATCCAGACTTCTGAAATACCACTATGTAGCGCATTGTGCGAGAGGTTAACAGTCAAACAAAGTAAAAGGGTACAACAGGAGAATGGTGTCGGGAGGGAGAGATAGATCTTCCATGATTGAATGGTGGAGTTGACTTGATGGGCCAAATGGCCTAATTTTACTTCGGAGTCACGTGAGTGACTACGTGAAGAACCCGCTCAGTGCGCAGGCGCGGCATTACGCCAGCAGTGCAACAGCGGCTGCAACGGGAGTTAGGCTGTCCCGTTACAGAATGAATCGGACCGTCAGGTGAGTACCCTGAGGTCGGGTTTTCTTTTACAGGTGAGCCTTTTCTGCTTGTGTTTTTTACAGGCAGAGAAAAAGGCTGTGGAACAAAACTGTCCCCCGTTTTCCCGTTGGATAGGGGGGCAGCAACAGGCGGTAGGAGCGTTACCCGGTGTTCCGTAATTCCCCGACACCGTGCCGAGGCCAGCCCGCTAGTACCTGAAGCAGCGGGCTGGACGCATAGCCACTCGAGAGGCATCCGGCAGGTGTTTCCCGATGTCGGACGGGACGTCTCTCCACCCGCACGGGGGGAGAGAGAGCCGCCTGAGCCGCTGGAGCGGCTCACGGAGCAGGTGCCTGCGAGACGCGCTGCTTGAGGGGCGCTCTCGCTACTACAAGGCACAAAAGCTCCAGAAGAACCTGTCACCCGCTCGACTCCAGCGGAGGAGCGTTCCATTGCAGGGGGGGCAGCAACAGGCGGTAGGAACAATTACCGGTCGCACCGCTATCCCCATCACCGCGCCAAGCCCAGTCCCGCTAGTGCCTGAACTGCGGGCTGGATGTCTAGCCATCCGAACAGGCATCCGGCCGGTGGCGTCCGATTCGTCGGACGGGGACATGTCTCCACCTAAATGGAGGAGAGACAGCCGCCTGAGCTGCATCCAACAGCAATTGGAGCAGCTCCAGCGAGATGCGCAGAAAGAGCGCTCTCGCGGAGGGAGGTCAGGCACCCCCTTCACAGTGCTTCATGCACTGCCCTCTGCTCCCTCATTACTGGAGGCTAGCATTGGTGACCAGGGCTGGGCTGGTCTGGAACAGGGGCAGGCGGACGAATTCGGGAGTATGCCAGGGGTGCAGGAACATGAAGAGCTGTTGGGTGTGATGGACCGCTTGTAGCAACCCCACGGGCTGGAGAACCGCTGGAACCAAGAATGGCGGCCAGCATCAACCATTACTGGAAAAGGTGCTCGCTGAGGTGCTGAAACAACACAGCACCAGAAAACGGTGAGGCCCTCAAAGTAAAAAGTGTCAACAGCCAAATCTGGGGGCATGTGGGTCACACATCCAGAACCAAGAACTCAAGCTACAGCGGATCCTAAGGCTCCTGACGTCAGCCATCACAGCCGTTGCTCGTTCTGTGGAGACCACGGAGATGGATACCTGCCAGCAGGATGTGCTGGCATTAATGTGTACCACACAATTTGAGATCAACAATCTCCGGAGGGAAACATAAGACCTGCCCTCAATCCCAAATTTGCTGGCTTGTGTAAAGCCCCAGCTGCGGAGACGGACGCGCTGCTATTTGGGAAAGATTTCAATAAAAAACTGAAGGAGATGCAGGAAGCATCAAAAACCTTCGGCCTAATGAGGGCAGGCCCCGGGACGAGCAAACCAAGACCTCCGATACCCAAGTGGCAGCACCCCACGGCATCCACCAGTCGACGTCCGCAATATGGGACTGGTGTACGCTTGGGGTCCGCACATTATCCCCAAAGATCTTTCAGATCAGGGCCCGCAGCGGACCCTCTGGAAAAATGCGCCTCCCCCCAACATCGCCAGCACATCAGAACAAAATCTTCAGGAAAATGAAGAAACAGAATCGCCAATAACCATGGAGGTAGGTGGGTCTGGTCCCTACCAGCATATAGAGAATAAGGGTGCTTTATTAACAGGGGGGAGATTACACTTGTTTAAAGAAGCATGGGGTATGGTCACGAGTGACAAGTATATACTCAACAACATTACAGGATATAAAATACAATTATGTCAGAAAAAACGCCGCCAGTTCAACAATGGCCCCAAAGGGTATTTCTCCCTCCGTCAAAGAGAAACGTGAGGGACAAGCTGAACTGGTGAGACTTATCACAAAGGGTGTCATCGAAAAGACCAAACATGAACCTTTGGAAATTGTATCGAATATATTCACTAAAACCAAAAAAGATGGTGTCTGTCGCATCATCATTGACTTAACATCACTAAACAAATTTGTTAAGTATATACATTTCAAAATGGAGACATATGTTACTGCCAAACAACTGAATTCCAAAGGACACTTCATGGCAAGCATTTATCTTAAAGATGCTTACTATCTAGTACCCATATACAAGGATCATCGCAGATACCTAAAATTTATCTGGATGGTACAAAGCATTGCCCTATGGGCGAACTTCAGCCCAAGATTATTCACCAAAATATTGAACCCAGCCATGGCAATACTAAGAAAACAAAAACATATTGTCATGGCATATCTGGAGGATATTCTCATAGTAGGGAAAACGATGGAATTGGCTGTGGCAGCAGTATCAGCTACAAAACAGCTCCTCGAAACTCTGGGGTTCGTCCTACATCCAGATAAATCTAAGTTGAAGCCATCCACTATCATGGACTACCTGGGCTTCACAATTAACTCAGTCCATATGACTGTTACCTTGCCAAAGGCAAAAATGGTTGAATTAGCACAATCATGCAACAAATTAATGGTCAACGAGCGACCAACTATTCGACAAGTAGCAAGAGTAATTGGGGAAATGGTAGCAGCATTTCCGGCTACACAATTCGGACCTTTGCACTATCAAAAAATTTACAGAGAGCAAAGGTACGGGCAATAAAACGACATACAGGTCACTATGATCGTGTCATGAACTTACCCACTGAAGCAATATCAGAGCTACAGTGGTGGGCAGAAAACGTTTGGCATAGTTTCAGCCCTATCTTTATCACTAACCCTACTTTAGTTATTCAAACAGATGCCAGTGCTCAAGGCTGGGGAGCGACTAACTCCATATCCAGCACAAGTGGTAGATGGACTAAACTAGAGTCATCATTACTACTTACACTGGGCATTAACTATCTAGAGATGTTGGGCGCCTTTTATGGTTTAAAAGCATATGTATCTAATATGCAGCACTTGCATGTTCGGTTACAAATTGATAAATACTACGGTGATGGCTTATATTAACCATATGGGTGGCATAAAATCATTATCATGCGACAAATTGGTCAACATGATTTGGCAATGGTATGTCGAAAGACATATTTGGCTATCAGCTACTTACCTACCAGGTAAGCTAAACACCCATGCCATGAGAAAATTAAACGCCTGGGTTGCAAGTTTGAACAGACCTTACCTGGAACTGGGATTGTCCAAACAAACCATCACCACCATGTCGGCATCCCTTCGAACATCCACCAAGAGGCAGTACTTAACCAGCATCAAAAAAGGGAGAAGTACTGCCAGGAAACATGGACAACATACGCAACAGCTACAGCCACCAACATACTGGAGTTCCTGGCCATCTACACCACGATGTAGGGATCAGCTACAGTGCCATCAACACAGCGCAGAGTGCTCTTTCTGCTTATCTCAAACCAGCGGCAGGACAACAGGCGATGGGATCCCATCCACTGGTGGTAAAACTGATGAAGGGCATTTACAATATCAAGCCCTAAGCCCAGGTATACCCATATTTGGGATATCAGTGTGGTCCTGACATATCTCAGGGAATGGCCACCAACCAGATCCCCCGGCCTCGAGCAAGCTACACTAAAGACGCTCATGTTGATGGCACTTGTATCCGCTCAGAGGGTCCAGTCACTACACCTATTGCGACTGGACAACATGATCACAGCTCCAGACCAGATCTGTCGTTATCCAGCGACTGGTCAAACAGAGCAGACCAGGAACACCTAATCCAGTCGTGGCTTACCCACCAGAACCACGGTTATGTGCCATGACCCACCTACTATCCTACATAGACACAACCAGAATATTCGAGGGAGATGAAAAGCCTTGTGGGTCAGTCACAAAAACCTTATGGTGGGGTACGAGCCAAACCATTGCGAGATGGCTCAAGCAGGTGCTAGAAACTGCTGGGATAAACACTAACATGTACAAATTTTATTCCACCAGGGCAGCATCCATGTCGACGGCTAAAGAATGGACATGCCTATAGACCACATCCTGGCTACAGCAGGATGGTGGGAAGGGAAAAGACCGTTCAGAAATTTTATAATAAGCCATTGGCAAAACCTGGTTTATTTGCAGTAAAGATTTACGAACTGCAAATATTTAATTTAAGCCCAGGGGAGCAACTTAATTCTTTGTTGTTATTGTTTAAAAAATACCATTGTGTTTTTCTACAAATAGACTCATTGGTTCATTACGATAACACTTCCTCCCTCAAGAACTTCGGCAGTGAGTGAAATGAAACTGTTACACGGTTTGAAATCACAGAGCTTTGAAATCTTCACGTAGTCACTCACGTGACTCCGAAGTAAAATAGTAAGATTAAACGAGAACTTACCAGTTTGAAGTTTGATCTGTATTTTATGAGGAGTTACGATGAGGGATTACGTGCCCTCCGCTCCCACCCTCATTATATGGATCAAACTAATAAATTGATGTCTCCTTATCTTTACTATGTTTACTTCAAAATAACTATGTCTATCTGTGATTCCACGCCGCTGCTTGGAAGTATGCCGCTCCTGCGCACTGAGCGGGTTCTTCACGTAATCCCTCATTGTAACTCCTCATAAAATACAGATCAAACTTCAAACTGGTAAGTTCTCGTTTAATCTTACTATTCTATTCCTATCACTTGAATCACAATGAAAATGTTGCATTTCTTCAAGGAATCTCAAAATAGTGAAGCATTTGGGATGGTATTGAGAAGCTCAAAGCCATGAGTCATCAAAAGCCATGCACAGAACTCCTGCAGTGGCAGTGCAAGAAGTGCCACCTCACAAATCATCTGCCCTGTCAGCCACCACCTGTACCATCTGTGAAAGAGTCTGTGGCTCCCACATTGACTTCATTAGATTGCCTCAGAATCCACAAAACCTGAGTGAATGCAACCTTTGCTCAATCCCTGGGAGCAGCTTACGCAGAACTATTAAATATCAATGATACTATTGATGTGAAATTCTGTGCAGGGGGCCTTGGATTCCAGATATTGCCTGCAAGCTGCGTCAGACATTGTTTGGGCAAGAAAATTGCTCCCGGTGGCTCAGCTAAACTGATGCAGATCCCTTTTGCAGTGACATTTTAGTGTGCATTTTTAAACATGGAAGAACCTCTAGGCTACCTTCTTATTAGGCATGGATACAATTGGTGCCCCAGCCAGAGTCTAAGACCATCACCAAGGTAGGCCAAATACTTGTTCGATATAATAAGTAATTATCAACTCTTGGTGTGTACACTATGGCTTAGCTACACAACTGCAGTTACAACATTTCAAAGTAAATGTTGTACATGTTGAACATTGTACATGTTATACATAAACATTCCAAGATGAGGTAGGATTAAAGTGTTGGAAAAATACAAGTTTTTATTCAAAGCTGTGATGCATGTTCTTCAATGTCAAGTGAATTCCTTGAACTTCCCTTTTTGCAGTGTGACACAATCCAGATCTTTTGTGTGTTCTACATCTTTTGTTAGATACTCAAACCAGTTATTTTGAGTGGAACTTAGCCTTGGGGGTTTGTTGTTTCTGTAGATGTGAGTTTAAATAAAAATGAAGGTGACTGACTTTTCCGAAGAGAATGACTCTTTGATTTGCCATTTCCCTACATTCTTACTCATTGATCCTCCACTACGGAAAGCAGGTCTCCCCACTACACACCTACGAACTTTTTATAGGGGGACAATCGAGAGCACATTAACCTACGGCATCACTTCCTGGTTCGGGAGCTGCAAGGCGTACGAACGGCACCAACTAGACAGGATTGTGAAGACCGCCAGCAGGATTATTGGTGCTCCACTCCCTTTCCTGCTGGACATATACAGGAAGAGATGTATCAGCAGAGCCATCTCCATCATCAAAGACCCCTACCACCCATCGCATCACATATTCTCCATCCTGCCATCTGGGAAGAGGTACAGGAGCATTAGCTGCAAAACTAGCAGGATGCTCCTCAGCTTCTTCCCGCAGGCTATAAGACTGATAAACGGACTTTGCCCCCTGCCAAAGTATCGCGCACAAACCACCAACCTGGACACACTGCAGCAGAGCCACTGTCGTGCCGCTGCCGATCGGAACGCCTGTTGATGTTTAGTAGAGAGTAGAGTGTTTAATTTGTTCATGATATATGTATTTTTATTTCTATTTATTTTTTACTGCACATTGAATGGACACTGGTTGAGCAATGTTTTTTTGTTTCCTCTGGGTATGTGAGTACTCAGGAAAATGACAATAAAGATATATACTATATACTATACTTCAGAGAGAAAAACATGATGATAAAATGATAGAATGACCTGCTTGATTAAGATTCACTTGGTAGATACCTTGATAATGCACAGTAACTGGATGATGTCACAAACGACAATGGTGAAGGCTAAACGGATTATAGTGTCCATTTAGATTCTAGGATTAAATTACAAATATCTTCTCAGTAATTTATATAACATTAAAATAAATTAGGTATTTCATTTGAAAGAGATTATATAGCAGTACAGAGAAGAAAATAAAAATAAAAAAATAAAAAAAAGGGAGGAAATAATGAAACATACAGAAAGGGAGACACAAAGAACTGCAAAAGCTGAAATTGAGCAAAACACAAAATGCTGAAGCAACTCAGTAGGTCAGGTCGTATCTGCAGAGGGAATGGATAGGCAGCGTTTTGGATTGGGACCGGGCAAAGAGTAATAAAATAAAACAAAGCAAAGCCCTGTACACTCATAACGATACGGCCAAATTCAGCTCTAACCCCAGTCATGCCAGATTTCCGCTTCCGGTCGAGTGAACGCTGGCGCAGCTGGCTGCCGCTGCTCACCGGACTTTTTGTTTTGTTTTGTTTTGTTTTGTCTGTTAGCTAATTTTACACAGCCTACTAACTGTGTGCACTATTACTGTTCGACCAAATGTTTTTCTTCAACTTGTTGGACTGATTATCCTCGGCCGTTGCCCTTGTGGCATTTGTTGATTCTTTTCGGCATCACGTTTGGCTTACCCTGCTGCTGCTCCTTCTTCTTCTTATCGAGTCCACACACAAGATTAGAAGTTCTTCAGCAAGAGCTGAACACACTTCTCGGCATCTGCACAATGGTGTCTGTCTTGCGCTTCTTGTGCGTCTTGTGCGTGGTGGTGGAAAGATTGGTTGAAACAGGGCCGCGACGTGAACGCTCTTTCCTTGACCCCTGCTGCTGCTGATAGCACCTGTGTCAGCTGTGGTTGCCGGCGTCTCACAGCCTGCTGTCGGATTTAGACGAGCCCACAGCACCACCGGAGCTGCAAGATGTGGACGTGCAAAATGCTGCTTTGGATTGTCCTGCTTTTCATCGCAGTGACAGCCACCCCACGGCTATCCTATTCGACAGCAGAACTCCACCAGCGTCGATTCCGCTCCGGGCTTCCTTCCTGCCTCCTCAGCCATCGAGACATTCTCCGTCGACCAAGATACATTCACCGTGGATCCCGCAGGAACTTCTCCAACAATAACTCCAACTCCATCAGCTCCTTTTGGTCCACAGGTCCTCGGAAACCACACAACACGGGTCGAGCTGCTGACCACAGTGTGTTAGCTCCTCTGCTAGCTGACCCTGCCGTTCCCTCAAATGGATCCAAATTTGCACTCTTCAACGTCAGATCTCTCTCCAACAAAGCCCCTCTCATCTCGGACTTCATTTCGGATTCAAAACTTGACTTTCTGTGTCTTACTGAGACTTGGCAACAGCCTGATGATTACCTCCACCTCAACCAAGCCATACCTCCTGAGTTTGTTTACATCTGCAAACCCCGCGCTTCCGGGAGAGGAGGGGGTCTTGCACTGCTCTATCGCGAGAATCTCAAGATCTCGTCAGTCTCAGTCACAGAGCCATCCTCGTTCGAAATCCTGACTGCTCAACTACATGGGTGTACACCCACCCTCATAGTGTCTATCTATCGTCCTCCAAAGCCTTCTACAGTTTTTATTAGCGAACTCACTGCTATTTTATCTGACCTAGAGGGTAGTCGAGGCCAGTTCATTGGCTATATTTAAGAGGGAGTTAGATGTGGCCCTTGTGGCTAAGGGGATCAGAGGGTATGGAGAGAAGGCAGGTACGGGATACTGAGTTGGATGATCAGCCATGATCATATTGAATGGCGGTGCAGGCTCGAAGGGCCGAATGGCCTACTCCTGCACCTAATTTCTATGTTTCTATGTTTCTATGTTTCTATGTGCCATGTCCCCCAATGTCATTTTAATGGGTGATTTCAATATTCATTTAGATAAACATACTGACATCTTTACTAAAGATTTTATTTCTGTTCTGGATAGTTTTGGCCTCACTCAGTACATCGATTTCCCAACCCATAATAAAGGCCATATTTTAGATTTAGACTGTTGCTCTGGAGTGACACCATACAATCTTAAATCTACAGAGCTTCCCATTTCAGACCATAAAACTGTCCTTTTTGATATTAATCTGCCACTCCCTAAACGCAATCTGAAGCGCACCATATCCTTCCGTAATCTGAAAAACATTCATCAAGTGGAACTCAACAGACTAATCAGTAACTCTCTTCATCCTACTTCCCCCCCACTCTGCATTGCTAACCTGGTTGATCACTACAATGACTGTTTATCCCACTCATTAAATTCTTGGCTCCTCTGAAAACCCGTACAGTCTCTTTTAGCAGGTCATCTCCGTGGTACACTCCTGAACTCCGCCATATGAAAATGGTGGGCCGACGTCTGGAGAGACTTACAAAGAAAACTGGACTAACTATTCACCACCAAATGCATACAGATCATCTTCTCTCACATAAAAATGCCCTGACTGCTGCTAAATCCTCCTACTACTCCAACATCATAAACAACAGTGAAAATAACACTCGGACTTTATTCTCCACTGTCAACAAACTACTTACGCCTCCTGAAACCTCGAATCACCTCACCTCCACTGCTCAGTGTAATACGTTCTTGGACTTCTTCAGTACCAAAATCACCAGCATTCATCACCAATTGAACTCTTTCTCAGCTTCTGCTCACAACAGCCCACCCTGGACTTCCACACTGGACTCCCCACTCTCCACCTTATCTACTTTCCAGCTTCCAACAGTCGAAGAAATAACTAAACTCATCACCAAGTCCAAGAACTCCTCCTGCTTGCTTGATCCCATCCCTACTGTCCTGGTTAAATCCTGTCTGCCCTCTATCTCACCCATCATAACGTCCATAATTAACTCCTCCCTATCAACTGCTACTGTCCCTACATCTCTCAAAACAGCTTCTGTCACCCCGATTCTAAAAAAAACAGGTTCTGATCCAAACAATCCAAATAACTACCGCCCCATCTACAACCTCCCATTCATCACTAAACTTCTGGAAAGGACAGTAGCGACACAACTTCAAGTCCAACTTCAAGTCCACCTTCAAAACAATAACCTCTATGAACCATTTCAGTCCGGTTTTCGCCACAATCACAGCACTGAAACAGCCTTGGTAAAAATTACAAATGATCTCCTTCTCGCAGCTGACACCGGCCACTTATCCATCCTGATCCTCCTCGACCTCACAGCAGCCTTTGACACCATCTCCCACCCAATTCTTCTGGAACGTCTATCTGCCACCGGCATCAACAACAATGCACTACTTTGGTTCAGGTCCTATCGACAGAAAACAGTTCATCCAGGGAAATAAAGTCACATCCACAACTGCCACAGTCACCCATGGTGTTCCTCAGGGATCGGTGCTGGGGCCACTGCTTTTTATCATCTATGTTCAACCTCTTGGCAATATTCTCCGTCATTTTGGAATCAATTTTCACTGCTACGCCGATGATACACAACTTTACCTCTCCACAAAACCAAACACCTCCCTTCCCCCAACTGCCCTCACCACCTGTCTTCAAGCTATCAGCAACTGGATGTCACTCAACCTTCTAAAACTCAATGGAAATAAAACAGAAATCATGCTAATTGGCTCAAAGTCCACACTCTCTAAAACCCACCCGTTCACCATTTCAGTTGATGGCTCACCCATACCCACCTCCTCCCATGTCAAAAGTCTCGGCATCATTCTGGACAGTACACTTTCCTTTGGCCCCCACATCAGCAATATCACACGCTCTGCATACTTTCATCTCCGCAACATCTCCAGACTCCGCCCCTCCCTCTCCAAAGACAATACAAAAGTCCTCATCCACGCTCTGGTCACATCCCGCATCGATTACTGCAACGCCCTCCTCACTTGCACCTCCAATAAACTTCTTCATCGCCTCCAATGCATTCAGAACTCTGCAGCCCGGATCATCACCCGCACCAGATCATCGGACCACATCACACCCATCCTCACTCAGCTCCACTGGCTCCCTGTGCACCACTGGATTACCTACAAGATTTTAGTGCTGACCTTCAAAGCCCTACACCACCTTGCTCCCCAATACCTCTCTGACCTGCTGCTACCATACACTCCTTCCCGGTCACTTCGTTCCTCCTCAGCTGCAATTTTAACTGTCCCCACATTTAGACTCAGCACCATGGGTGCCAGAGCCTTCAGCTGCTCTGCCCCACGTCTCTGGAACACTCTCCCACCTCCCATCCGTCACCTGGACACTATCGATCAATTCAAATCACAACTCAAAACACACCTGTTTAGATTAGCATACCCGACATAACTTCCACCATGTTCACCCTGATTTTAATGACTTAAAATGTTTTGTGTATCTTTTTTTGTTTTTTGTTTTTAATCAACTTGATTTTAATATTGATAAATGTATTGTGATTTTATGTCCTGTAAGGTGTCCTTGGGTGTCCAGAAAGGCGCCAGCAAATAAAATGCATTATTATTATTATTATGTACAAGTTTGCAGATAACACTACCATGGTGGGTCGAATCATTAACAATGACGAGAAAGAGTACAGGATGGAGATAGAGAACTTACTAACATGGTGTCAGGACAATAACCTCTCCCCGAATGTCAGTAAGATGGAGGAACTAATTGTTGTCTTCAGGAAGTATGGTGGAGTACATGCCCCAATCAGTCTCAAAGATGCGGAAGTGGAAATGGTTGAGAGCTTCAAGTTCCATGGCCTAAATATAACCAGTGATCTATCATGGACCAACCATATTGATGCAACAACCAAGAAGGCACACCAGTGCCTCTACTTCCAGAAGAGATTGAGGAAATTTGGAGAAAGCATATTGTCGGGTTGCATCACAGCTTGGTTTGGGAAAGGCTCTGCCCAAGAACATAAGATATTGTAGGGAGTTGTGAATGTAGCCCAGTCCATCACACAGACCAGACTTCTCACCATTGACTCCATCTACTTCACGCTGCTA
Organism: Amblyraja radiata; assembly: GCF_010909765.2. Taxonomy (NCBI): domain Eukaryota; kingdom Metazoa; phylum Chordata; class Chondrichthyes; order Rajiformes; family Rajidae; genus Amblyraja; species Amblyraja radiata. The sequence continues at coordinate 57,762,164 of NC_045960.1, forward strand.
AAACCAGGAATATAAGCAAAGACTTGGCCCACCCCAGTCATTCCTTCTTCTCCCTGCTCATGTCCGGCAGATGTACAGAAGCTTGGAAGGGTGCACCACCAGACTCATGAACAGCTTTTTCCTCTCTATTATAAAGCTTCTGAATGGTACCTCCATAAGCTAGGGTACTGTCCTATTCACTTCAACATCATTGTGGATATAGAAACATAGAAACATAGAAAATAGGTGCAGGAGTAGGCCATTCGGCCCTTCGAGCCTGCACCGCCATTCAATATGATCATGGCTGATCATCCAACTCAGTATCCTGTACCTGCCTTCTCTCCATACCCCCTGATCCCTTTAGCCACAAGGGCCACATCTAACTCCCTCTTAAATATAGCCAATGAACTGGCCTCAACTACCTTCTGTGGCAGAGAATTCCAGAGATTCACCACTCTCTGTGTGAAAAATGTTTTCCTCACCTCGGTCCTAAAAGATTTCCCCCTTATCCTTAAACTGTGACTCCTTGTTCTGGACTTTTTCGATGGAACTGATGCACAATAATGCGCTACAATGCTGAAAACTATATTCTGCATTCTGTATTTTCTCCTCTGCTCTATCTATTGTACTTGAGTTTAGCGATTGTATTTATATGTGGTATATCTGATCTATTTGGATAGTATGCAAAACCAAGCTTTTCACAGTATCTAGGTACACGTGACAATAGTAAACCTAAACCTAAACCTAAATAACATTTTAAGTTATAGTTAGGCAGCATCTGTGGAAGGAGAAGCTGATTTAATCTTTAAGGTCAAATACGCACTGTCAGAACTGGGAAAGAGAGAATTCAAGTTAATGTTAAGTCTTGGATTTAAGAATTGTTCAAATGAATGGCACAAATTTTGAAGATGTTACGGTAATCCTCACGTCTAGCAGGCATTGTATGGGTGAATCTCTTGTCATGTTCGCTTGATGCTGCACAGCAGTTGGCATGAGTTATCACAGCCTTTTTCAATCAGAGAGCATCTGCCCTTAAGGGCCTTATTTGTCGGATTAGTCACACACCATTGGAGGGTCTTAAATACTATGTGTACAGGGAATCAACTATATATATTTTTAATTTGTAAAACATTTGGATCAGGGAGAAATTTAATATACAATGGTAGACATTGGGGTGGCTCCATTACAAGTACGGCAGATTTGTAGACTATCATCACTGCTGCCGCTCGCCTTTTGACTGGAACTCGAAAGAGGGAGCACATTACGCCAATTTTGGCCTCCCTACACTGGCTCCCAGTGCACTTTCGAGTTCATTTCAAAATTATTTTATTTGTTTTTAAATCGTTGAATGGGCTCGCCCCGCCTTACCTCTCTGAGCTGCTCCACCTATATGCTCCTGCCCGGTGCCTCAGGTCAGCTGATCAGCTGCTCCTTGAGGTACCAAGGTCTAAGCGGAAGCTCAGAGGGGATAGAGCCTTTTCTGTTGCTGCTCCGGCACTCTGGAACACCTTTCCGCTGCACATCAGACAGGCCCCCTCACTGTCCATCTTCAAATCCTCCCTAAAAACATATTTTTATTCTTTGGCTTTCGACACTGGCTGAGGCATTGCTCCTGTTTTTAGTGCTTTTAATGTCTTTTAATTTTTAGTGTGTTTTTTATAGTCCTTCGTCTTACGGTTTTTAATGGTTTTTAATTGTTTGTAATAGCTTTTTGTTCATGATTTCTCATGTACAGCACTTTGTGGCAACTGTAGTTGTTAAAAGTGCTTTATAAATAAAGTTATTATTATTATTATTACTGTAAAAAGTTGCTACCACATTCTGTGGAATCACGGAGGAAATACTGTCAACCACAACCAGATCATTTATTGAAGGTCTGTCCCATTGATGGAACGTGTTGCGAGGACAGGCTTCAGCACAAATGGCTCACACTATATTCACAGCCACTGTACACATTAGAAAATTGCCAATCTGATACCCAGGCACACTAATGAGAGTATCTTGGTAGCTCTGAATGTTAGGGAAGATCCGAATTGAAGAATTGAAGAATTTGTGGAGTAGCATAGAACTGATTTTATAATAGAGTTGCTGAAATCCATTTATCGTAGTGCGTGCTTTGCTCAACATCAAGAAGCTTCACTTCCTAACATTTGTTCCCACACTTATGCATCCTATGGAGGAGCGGGGAATCATTATCATCAGCGTATATCACGAACAATTTGGCAAAAGTGCAATCTATAAATTACTCTGTTTCGCAGAATAATGATGAAGTACACTGATTGATTCTCTCTCACCGTAACTGAATATTCTACAATCAAAATCATAGAAAACTTGCAGATGCTGGAAATCTGAAATAAGAACAGAAAATACTAGAAACACCCTGTGGGTCAGACTTTAACTGATTGAATTAAATAGAAAGTGGCAGCATGGAAGTCCACAACGTTATCAATCACTTATTCACACTAATTTTATGTTATCCCACTTTTGCACCCTACACACCAAGGGCAACTTACAGAGGCCAATTAACCTGCAAATCTTCGTCATAAGAGAAAAGATTCATGACCACCCAGGGGAAGTTCATGGAATTGCAGGGAGAATGTGCAAACTCCACACAAGCAGCACCAAAGGTCAGGGTTGAAACTGGATCTCTGATGCTGTGAGGCAGCAGCTCTACCAGCTGGGCCACTGTGCTGATCTGGTTTCACTTTCCAAAGATGCTGTTTAATTCAGCTGGGTGTTTTGAGCGTTTTCTGCTTTAGTTTTACAGCCTTCCATTGATCCCAAGATAATGAGCTCATTACTATCTTCTAGTCTGCCATACACATTGATCTAAAGCAGACAGAGTTTGCTTGCCCCTTCGGGTTGCCCTGGCATTCACTGTTCAGATATCAGCATTTTCATATTCTGACACAACTAAAGTTGGTTAGAGACTGCCTTACTGAGCCAATGAAGTGCCTGTGGGGAGGGAACTCTGAAGATTATGTTGTGGGTAGAAATAAACATACTATAATGGCAATATCATAACTTTTCAATGTCCAACTTTTAATTGCCATTACTACTCAGGGATGTAGAAGAGATATAGCTTACATACTCGCATATAGTAAGAACAAATCTTCCAGTCGTTGTATCTTGATTAATTAGTCTTTTATTGAAGTAGTACAAACAAGAAATAATTCATACAACTTTTCGTTCTTACTACTAAATGTTTCATCCGTGTCGTGTCGAATTGTCGTGTGTCTTGTGTGGTAAAAATTGTTGTCTCAACCATCCCTCGAGGCTAAACTGATGCCCAATCTCTTTGGCTACGCTAGCCTCCTCAGACATAGACACACCAGGGCTGCCAACTCTCACACTTTGAGCGTGACACTCACGCATTTCAGCCAATTCTCACGCCCTCACGCTGAAGACGGAATTCTCACGCTGACAGGCTGTCTTCAGTCCCTGCACAGCAAAGATCCTATAGCTCCGCTATAGGATCTTTGCCGCACAGTTTGTCTCTTTGCACCACATGACAGCGATCTGCACGGATTGGGGAAGCGCGTCGGTCCTGGGCAGCGGGTGTCAGCGCTTTTGTGCGCCGTCTGCGAGCTCTGCGCTTCCGGCTGCCGCATCAACCTCACTCCCTCCCTCCCTCCCTCCTGCCCAAAGATCTTATAGCTCCGCTATAGGATCTTTGCTCCTGCCCTTCAACTCACACGGCAGCGCCAGCGCCGCCAATCCACGCTACACCCTGCCCGCCAGACTTCCCATTGGGTGGCCCGGGAAAGAGAGGGAGGGGAGAAAGAGATAGAGAGAAAGAAAAAAAGGGAGGGATGGAGGCAAAGAAAGACAGGGGGAGGGAATGTAGAAAGGGGATGAAGGAAGGGAAGGAGAAAGCAAAGATCCTATAGCAGAGGATCTTTTGGAGAAAGAGGAAGCGTGAGGAAAAAGAGGGAGGGTGAGGAAAGCGAGGGAGGGGAGGAAAGAGAGGGAGGGGGAGGAGGGGGTGAAGGAAAGGTGTGTGTCGTTTCCCTGTGTGTGTGTGTGTGTGCCTCCCTGTGTGTGTGTGCGTGTGTGTGTGTGTGCCTCCCTGTGTGTTTGTGTGCCTCCCTGAGTGTGTATGAGTGTGTGTGCCTCCCTGTGTGTGTCTCCCTGTGTGTGTGTGTGTGTGTCTTTGTGTCTCCATGTGTGTGTGTGTCTCCCTGTGTGTGTGTCCCTGTGTGTGTGTGTGTGTCTTTGTGTCTCCCTGTGTGTGTGTGTGTCTCCCTGTATGTGTGTGTGTGTCTCCATGTGTGTGTGTGTGTGTGTCTCCCTGTGTGTGTGTCCCTGTGTGTGTGTGTGTGTGTCTTTGTGTCTCCCTGTGTGTGTGTGTGGCTCCCTGTGTGCGTGTGTCTGTCTCCCTGTGCGTGTGTGTGTGTGTGTGTGTGTGTCCCTGTGTGTGTGTGTGTGTGTGTGTGTGTGTGTGTGTGTGTCTGTGTCTCCCTGTGTGTGTGTGTGTGTGTGTGTATCCTTGTGTGTGTGTGTGTGTGTGTCCCTGTGTGTGTGTGTGTCTGTGTCTCCCTGTGTGTGTGTGTGTCTCCCTGTGTGTGTGTGTGTCTGTCTCCCTGTGTGTGTGTGTCTGTCTCCCTGTGTGTGTCTGTCTCCCTGTGTGTGTGTGTGTGTCTTCCTTTGTGTATGTGTCTCCCTGTGCGTCTGTTGTCACATCCTAGCCTTAGACAGGGCTGCCAACTCTCACGCTTTGAGCGTGAGAGTCACACATTTCAGCCCATTCTCACACTGATTCTCACGCTGTCTTCAGTCCCTGCACAGTTTGTCTCTTTGCGCCATATCACAACGATCTTTGCGGTCTGGGGAAGCGCGTTAGTTGGCGGCTGTGAGTGACGTCGCATCTCTTCTCTTCTCTTCTTTCTTGGTTGGATGTGCAACCGCCGACAACATGAAGCAGTCGGAGATAAAACTAACCAGGTGAATCGGTTGTAAAACATGGGGAGGACCACAATGAGGCCAAACATCTAGGACGGGGTTTGGCAACCTACGGCACACGGGCTGAATCCGGCCCGTAACCCGAAAAACCACGTTTTTTTTCAATTCGTTTTCGCAGGGTCGGGGCAGGCGAGCCGACCTGAGAACTGCAGCCAGTCCCTGGGACGCGAGCTGATCTGGGAATGGCAGCCAGTCCCTGGGCATGCAGAATGCCAACGTGATCATTATGGACAAATTGGGCCAGCCACGTACATGTTGAATAACTCTGACTCTATGAAGATCTGAATGGGCTTAGAATGACCATTTAAGCAAAATTGCCCCCACTTTCCCCATTTTGATTCTTGAGATTAATATCCCTTTGCTCTGTTAACAGCGTTAAAGTACTTATGAGGTCGAGTCAGGAAAGGGAACATGTCATTTCTTTTTAGTTTGCTTTAATTTGTTAGTTGATTGTTTGTTGAGTGCCATCATTACTGAAATGGTCTTAAAGTAACTTAACTGTTATAAAGCAGTAATAAGTGATTTTTGTCCAAACAATTGGAACTTGCATAAAATGTTTGCATTATTAGCAGGACTGCCAACTCTCACGCATTGAGCGTGAGACTCACGCATTTCACAAAATTCTCATGCTCTCACACTGATCACAAAATTTCTCATGCTCAAATATCTGCGGGTGCTGAAAGTTCAGAATCAGAATCAGAATCAGAATGCTTTATTGTCATTGCATGTGTCACATACAACGAGATTACTGTGTCTCTCCATTTAAAAGAACTTCAAACATTCACATACTCATACTTATTACACTCCCTACCTCCCCAAACCCACCCATGGATTCGCAAAATAAAAAAGTTCAAAATAAAGCGAAAATTGTTTTAGAGGTGAGTAAAAACCATGAGGGGAATATCAGGTGAATGTATAGTATTTTTCCCAGGATATGTGATTCAAGCACTAGAGGTTTAAAGCAGGGCTGTCAAACAACCGGCCTGCGGGATGAATTTGGGGGGAAAAAAAGTAGTTTAGTTTCTCCCATGCAGATGGTGTGATAGGTGAGACATGGCGGCGGTGGTCCCAGCACCAATCCCCCTCCTCCTTCCCCCCTGTGGCACGGCACACACCTCTAATCTGAGGAAAGACATTCTTGCCATAGAGGGAGTACAGAGAAGGTTCACCAGACTGATTCCTGGGATGTCAGGACTTTCATATGAAGAAAGACTGGATAGACTCGGTTTGTACTCGCTAGAATTTAGAAGATTGAGGGGGGATCTTATAGAAACTTACAAAATTCTTAAGGGGTTGGACAGGCTAGATGCAGGAAGATTGTTCCCGATGTTGGGGAAGTCCAGAACAAGGGGTCACAGTTTAAGGATAAGGGGGAAATCTTTTAGGACCGAGATGAGGAAAACTTTTTTCACACAGAGAGTGGTGGATCTCTGGAATTCTCTCCCGCAGAAGGTAGTTGAGGCCAGTTCATTGGCTATATTTAAGAGGGAGTTAGATGTGGCCCTTGTGGCTAAAGGGATCAGGGGGTATGGAGAGAAGGCAGGTACAGGATACTGAGTTGGATGATCAGCCATGATCATATTGAATGGCGGTGCAGTCTGGAAGGGCCGAATGGCCAACTCCTACACCTATTTCCTATGTTTCTATGTCTATGTTTCCCACCCTCACCTCCGGCGGCTCTATGTCCGTCGACCGCTCTGTCCACACCCCATGGAGTTTTAACCCCGGCCCGGAGCCAGGAGCGGACCGGGTGAGTGGGGGCGTTGGTGCCGCCTCCGGAGCCTACTATGGGAGGGGGAACACCCCCTCCCACACCCTCCCCCCATCGGTCGCTACGCTCCCTCGCAATTTCTCACTCTCAACTCTCACCCAATGTTGGCAGCCCTGGACACACCCTTCTACATATCAAATCCCACACACAAGCATACCAAAAGAAAAAACTAGAAATATCTAGACATGGCTATAATATATCAACAGTAACTAACTTAAGCGTATATGGCTCCTACACATACTAACAATGACTGAAAAGGTAAAATATATTGATCACCCATATTTCTGGGTGGAGCAGGTTATGAAAGAGTGGTATCTTCACCAATTGTTGCTTCACAAGACTTCACAAAAAATTCCCGATCAAAAAGTCACCTAACCATGTTCATCTGATTTGCTGAGTGACTCCAGCACTTTGTGTCTTTTAAAAAACCCCAAATCTGCAGCTCTTTGTTTCGACTTTGTCACCAATTGGTGCCATGCATATTGTACATGGCATGCACCGCGACCATTGCATTAATGCTGGGTTGAAGTGATCAGTCAGGTAGATAATGGAATGTGGGGAACTGCATCGCTTTACCTGTGTTGAACAAGGTCAATTTTCTCAGTATCTCTAGTGAGGCATTTATGGAGGTGACAAAACAGTCCTTTGCAGCTTTCTTTCTCACAATTCTGACCTGCTGTGTGAAGACTGGAATTGCTTTGACAAAGTAAGAAATTGAGAGCCATGTTATTTTCAGCAAATGGTTCTTCTCCGAAAGTGATTATGTCTCCAGTCCATGTCATCTTCAGTTCAATCGTTTATGGTGTATAAACAATTATCATACAGTCATTGCAGACATTCATGCCATTTAATCCAAATCTGAGTGATATTATTTTCCAGTAATAATAATAATAATAATAACTTTCATCATTCCATTTATTAAATCAAAGACAGGGTACTGCAACATGATAGAATGATTAGAGCATCACTTCAAGGGTGAGATTTGGTTTGGTTTGAAATGGTTTGAATAATTCATTGTTATAATTTTCCAAGTTTGTGCTGCATATAATTTCCATTATTTAATTTAATATTTGTAGTACAAAGTACACGGTGCCTTTGGATCGCTGATCCCAGTGCAACCAGGTGATGTTTGTGCTGGTGTTAAGGCAACTACTGCCCTCATTTCTATACTCACATATTAACCATTAAAAATATATCTGTCATATAATTTCAAAAATAAATCATACCTAATATAAGAATGTAACAAATAGCAGCAGTGGTTAGCCATTCGGCCCTGCATGGCAGCTCCACCATTCACCATTCAGTAAGATCATACTTCAGCTTCAATCTCAGTGCCACTTTCCTATATGAACCCCATTCCCTTGATTCCTTTTACATCCAAAGATATATGAAGCACTGTCTTGAATATAGTCAGTGATTGAGCCCAGTGGAGAACCAAAGAGATTCACTGCTCTCTGAGAAAATACATTTATTCTCAGCTCTGTTCTGAATGGCTGACTCCATCATTACTCCCTGATTTTAGATACCCCAGTGACAGGAACCATTATCCCTGCTTTCAATCTGTCAAATTCCAAGACTTCTTATCTCTCTTTATAGGGCAACCCCACTCCCTTTCCAGGATTCTGGTGAATCTTTAATGCATTCCATTTACTACAAGAACATCCTTTCTTCAGCATGGAGATTGAACCTGTACACAATGTACAAGGTAGGGGTCGGATCAAGGCTCAATATAATTGTTGGAATATGTCCTTAAGGGCCTGTCCCACTTGGGCGACAGCCCGAAAAGAGGTTGTCGGGTCGTGGTCAGGTCGTGATGTGTTGTGACGCGTGGTGACGCATGTAGTGAAGCGCGGTGTCTCCCTGCTGCCCCAGGATTTTGGATTGTTCAAAATCCGCGTGTGACATCTGCGTGTCCTATCATGTTGTGCACCCTTTCACACGATGACGTACGGGTGGCGCTTGGTGACGCGTGGTGACGTACATGATGACGTACATTGACGCCGCTTGATGGGCTGTGACGTCACGGGCGCTGTTCTATGCTGCCGTATGCTGTCGCATGCCGTCCTATGGCGACGCATGGTGACGCGTGTCCTGTATAGAAATTGGTGACGCATGGCGATGCGGAGTGTCATACCTGGACTTGGCTGTGTCGTTCTACTTGACGGTTTTTAGGCGACATCAGTCACTGACGCCCGTTGTCGCTCATAAAATCGCAAAGTGCGACAGGCCCTTTACTCTTAATAAAGGTGCCAGAAAGGCCGAGACATACTTTGTCTTTCTAATTGCTTGCTGTACCTGAATGTTCTTTCAGTGATTTTTGTTCAAGAACTCCCTGTCCTCTGGACATTAGCACTTTCCAAGCATTTGCCTTTCAAAAAATAATCTGCTTTTCTATTTTTTCTAACAAATTGCATTACCTTACAATTTTGCACATTGTATTCCATTTACCATGTTCTCTTGCACTCTCTCTTCACTTCCCTCACAACTTGCATGCCTTATTGGTAAACAAGTACACAAATATACTTGGTTCCCTCATCTGAACTATTAACTTATTTTATAGTTAGTTGGATCCTTCAACTACCTGCTGGCTTCAGTCTCCAGATCAGAAAATTACCCTTTTTTAAATCTGTGAATCCTCACCAGTGTAGTAACCCTATTCCCATGTGCTCCAATTTTGTTTGGAATCCTCAGGTAAAGTATGCTATCAAAGACTTTCTGAAAGCCGTAATATACTACACCCACTAGTTTCTCCTTTCCTACCCTGCTAGTTACAAATAATTAAAATATGATTTCCTTTTCACAATCCATAATAACTTTGCCTAAGACACAAAGAACTTTGCCTAGTACTATTATTTTCCAAATACTGTGATAAGGGCCTGTCCCACTAACGCGACTTTTCAGCAACTGTCTTCGACCTTCAAGCTCGAGGGCACTCGCCTGAAAAACGTCGAGCTGGATCGACCGTCAACGATGAAACCGCGAGCTGGATTGACCGTCAGCACACACACACACACACACACACACACACACACACACACACACACCCAACACACACACACACACACACACACACACACCACACACCAACACACACACACACACACCCCCCAGAAACACACCCACACACACCCACACACGCACACACACACACACACACACACACACGCACACACGCACGCACACACACACACACACACACACACCCACACATCACACACACACACACACACACACACACACACACACACACACACACACGCGCACGCACGCACGCACGCACACACACACACACACACACACACACACACACACACACACACACACACACACACACACGCACGCACGCACGCACGCACGCACACACAAACACATCACACACACACACAGACATCACAAAGGCGGGGGCCAGGGAAAGCGCTGTCTGAAATTCACACCCGAGATGAACAGGAAGGTAAAAGGCGGCTGGCACAGTGTACGCTGTGTCCTTTAGAGCGTGGGGGGGGGGGGGAGTTACACTCCTCAGTTTTGTTACACTCCTCAGGGAGGGGGGGGGGGGACAAGGTTCTGTTTCAAGTAAGAGTCATCAAACACATAGTTACTGAGAGTTCAATAGATGCTTAGCAATAGTTGCAGCTTTCTGATCAGGCAGTTCAATTAGATCGAGAAACATAAAATGGGGATCACCTTCTTTATCACTCTCACGTTTCAAATAAACTCTTAGGGCAGTCTTGATGCTCAGGCTTGTTGTTTTATCAATGAGAACAGACATTTTGCCATTTATCTGCTTGATATGCTGGCAAATTTTATTTTTCATATTAATGGCCATGTGGTTAATGATCTCTGTAGCACTAGTGCGGGAATGCAGTCCAATTCCAATGTCAACACCATTTATGTTTTGGTCCAGGAAGCCAAAGTGATCAGAGTATGGTCTGTCATTCTAAATAATATGCAGAACGAAAAAATGAACAAGTTGCCTTTAGATGTGAAGCATTCATGGTGTCACGTAATTTTCCAAGAGCATCTTCACTCGCTTTATTTTCAACCTAGAGCAGCAGTGTGAGCTTTTAATAGTTTGTGATCAACAATTTCTTTTCTGAGAGACTTCAAGCGGGTACTTCGATCGGCTCCATAATAGGATATTTGGTACATTTGACATTCATTTGACAACCTCAAACCCTCAGAAGTGAAAAGTGTCAGATTGCTTACGTTTGTACATACCTTACTCCCAAGTTTATCATTCTTGAAGTCTAACCAGGGATAGGTTTCTTTCTTTTTCTTCCACATTTCTTCAGTCCAAACACCTGAACAGGGATACAAGCCTCATTTCGAAACATCATTACTTTCGGAACTACATTTGGACCCGGTTAGAAGTTTTGAACTAGAAGCCGGCGAAACACAGCTTTTGTCACTTTTACTATTATCAGTCTCTTGTATGAAAACACGATGAAAACACGGCAACAGGAGTTGGACCAGAGAACGAGGTCTGGTCGCAGGTTGGTAACTGCGATTTCAACTGGGAACGAAAGTCTCTGGCCTAGGTCAACACGCATTTCCCAGTCCCTGGCTGCGTTCAGTGGGCATGAGTTGAGAGGCGAGGGGTTAGTCCTCCGTTTCTCTCCTTTCCGGATGATGGATGGTATTTGCGGGAATGTTATCTATGCCACTCAGGAAAGAAGACGACTATTCTCTAAAATCACTTCTGTCTTGTCTTGAGGACATTAAGTCCTGGATGGCCTTAAACTTTCTGGGACTTAATGAAGAGAAGACAGAGGTGATTTTGTTTCGCCCCAATGGCTGCCGTGAACCTCCCTTTGTTGACTTGGGTCCACTGGCATTGTCTGTAAAGCCAACCGTTTTGAACCTGGGTTTTAGGATGGACGGTGATTTTAAACTAGATAAACAAATAGGCGCGGTGGTTAAGTCCAGCTTCTTTCACCTAAGGAAGCTGGCAAAGGTGAAGCCCATTCTCGAGCGGCAGCATTTTGAAACAGTAACCCATGCCTTTATTACATCTAGGCTGGATTACTGTAACGCACTCTACTCTGGAGTCGCACGAGCTTCATTGGCTCGTCTCCAGCTTGTTCAAAATGCTGCCGCTCGCCTTTTGACCGGAACTCGAAAGAGGGAGCACATTACGCCAATTTTGGCCTCCCTTCACTGGCTCCCAGTGCACTTTCGAGTTCATTTCAAAATTATTTTATTTGTTTTTAAATCGTTGAATGGGCTCACCCCGCCTTACCTCTCTGAGCTGCTCCACCTATATGCTCCTGCCCGGTGCCTCAGGTCAGCTGATCAGCTGCTCCTTGAGGTACCAAGGTCTAAGTGGAAGCTCAGAGGGGATAGAGCCTTTTCTGTTGCTGCTCCGGCACTCTGGAACACCTTGCCGCTGCACATCAGACAGGCCCCCTCACTGTCCATCTTCAAATCCTCCCTAAAAACACATTTTTATTCTTTGGCTTTCGACACTGGCTGAGGCATTGTTCCTGTTTTTAGTGCTTTTAATGTCTTTTAATTTTTAGTGTGTTTTTTATAGTCCTTCGTTTTACGGTTTTTAATGGTTTTTATTTGTTTGTAATAGCTTTTTGTTCATGAGTTCTCATGTACAGCACTTTGTGGCAACTGCAGTTGTTTAAAGTGCTTTATAAATAAAGTTATTATTATTATTATTATTATTATTATCTGGGCATTGATAGGCATGGCATTGGTGGTAACTCTCTTGCACTCGAGTTCAGCGGCCAAACACCTCAACACCTGGTTGTGTCGCCAGGTGTATCTGCCTTGTGTTAGGCTGGTCTTACAACCGACCAGGATGTGCTTGAGGTTTGCTGGAACTGCACACAGGGGGCAGGTTGGACCCTCTCTCAGCCAAAGATTTAGGTTTGTGGGAGAGGGAAGGACGTCATAGGTGGCTCTGATAATGAAGCTCAACTTATTTGACTCTATGGTCCACAGCTCTCTCCATGTGATCTTCCTCCTCTCAACGCCATCGCACGTCATCCAGCGGCCTTGTTTGGCTTGGGATATGGCTTTGGCACACCTGGCTGCTTCTTCCTGGTGGCGCACCTCCTCCACCACCAGGTGCCGACGTTCAGCTGGAGTAGCCGTTTGCTAGGTAGGTTTCATTGCTCCCAGGCCAAAGCCCCCTCGGCCTTGTTGGACATGGCCCACTATGTCCCGGTGTTGGAGGGCGGATTTTGCGTCCAGTACCACTGCTGCTGAAGTCCATTTCTTCCCTGTTGCTAGGGTTGGTGCGACACCTCTTATTATTGGGTCCCGGGATTCTGTTAGTGTCATGTCCAGCCTCACTTTGGAACATTTGTATTCCTCCACCAGGCTTGAGACTGTCAGTGAGAGGGCTCCATTCCCATAGAGCTCTATGCTGCTGAGGCATCTCGGTAGCCCAAGCCACTTCCTCACGTGAGTTCACCAGTCTCTCCAGCTGGTTGACATGGGATAAAGTGACCTCGTAGATGGTAATTGGCCACATGAGTCGGGGCAGTAGACAAAATTGAAGGCACCAAAGCTTCAGCTTCCCTGGGAGAGCAGTGGTGTTAATTTGCTTGAGGCCACTGATTGTATCCTGCCTGAGTTGTTCCACCTGCTCTGCATCCTTGAGGTATGCGGTGTACCATCGCCTGAGGCTTTTGACAGGCTTCTCCAGGACAGTTGGTATTGTCTCGTTATTGATGCGGAACCTTTAATCAAGTATGAGAAAAGAACGTCTAATGAACTATTGCTAAAACCACGAATATCGCAGAATATTAGTATCAAAAGCGGTAGGTTGTCAACTCTGCCTCGTACCGTTACTCTCGCAGAAATGTTTGGACAGGAAGTGTATGTGTCGATACTCACAATATTCTCACACGTGGGGTATTACATGGTTAGTAAACCAATACAAATCCTGTTTCGTTTTCAGTTATATAAGAAGTTAAAGAAGGTTGAATCTTTACATGATTCATTATCATATCTACCCCAACCTTTGCTTCCTTAAAATCCCCTTGATTTAAAATGCAGCCGCTGTTAAATTCCCCGCTAGTTAAAATTCCCCGCTGTTTATTTTGGCTTTTGTTTTTACAGAGGTGCCAGAATGGCGCTCCGGTGAGCTCCGGCAGCACTGCACGCCCGATACTAGTTTGTCTATTCATCACCTCGTTCCCCGCACATATTAACACTACCCAACCCACACTAAGGACAATTTTACATTTACATCAAGCCAATTAACCTACAAACCTGTATGTCTTTGGAGTGTGGGAGGAAAGCGAAAATCTCGGAGAAAACCCACACAGGTCACAGGGAGAACATACAAACTCCGTACAAAAAGCACCCGTAGGCAGGATCGAACACGGGTCTCTGGCTGTAAGGCAGTAGCTCTACCGCTGCACCATCATGCAGCCCTGAGTGAGGGTCGCCATATCGTGAGTGGGCCTTTTTTTGAAGACGTAAGCAAAAAGGTTGATGAAGGCAGAGCTGTAGATGTTGTGTACATGGACATTTTAGTAAGGCGTTTAACGTTACCGAATGGTAGGCTGCTCTGGAAGGTTAGATCTTGTGAGATCCAAGGAGAGATAGCTGAATGGATAGCAAATTGGCTCCCATGGAAAGAAACAGAGTGGTGGAAGGTTGCTACTCAGAATGGAGGCCTGTGACTAGTGGTGTGCCACAGGGTTTGGTGCTCGGCCCGTTACTGTTTGTCATATATATCAATGATTTGAATGAGAACAGACAGGGCAAGATTGGCAAGTTTGCTGATGATACAAAAGTTAGTGGTTTTGCAGATAGTGTAGATGTTTGTGAACGATTACAGCAGGATCTGGACCGATTGACCAGGTGGGCGGAGGAATGGTTGATGGAATTTAATACAGAGAAGTGTGAGGTGGTGCATTTTGCGACATCGAACAAAGTCAGGACTTACACTGTAAATGGTAGGCCTCTGGGTAGTGTTGTAGAGCAGAGGGATCTAGGAGTACAAGTGCATGGTTCCTTGAAGGTCGAATCGCAGGTAGATAAGGTGGTCAAAAAGGCTTCTGGCACTTTGGCCTTCATCAGTCAGTGTATTGAGTATAGAAGTTGGGAGGTCATGTTGCAGTTGTATAACACGTTGGCGAGACCACATTTAGAATATTGTGTTCAGTTCTGGGCACCGTGTTATAGGAAAGATATTGTCAAGCTTAAAAGGGTTTTGAAAAGATTTACGAGGATGCTACCAGGACTAGAGGGTGTGAGCTATAGGGAGAGGATAAGTAGGCTGGGTCTCTATTCCTTGGAGCGTAGGAGGTATAGAAGTATACAAAATCATGAGAGGAATAGATCGGGTAGACGCACAGAGTCTTTTACCCAGAGTAGGGTAATCGAGGACCAGAGAACATAGGTTCAAGATGAAGGGGAAAAGATTTAATAGGAATCCGAGGGGTACCTTTTTCACACAGTGGGTGGTGGGTGTATGGAACAAGCTGCCAGAGGAGGTAGTTGAGGCTGGGACTATCGCATTGTTTAAGAAACAGTTGGACAGGTACATGGATAGGACAGGTTTGGTGGGTTATGGACCAAGCGCAAGCAAGTGGGACTAGGGTAGCTGGGACATTGTTGGTCGGTGTGGGCGAGTTGGGCCGAAGGGCCTGTTTCCACACTGTATCACACTATGACTCTATGACTTCAGGCAAAATGTCACCGATCAGACAATTTGCTGCCCATTAACAACAGAAAGGGTGGAATTGATGAAAATATAGGGAGAAAAAAGTGGATTAGAGTGGGGTGTGTAAGAATGGGTGCGTAATGGTTGGCAGGGACGATGAGCCTGTTTCCATGCTGCACGTCTCCATGGCTCTCGAAGAAGAACAACAGCTTGAATGTTAGAGCCTGAATGGAGTAAAACGTACGATACGAAACAGTATGATAGAACTTTATTTATCCCAGGAGGGAAATTGGGATAAATAAAGTTCTATCGTTAAAACCTGCCATAAATATGAGTTTCTATGACAGAAGCAGCAGGTTCTTTCATCTGACTATCCTCTATTCGTCAGTTTGTTGTTTTCTCTAGGTGGTATTCTGGCTTTACTGGAAATTATACTAGTTCTTCAGTAGTCTGTCCGGGGCCCCTTCTCAAGTTATTTAATATTTACTGCCTGCACATGGATCTCACAAGAAGAATTTAATTCTAGGAATAGATTATCATTTTAAGATGGGTCTACCAGTGAGGGAAGATAATTGAACATAGAACAGTACAGCACAGGAACAGGCCCTTTGACCCTTTGTGCCGTACATGATGCCTAATTGAACTGATCTCATCTAAAAGTAGGTGATCCATGACAATGTGTTCCAGGCTCCCACCACCCTCTGTGTAAAAAACTTGCCCTGCACAGCACATCTCCATTATATTTTCACCACTCTCACCTTATAGCTATGCCCTCTAGTTTTGGACATTTCCACTCATGGTAAAAGGTTCTGACTGTCGTGCAGCTAAGAGTTTTTGGCTCAACACCTCAATCCCTTTGAGCGCTGAGAAACCCCAGAAGCAACCCTCTAATGAGACTATAGTTATTCCAAAGAAATATTGCGGGGGTTTACCCAGAGAAGGCTGTGGAGGCCGTCAATGGATATTTTTAAGCTGGAGATTGATAGCTTCTTGATTAGTACGGATGTCAAGGATTATGGGGAGAAGGCAGGAGAATGGGTTTGAGAGGGGAAGATAGACCAGCCATGACTGAATGGTGGAGTAGACTTGATGGTCCGATGGTCTAATTCTGCATCTACAACCTATGAATTTATTATGAATATAAACTTACTGCCAAAATATTTTTAACAAGGAGAGATAAAATAGACAGAATGGCACAGTTCTATGCAGCATGCAAGAACAGATAGTTGTGGTGTACCTGCAACAGCTTGGCTTTCAACATTACCCATCCTAACTGATGACCAAGCTCTGGGATCTGGATGTCGATACCTCCCTTTGCAACTGAATCCTTGACTTCCTCAATTATTGCAGATTGAGAGCAAAATCTCCTCCTCACTGGCCATCGACATAGATGCCCCACAAGGCCCTGGGCATAACACCCTGCTTTACTCTCTTTACACCCATGACTGTGTAGCTAAGCACAGCTCCAACACCATCTATAAATTTGCTGATGACACCACTGTCATTTGGCCGAATCTTGGGTGGTAAATGAGTCAGCATGCAAGAGAGAAATAGAACACCTGGTTGAGTGGTGTCACAACAACAACCTCTCATTTAATAACTCTAAGACCAAGGAATTAATTGTTGACCAGAAAGAGGAACTCAGGAGGTCATGTGCCAGGTTTTATTAGTGGCTTGTCAGGGGAGAGAGTTAACAGCTTCAAATTACCAGGAGTTTACATCTCAAATGACCGTCCTGTGCCCAGCATATATATGTACTCGCGAAGAAGGTAAACTAGCACCTCCAATTTCTCAGAAGTTTAAATTTGATTTGAAGATTTGGCATGTCACTGAATGCCTCCGTGTTTTGCACTAATGTGTTGTTCTGCACAATCCTTTTCTTTCTTTTTTATGTGTTTGTCTGAAACTGTGTGCTTATGATGCTGCTGCTTGCAAGATATTTGCAGCAACTGTACTTTGCATATGACAATGAATTTGACTTGACTTGACTGGACATATACCTTTGCAGAAAAGGTCAAGAGAATGGTGAATGATTGGTATCCTGGCAATGAGGTTGTGCTCAAATAAAAGAAGTCATGTTGAAACTTTGAAAAGCACTAGCTTGGCCAGAACTAGATAACCGTGGACAGTACTGGGCAGCATGCTTTAGGAAGAAAGCCCTCGAGGGGATGTAAGAACAGGCCCTTTGGTCCACTGAGTCCGCACCAACCAACAATGACCCCTACACTAGTCCAGTTTCGCATCCTACACACTAGGAGGCAATTTACAGAAGCCAATTAACCAATAAACCTGCATGTCTGGGAATGTGGGAGAAAACCAGAGCACTTGTATAACAGGGAGGACATGCGAACTCTGTACAGACAGCACCCATTGTTAGGATCTCTCGCGCCGTAGGCAACAACTCTACCATTACACCACTGTGTTAGAATGGTTCCAGGGATGAAGTGCTTCTGTGGTCGCACTTCTTTGAGTAAGGAAGATGGAAAGAAGATTTGATAGATCATTTTAAACTTAGGTAAGATAAGCAGAGAGCAACTTTTCCCTTTAGCATAGGTAAGGAGGTCCAAAACACACAGATATAAAGGGATTAATGAATAAAGGATAACATTCCAAATGATACAATACAAATTTATTGTCATTTGAGCCCCAGTGAGACTCAAACGAAATTTTGTTTCCACAGCCATACAAACAAAGACAATGTCCTACAGACATACACACAATTAAGTTCACACAAACATCCATCACAGTGAACCCACTGTGATGGAAGGCAAAAGTCTTTTCTCTCCCCTGCTCTCCATGTCTCTCCCGATATCCAAGCCCCAGGTGGGTGATGATAAGTCCCACGGCCATTTTAGGCCGCGCGGGGCGATTTACGGCCCCGCTCCCGGTCTGAAAGTACAAGGTCGGAGCCCCAGCGTGCGCTGGTGAGTCCCACGGCCATGAAGCCGTGCCGGGTGATGTACTTCCCCGCTCCAGGTCGTTCCAACCCCGCGACACGGGCTGGAGAAGTCGCGTTGCGGGAGCTCCGGGAAGCGGTCTCTCTCTCCCCCCGGACCCGCGAGCTCCGGATGTCCCAGTCCACCGGACCTGCGGCTGCGTTGCTGGAGCCTCCGAGCCCCAGGAGTCGAGTCGCAGCAGCGAGTCACCACCGCTCCCCACGTTCCGAGGCCGGCCAGCCCCACGATGGTGAGTAGTCCGCAGCTCCACAGCTCCGCAGTCTCCCGAGCCCCCGGGTCGTTCAGGCTGGAGGCCGCTCCACGGTGCTAGGCCCCAACGACAACGGAGACCCGACAGGGAAAAGGTCGGGTCTCCCGGACAGGGAAGAGATTTTAAACGGTTTCCCCCTCCCCCCCCCCCCCGCCCCCCACATATACACATTTAAAACCAAGCTTAAAAAAACACAAACACTACATTTAACTAGACAAAAATTAAAAAAAGACAGACAGGCTGTAGGAGCCGCTGCAACGAGTCGCGCCGCCACCAGGAGGTGGACACATTTTCACGACATAGCTATTATCTGGATGACACTGACCGAAATAATGGTGGATGCAAATTCTTTGGGGCTATCATAATAACTGATTTGGAAAATAATTCCCAAATAATGGAATTGGAAACATAATTTAATGTTAAAAATTGCAGGGCTACGGGGAAGAGTGATGGAACAGAACTGACTGAATTACTTTGTAAAGAGCTGGCAGACTTGATGAGGCAAATGGACCCTTCTTGTGCTGTAATAATTCCATGATTCTTTAATTATGGAGCACTCAATGTGAAAGGTAGTGAAGTTTCAACATATCTGCTTCAATAGTTTTATTTTTCAATTCTACATCTAAGAAACGTTAATACTCAACAAGGTAATAAAATGTGGTGGTATTACTGACAAGGTTGAGATATATTGGTCATTCCGAACAAATTGATAAATGTACAGGCGGTACCGTACAATTTAGCAGGTATATCATAAAGCAAGTTCCATCTTTGGATCACAAAAAATAAAAGGTATTCTGAATTCCCTTATACAGTAGGTATGATTTAGTAAAAATGGAACAACTCCAAATTGCAAACTGGCTGACATGACTGATTTCAATAATTTAAACCCTAAGTCCTCATTAATTTTACATAAGGGACAAACAACTTCATTATTTAAGGGAACTGCAGTGAATAGGGTTGAGTACTGGTGACATGCTTGTTTACCGGTTTCAGAGATAAATGAGGCGCAAGTAAAGCAGCATTTTTTCTTACTTACCTAATGCTTGCTAAGAGACATTAACTGGAAATGGAGCCAAAATGAGTATTTTGTAATTCCAGCCTTTCTTTGCAAATCATTGATAACCAAAAGTAAATTGCTTAAGCCAGTGCCTTTTTAATTGAGTGAGTAGTAAATCACATCTATCTATCTATCTATCTATCTATCTATCTATCTATCTATCTATCTATCTATCTATCTATCTATCTATCTATCTATCTATCTATCTATCTATCTATCTATCTATCTATCTATCTATCTATCTATCATAGAAACATAGAAACATAGAAATTAGGTGCAGGAGTAGGCCATTCGGCCCTTCGAGCCTGCACCGCCATTCAATATGATCATGGCTGATCATCCAACTCAGTATCCCGTACCTGCCTTCTCTCCATACCCTCTGATCCCCTTAGCCACAAGGGCCACATCTAACTCCCTCTTAAATATAGCCAATGAACTGGCCTCGACTACCCTCTGTGGCAGGGAATTCCAGAGATTCACCACTCTCTGTGTGAAAAAAGTTCTTCTCATCTCGGTTTTAAAGGATTTCCCCCTTATCCTTAAGCTGTGACCCCTTGTCCTGGACTTCCCCAACATCGGGAGCAATCTTCCTGCATCTAGCCTGTCCAACCCCTTAAGAATTTTGTAAGTTTCTATAAGATCCCCTCTCAATCTCCTAAATTCTAGAGAGTATAAACCAAGTCTGTCCAGCCTTTCTTCATAAGACAGTCCTGACATCCCAGAAATCAGTCTGGTGAACCTTCTCTGCACTCCCTCTATGGCAATAATGTCCTTCCTCAGATTTGGAGACCAAAACTGTACGCAATACTCCAGGTGTGGTCTCACCAAGACCCTGTACAACTGCAGTAGAACCTCCCTGCTCCTATACTCAAATCCTTTTGCTATGAAAGCTAACATACCATTCGCTTTCTTCACTGCCTGCTGCACCTGCATGCCCACTTTCAATGACTGGTGTACCATGACACCCAGGTCTCGCTGCATCTCCCCTTTTCCTAGTCAGCCACCATTTAGATAATAGTCTGCTTTCCTGTTTTTGCCACCAAAATGGATAACCTCACATTTATCCACATTATACTGCATCTGCCAAACATTTGCCCACTCACCCAGCCTATCCAAGTCACCTTGCAGTCTCCTAGCATCCTCCTCACAGCTAACACTGCCCCCCAGCTTAGTGTCATCCGCAAACTTGGAGATATTGCCTTCAATTCCCTCATCCAGATCATTAATATATATTGTAAATAGCTGGGGTCCCAGCACTGAGCCTTGCAGTACCCCACTAGTCACTGCCTGCCATTGTGAAAAGGACCCGTTTACTCCTACTCTTTGCTTCCTGTTTGCCAGCCAGTTCTCTATCCACATCAATACTGAACCCCCAATGCCGTGTGCTTTAAGTTTGTAAACTAATCTCTTATGTGGGACCTTGTCGAAAGCCTTCTGGAAGTCCAGATACACCACATCCACTGGTTCTCCCCTATCCACGCTACTAGTTACATCCTCGAAAAATTCTATAAGATTCGTCAGACATGATTTACCTTTTGTAAATCCATGCTGACTTTGTCCAATGATTTCACCACTTTCCAAATGTGCTGCTATCCCATCTTTAATAACTGACTCTAGCAGTTTCCCCACTGCCGATGTTAGACTATCTATCTATCTATCTATCTATCTATCTATCTATCTATCTATCTATCTATCTATCTATCTATCTATCTATCTATCTATCTATCTATCTATCTATCTATCTATCTATCTATCTATCTATCTATCTATCTATCTATCTATCTATCTATCTATCTATCTATCTATCTGTGTGTGTGGGTGGGTGGGTATTGGTGCATGCAAATCCTTCCCCCCCCCCCCCCCCCCCCCCCCCAATATTTCAAAAATAAACTGGCTTCTCACCCATAGAATCAGCACCAGCCCCAGCCCATGGTGAACGTTCCATCGTGTGATGTCACAATGCCCAATGCTCACAGATGTCCAATCGGAATGGATTCATTTACATATGCCTTTGCAGGAGCCCCAGCCAATGGTGAACGTTCCATTGTGTGATGTCACAATGCCCAATGTTCACATATGTCCAATCGGAATGGATTCATTTACATATGTCTTTGCTGGAGCCCCAGCCCCTGGTGAACGTTCCATCATGTGATGTCACAATGCCCAATGCTCAAATACATTGTTGCCATAGAGGGAGTACAGAGAAGGTTCACCAGACTGATTCCTGGAATGTCAGGATTTTCAAATGAAGAAAGACTGGATAGACTCGCCTTGTACTCGCTAGATTTTAGAAGATTGAGGGGGTATCTTATAGAAACGTATAACATTCTAAAGAGGTTGGACAGGCTAGATGCAGGAAGATTCTTCTGGATGTTGGGGAAGACCAGAACAAGGGGTCACAATTTAAGGATAAGGGGGAAATCCTTTAGGACAGAGATGAGAAGAACATTTTTCACACAGAGAGGTTGAATCTCTGGAATTCTCTGCCACAGAAGGTAGTTGAGGCCTGTTCATTGGCTATATTTAAGAGGGAGTTAGATGTGGCCCTTGTGGCTAAAGGGATCAGGGTGTGTGGAGAGAAGGCAGGTACAGGATACTGAGTTGGATGATCAGCCATGATCATATTGACTGGAGGTGCAGGCTCGAAGGGCCGAATGGCCTACTCCTGCAGCTGATTTCTATGTTTCTAAGTTTCCCTCTTCACACCCCTCTCCCTCTCCCACCCATCCCTCTCTCCCCCACCCCCCTTCCCTCTCTACCCCACCCCCTTCCCTCTCTCCCCCCGCCCCCTTCCCCTACCCCTCTGTCCCTCTTCCATCAGTCCCTCTACCCCTCCCTCCCCACTCTTCCACTTCACTCCCCTTACTCCACCTCTCTCCCTCCCTCACCCCTCTCTCTTCCCCTCCCTGTCCCACCCCTTCCCCTCTGTCCCTCTTCCACCACTCCCGCTACCCCTCCCTCCCTCCCCACTCTTCCACTTCTCTCCCCCTTCTCTCCTCCCCCTCTCCCTCTCCTCACCCCTCTCCCATCCCTCACTCCCCCACCCCTTCCCTCTCTACCCCACCCCCTTCCCTCTCTCCCCCGCCCCCTTCCCCTCTGTTCCTCTTCCACCAATCCCCCTACCCCTCCCTCTCCCACTTCTCTCCCCTTACCCCACACCTCTCCCTCCTCCACCCCTGTCTCCCCTCCCTTCCCCTCTCTCCCCCCACCCCTCTCCCCCTCCCATCCCACTCTCCCCCTCCCTCCACACTCTTCCCCCTCTCCCTCCTCATTCCCTTACCGTGCACAGTCTCTGTCTTTAAGAAGGAACTACAGATGCTGGAAAATCGAAGGTAGACATAAAAAAAGCAGGATAAACTCAGCGGGTTCGGCAGCATCTATGGAGCGAATTGAATGGTCAACGTTTTTGGCCGAAACCCGGAAGAAGGGTTTCGGCCAAAAACTTTGCCCTTTTCCTTCGGTCCATAGATGCTGCTGCACCCGCTGAGTTTATCCAGCTTTTTTGTTGTTGTACCAGCCTCTCTCTCTCTCTGCCCTTCTCTCTTCTCTCGACTCATGCACGCCCGCTCCAACCCCTCCCCCCCCTTCACCTCTCTCCCCCATCCTCTCCTCCCCCTCTTCTTCTCCCCCACCCCCCCTCCCCCTCTCCCTCTCCACCCTCCTCCTCCCCTTCCTCACACATTTTTTGTGGGGGCGGGTCCACAGTGTGTGTGACTGTTTGTGGAGGCGGCCACGCGCTCTCCATTCAAGAAGACGCTCATCTGTTTGTGAAGGCACGTGCTTAGTATGTGACCAAAGATCTTATAGCGGAGCTCTCCGCTACAAGATCTTTGTGTGTGACGACACACGCTCCACCCCCCCCCCCCCCTTTGTGCAGGAGGCGCGCGCAGCATCTGAACGCTCAGCGATTATTCGAATTCTTCACTAACCGTCATTCTGACTTTGCTTGTGAAGAGAAAAGTCCTGAATTACATTTGTCTGATGCAGGAAGATTGTTCCCGATGTTGGGGAAGTCCAGGATAAGCGGGTCACAGTTTAAGGATAAAGGGGAAATCCTTTAGTACTGAGATGAGGAAAACATTTTTCACACAGATAGTGGTGAGTCTCTGGAACTCTCTGCCACAGAAGGTAGTTGAGGCCAGTTGATTGGCTATATTTAAGAGGGAGTTAGATGTGGCCCTTGTGGCTAAAGGGATGAGGGGGTATGGAGAGAAGGTAGGTACAGGATACTGAATTGGATGATCAGCCATGATCATATTGAATGGTGGTGCAGGCTCGAAGGGCCAAATGACCTACTCCTGCACTTAATTTCTATGCTTCTATGTTTCCCTCTCATCACCACATTCCCACTCTTCCACTTCTATCCCCTTACCCCACGCCTCTCCCACCCCCACCCCTCTCTCTTCCCCTCCCTTCCCCACTCTCCCCCACCCCTTCCCCTACCCCTCTGTCCCTCTTCCACCAGTCCCCCGTCTCTCTTCCACCACTCCCGCTACCCCTCTACCCCTCCCTCCCTCACCCACATCTGTACAGTGATGTACAGCCCATGTACAGTGATTTACATTGGGCATTGTACATCACAATGCCCAATATTCACATATGTCCAATCGGAACTTAAGAGGGAGTTAGATGTGGCCCTTGTGACTAAAGGGATCAGGGGGTATGGAGAGAAGGCAGGTACAGGATACTGAGTTGGATAATCAGCCATGATCATATTGAATGGTGGTGCAGGCTCAAAAGGCCGAATGGCCTACTCCTGCACCTGATTTCTATGTTTCTAAGTTTCCCTCTTGTCACCCCTCTCCCTCTCCCACCCATCCCTCTCTCCCCCACCCCCCTTCACTCTCTACCCTATCCCCTTCCCTCTCTCCCCCCGCCCCCTTCCCCCTACCCCTCTGTCCCTCTTCCACCACTCCCCCTACCCCTCCCTCCCCACTCTTCCACTTCTCTCCCTCACCCCAGCCCTTTCCCTCCCCCACCCCTCTCTCTCCCCCTCCCTTCCCCCTCCCTCCCCTCTCCCCCCACACCCCTTCCCCCTACCCCTCTGACCCTCCCCACTCTTCCACCTCTCCCCCCTCCCACTATCCCTCCCCACTCTTTCCCCCCTCTCCCCCCACCTCTCTCCCCCTCTCTCCACACTCTTCCCCCTCACTCCACACTCTTACCCCTCCCTCCTCCTCTCCATCCCCATCCCTCCCCACCACTTCTCTCTCCTCTCCCCATCCCTCTCTCCTCCCTCTCTTCCACTTCACTTCTCTCCCCCCTTCCCCCTCCACTCTCCATCCCCACTCTTTCCCCTCTCTCCACCCACCCCTCTCCCCTTCCCTCCCTCCTCCCCTCCCTCCCCATCCCTCCCCCCCCCTCACCCACATCTCTCTCCCCATCCCACTCCCTCACCCCCTACCCTGCTCTCCATTCCCTCCCAAATCTGTCCCGTTTCCTCCTCTCCCCTCCCTCCCCTTCGAGCCCCAGCCCATGGTGAACGTTCCATTGTGTGATGTCACAATGCACAATGCCCAATGCTCAAAGACATTCTTGCCATAGAGGGAGTACAGAGAAGGTTCACCAGACTGATTCCTGAGATGTCAGGACTTTCATATGAAGAAAGACTGGATAGACTCGGCTTGTACTCGCTAGATTTTAGAAGATTGCGGGGGGATCTTATAGAAACCGATGTTGGGGAAGTCCAGAACAAGGGGTCACAGTTTAAGGATAAGGGGGAAATCTTCTAGGACCGAGATGAGAAAAACATTTTACAGACCGAGAGTGGTGAATCTCTGGAATTCACTGCCACAGAAGGTAGTTGAGGCCTGTTCATTGGCTATATTTAAGAGGGAGTTAGATGTGGCCCTTGTGGCTAAAGGGATCAGGGGGTGTGGAGAGAAGGCAGGTACAGGATACTGAGTTGGATGATCAGCCATGATCATATTGACTGGAGGTGCAGGCTCGAAGGGCCGAATGGCCTATTCCTGCACCTGATTTCTATATTTCTAAGTTTCCCTCTTCACACCCCTGTCCTCTGCCATCCATCCCTCTCTCCCCACCCCCTTCACTCCCTACTCTATCCCCTTCCCTCTCTCCCCCGCCCCCTTCCCCTACCCCTCTGTCCCTCTTCCACCACTTCCCCTACCCCTTCCTCCCCACTCTTCCACTTCTCTCCCTCATACCACCCCTTTCCCTCCCCCACCCCTCTCTCTCCCCTCCCTTACCCCTCCCTCCCCACTCCACCCCACCCCTTCCCCCTACCCTCTGACCCTCCCCACTCTTCCACCTCTCCCCCTCCCACCATCCCTCCCCACTCTTTCCCCCTCCCTCCACACTTTTCCCCCTCCCTCCACACTCTTCCCCCTCACTCCTCCTCTCCGTCCCCATCCCTCCCCCCCACATCTCTCTCCCCTCCCCATCCCTCCCTCCTCCCTCTCTTCCACTTCACTTCTCTGCCCCCTTCCCCATCCACTCTACCTCCCCACTCTTTCCCCTCCCTCCACCCACCCGTCTCCCCTTCCCTCCCTCCTCCCCTCCCTCCCCATCCCCCCCCCCACCTCACCCACATCTCTCTCCCCATCCCCCTCTCTCACCCCCTACCCCCTCTCCTTTCTCTCCCAAATCTGTCCCATTTCCTCCTCCTCCTCTCCCCTCCCTCCCCTCTTCTCACACCCCCCTCCCCCCACCTGTGTGTTTCGGGGGTGGTTAATGTGAGTGTTATGCTGCAGCCCCCCCCACCAATATTTCAAAAAATACTGGCTTCTCACCCATAGAAGCAGCCCCAGCCGCAGCCCCTGGTGAACGATCCATTGTGTGATGTCACAATGCCCAATGTTCACATATGTCCAATCGGAATGGACCCATTTACATATGCCTTTGCAGGAGCCCCAGCACCTGATGAACGTTCCATTGTGTGATGTCACAATGCCCAATGCTCAAAGACATTGTTGCCATAGAGGGAGTACAGAGAAGGTTCACCAGACTGATTCCTGGGATGTCAGGACTTTCATATGAATAAAGACTGGATAGACTTGGCTTGTACTCGCTAGATTTTAGAAGATTGAGGGGGTATCTTATAGAAACTTACAAAATTCTTAAGGGGTTGGACAGGCTAGATGCAGGAAGATTGTTCCAGATGTTGGGGAAATCCAGAACAAGGGGTCACATTATAAGGATAAGGGGTAAATCTTTTAGGACCGAGATGAGAAAAACATTTTTCACACAGACCCTACTCCTCTCCTCCTCCCTCCCCACTCTTCCACTTTTCTCCCCCCTTCCCCACTCTTTCCCCTCTCTCCCCCCACCCCTCTCCCCCTCCCTCTCTCCTCCCCACCCTCCCCATCCCCCCCTCCTCCACATCTCTCTCCCCATCCCCCTCTCTCACCCCCTACCCTGCTCTCCTTTCCCTCCCAAATCTGTCCCGTTTCCTCCTCCTCCTCTCCCCTCCCTCCCCTCTTCTCCCCCCCCCCCCCTCCCCTCTTCTCACCCCCCCTCCCCCCACCTGTGTGTTTGGGGGGTGGTTAATGTGAGTGTGATGTCTCAGCCCCCCCCCCCCCCGCAAACGCCGTTGGGGAAACAGACCCAACGGGTCTGCACTTGGTCTAGTTAATATATAAAACTGTGTGCCTGTCGCCTGCCGTCCATCCGTCCGGCTGCCGCTGCCTTTCTTCGTTTTGATTCGATCCATCGTGTGATGTCACAATGCCCAATGTTCACATATGTCCAATCGGAATGGATCCATTTACATATGCCTTTGCTGGAGCTCCAGCCCATGGTGAACGTTCCATTGTGTGATGTCACAATGCCCAATGCTCAAAGACATTCTTGCCATAGAGGGAGTACAGAGAAGGTTCACCAGACTGATTCCTGAGATGTCAGGACTTTCATATGAATAAAGACTGGATAGACTCGGCTTGTATTCGCTAGATTTTAGAAGATTGAGGGGGGATCTTATAGAAACCGATGTTGGGGAAGTCCAGAACAAGGGGTCACATTTTAAGGATAAGGGGGAAATCTTCTAGGACCGAGGTAAGAAAAACATTTTACACACAGAGAGTGGTGAATCTCTGGAATTCTCTGCCACAGAAGGTAGTTGAGGCCAGTTCATTGGCTATATTTAAGAGGGAGTTAGATGTGGCCCTTGTGGCTAAAGGGATCAGGGGGTATGGAGAGAAGACAGGTACAGGATACTGAGTTGGATGATCAGCCACGATCATATTGAATGGTGGTGCAGGCTCGAAGGGCCGAATGGCCTACTCCTGCACTTAATTTCTATGTTTCTATGTTTCCCTCTCCACCCCTCTCCCTCTCCCACCCATCACTCTCTCCCCCACCCCCCTTCCCTGTCTACCCCACCCCCTTCCCTCTCCCCCCCGCCCCCTACCCCTCTGTCCCTCTTCCACCAGTCCCTCTACCCCTCCCTCCCCACTCTTCCACTTCTCTCCCCTTACCCCACCCCTCTCCCTCACTCACCCCTCTCTCCCCCCACCCCTCTCCCCCTCCCTCCCTCCTCCCCTCCCTCCCCATCCCCCTCTCCCTCACATACTCTCTCCCCATCTCCCTCTCTCACCCCCTACTCCGCTCTCCTTTCCCTCCCAAATCTATCCCGTTTCCTCCTCCTCCTCCTCCTCCTTCTCCTCTCCCTCTTCTCATCCCCCTCCCCCCACCTGTGTGTTTGGGGGGTGGTTAATGTGAGTGTGATGCCGTAGCCCCCCCCCCCCCCGCCCCCCGCAAACGCCGTTGGGAATACAGACCCAACGGGTCTGCACTTGGTCTAGTTAATATATAAAAGTCTGTGGCTGCCACCTGCCGTCCGGCTGCCTTTCTGCCTTTTGATTCGTTCCATTGTGGGATGTCACAATGCCCAATACTCGCAGATGTCCAATCGGAATGGATCCATTTACATGGACGGCTGTCGGCCGCCTTTCTTCCTTTGATTCCCTGCAACTCCGAAACCAGACGCAGAATCGCCGACATCTTTTCCATTTCGGTAGAGATTTCACTTTTCTTTCTAAGTATCCGCTCCTCATTACATTTCATCGTGTTTCAGTACACGTTTTTAATCAAATCCTTCCCCCCCCCCCCCCAATATTTCAAAAATAAACTGGCATCTCACCCATAGAAGCAGCACCAGCCCCAGCCCCTGGTGAACGTTCCATCGTGTGATGTCACAATGCCTGATGCTCACAGATGTCCAATCGGAATGGATTCATTTACATATGCCTTTGCAGGAGGCCCAGCCCATGGTGAACGTTCCATTGTGTGATGTCACAATGCCCAATTTTCACATATGTCCAATCGGAATGGATTCATTTACATATGCCTTTGCAGGAGCACAAGCACTTGGTGAATGTTCCATCGTGTGATGTCACCATGCCCAATGCTCAAAGACATTGTTGCCATAGAGGGAGTACAAAGAAGGTTCACCAGACTGATTCCTGGGATGTCAGGACTTTCATATGAAGAAAGACTGGATAGACTCGGCTTGTACTCGCTAAATTTTAGAAGATTGAGGGAGGATCTTATAGAAACTCCTGATTACATTTCATCGTGTTTATGTACACATTTTTAATCAAATCCTTCTCCCCCCCCCCCCCCCAATATTAAAAAAAAAAATGGCTTCTCACCCATAGAAGCAGCCACAGCCCCAGCCCCTGCTGAACGTTCCATTGTGTTATGTCACAATGCCCAATGCTCAAAGACATTGTTGCCATAGAGGGAGTACAGAGAAGGTTCACCAGGCTGATTCCTGGTATGTCAGGACTTTCATATGAAGAATGACTGGATAGACTCGGCTTGTACATGCTAGAATTTAGAAGATTGAGGGCGGATCTTATAGAAATGTACAAAATTCTTAAGGGGTTGGACAGGCTAAATGCAGGAAGGTTGTTCCAGATGTTGGGGAAGTCCAGAACAAGGGGTCACAGTTTAAAGATAAGGGGGAAATCACTTATTACAGAGATGAGAAAAACATTTTTCAAACAGAGAGTGGTGAATCTCTGGAATTCTCTGGCACAGAAGTTAGTTGAGGCCAGTTCATTGGCTATATTTAAGAGGGGGTTAGATGTGGCCCTTGTGGCTAAAGGGATCAGGGGGTATGGAGAGAAGGCAGGTACAGGATACTGAGTTGGATGATCAGCCACGATCATATTGAATGGTGGTGCAGGCTCGAAGGCCCGAATGGCCTACTCCTAAACTTAATTTCTATGTTTCTATGTTTCCCTCTCATCACCCCTCTCCCTCTCCCACCCATCCCTCTCTCCCCCACCCCCTTCCCTCTCTATCCCACCCCCTTCCCTCTCTCCACCCGCCCCCTTCCTGCTACCCCTCTGTACCTCTTCCATCACTCCCCCTACCGCTCTCCTCCTCCCTCCCCACTCTTCCACCTCTCCCCCTTCCCCCTCCACTCTCCCTCCCCACTCTTTCCACTCTCTCCCCCCACCCCTCTCTCCCTCCCTCCCTCCTCCCCTCCCTCCCCATCCCCCCCTCCCCCACTTCTCTCTCCCCAATCCCCCACTCTCACCCAACGGGTCTGCACTTGGTCTAGTTAATATATAAAAGTCTGTGGCTGCCGCCTGCCAACCGGCTGCCTTTCTGCCTTTTGATTCGTTCCATCGTGTGATGTCACAATGCCCAATACTCGCAGATGTCCAATCGGAATGGATCCATTTACAGGGAAGGCTGACGGCCGCCTTTCTTCCTTTGATTCCCTGCAACTCCGAAACCAGACGCAGAATCGCCGACATCTTTTCCATTTCTGTAGAGATTTCACTTTCCTTTCTAAGTATCCGCTCCTCATTACATTTCGTCGTGTTTAAGAGCTGGTTTTTAATCAAATCCTTCTCCCCCCCCAATATTTCAAAAATAAACTAGCTTCTCACCCATAGAGGCAGCCCCAGCCCCAGCCCCTGGTGAACGTTCCATCGTGTGATGTCACAATGCCTGATGCTCACAGATGTCCAATCGGAATGGATTCATTTACATATGCCTTTGCAGGAGGCCCAGCCCATGGTGAACGTTCCATTGTGTGATGTCACAATGCCCAATGTTCACATATGTCCAATCGGAATGGATTCATTTACATATGCCTTTGCAGGAGCACAAGCACTTGGTGAACGTTCCATCGTGTGATGTCACAATGCCCAATGCTCAAAGACAGTGTTGCCATAGAGGGAGTACAGAGCAGGTTCACCATACTGATTACTGGGATGCCAGGACTTTCATATGAAGAAAGACTGGATAGACTCGGCTTGTACTCACTAAATTTTAGAAGATTGAGGGGGGATCTTATAGAAACTCCCGATTACATTTTGTCGTGTTTATGTACACATTTTAAATCAAATCCTTCCCCCCCCCCCCCCCCCCAATATTTAAAAAAAACTGGCATTTCACCCATAGAATCAGCCCCAGCCCCAGCCCATGGTGAACGTTCCATCGTGTGATGTCACAATGCCCAATGTTCACATATGTCCAATCGGAATGGATTCATTTACATATGCCTTTGCAGGAGCCCCAGCACCTGGTGAACGTTCCATCGTGTGATGTCACAATGCCCAATGCTCAAAGACATTGTTGCCATAGAGGGAGTACAGAGAAGGTTCACCAGAATGATTCCTGAGATGTCAGGACTTTCATATGAATAAAGACTGGATAGACTCGGCTTGTACTCGCTAGATTTTAGAAGATTGAGGGGGTATCTTATAGAAACTTACAAAATTCTTAAGGGGTTGGACAGGCTAGATGCAGGAAGTTTGTTCCAGATGTGCGGTAGTCCAGAACAAGGAGTCACAGTTTAAGGATAAGGGGTAAATCTTTTATGACCGAGATGAGAAAAACATTTTTCACACAGAGAATGGTGAATCTCTGAAATTCACTGGCACAGAAGGTAGTTGAGGACAGTTCATTGGCTATATTTAAGAGGGAGTTAGATGAGGCCCTTGTGGCTAAAGGGATCAGGGGGTATGGAGAGAAGGCAGGTACAGGATACTGAGTTGAATGATCAGCCATGATCATATTGAATGGTTGTGCAGCCTCGAAGGGCCGAATGGTCTACTCCTGCACTTAATTTCTATGTTTCTATGTTTCCCTCTCCTAACCCCTCTCCCTCTCCCACCCATCCCTCTCTCCCCCACCCCCCTTCGCTCTCTACCCCACCCCCTTCCCTCTCTCCACCCGCCCCCTTCCTCCTACCCCTCTGTCCCTCTTCCATCACTCCCCCTACCCCTCTCCTCCTCCCTCCCCACTCTTCCACCTCTCCCCCCTTCCCCCTTCCCCCTCCACTCTCCCTCCCCACTCTTTCCCCTCTCTCCCCCCACCCCTCTCCCCCTCCCTACCTCCTCCCCTCCCTCCCCATCTGTCCCTCCCTCACATCTCTCTCCCCATCCCCCTCTCTCACCCCCTACTCTGCTCTCCTTTCCCTTCCAAATCTGTCCCGTTTCCTCCTCCTCCTCCTCCTCCTCCTCCTCTCCGCTCCCTCCCTCTTCTCATCCCCCTCCCCCCACCTGTGTGTTTGGGGGTGGTTAATGTGAGTGTGATGCCGCAGCCCCCCCCCCCCCCCCGCAAACGCCGTTGGGGTTACAGACCCAACGGGTCTGCACTTGGTCTAGTTAATATATAAAAGTCTGTGGCTGCCGCCTGCCGTCCAGCTGCCTTTCTGCCTTTTGATTCGTTCCATCGTGTGATGTCACAATGCCCAATACTCGCAGATGTCCAATCGGAATGGATCAATTTACATGGACGGCTGTCGGCCGCCTTTCTTCCTTTCATTCCCTGCAACTCCGAAACCAGACGCAGAATCGCCGACATCTTTTCCATTTCGGTAGAGATTTCACCTTTTTTTCTAAGTATCTGCACCTTATTACATTTCATCGGGTTTAAGTACACGTTTTTAATCAAATCCTTCTCCCCCCCCAATATTTCAAAAATAAACTGGCATCTCACCCATAAAAACAGCACCAGCCCCAGCCCC
The DNA here is from genome assembly GCF_010909765.2 of Amblyraja radiata. Taxonomy (NCBI): domain Eukaryota; kingdom Metazoa; phylum Chordata; class Chondrichthyes; order Rajiformes; family Rajidae; genus Amblyraja; species Amblyraja radiata. The sequence goes on from NC_045960.1 coordinate 57,794,724, forward strand.
AGCCCCTGGTGAACGTTCCATCGTGTGATGTCACAATGCCCAATGCTCAAAGACATTGTTGCCATAGAGGGAGTACAGAGAAGGTTCGCCAGACTGATTCCTGGGATGTCAGGACTTTCATATGAAGAAAGACTGGATAGACTCGGCTTGTACACGCTAGAATTTAGAAGATTGAGGGCGGATCTTATAGAAACGTACAAAATTCTGAAGGGGTTGGACAGGCTAAATGCAGGAAGATTGTTCCAGATGTTGGGGAAGTCCAGAACAAGGGGTCACAGTTTAAAGATAAGGGGGAAATCCTTTAGGACAGAGATGAGAAAAACATTTTTCACACAGAGAGTGGTGAATCTCTGGAATTCTCTGCCACAGAAGGTAGTTGAGGCCAGTTCATTGGCTATATTTAAGAGGGAGTTAGATGTGGCCCTTGTGGCTAAAGGGATCAGGGGGTATGGAGAGAAGACAGGTACAGGATACTGAGTTGGATGATCAGCCACGATCATATTGAATGGTGGTGCAGGCTCGAAGGGCCGAATGGCCTTCTCCTGCACTTAATTTCTATGGTTCTATGTTTCCCTCTCCTAACCCCTCTCCCTCTCCCACCCACCCCTCTCTCCCCCACCCCCCTTCCCTCTCTCCACCCTTCCTTCTACCCCTCTGTCCCTCTTCCATCACTCCCCCTACCCCTCTCCTCCTCCCTCCCTACTCTTCCACCTCTCCCCCTTCCCCCTCCCCTCTCCCTCCCCACTCTTTCCCCTCTCTCCCCCCACCCCTCTCCCCCTCCCTCCCTCCCTCCTCCCCTCCCTCCCCATCCCCCCCTCCCCCACATCTCTCTCCCCATCCCCCTCTCTCACTCCCTACCCCGCTCTCCTTTCCCTCCCAAATCTGTCCCGTTTCCTCCTCCTCCTCTCCCCTCCCTCTCCTCTTCTCACCCCCCTCCCCCCACCTGTGTGTTTGGGGGGTGGTTAATGTGAGTGTGATGCCGCAGCCCCCCCCCCCCCGCAAACGCCGTTGGGGAAACAGACCCAACGGGTCTTCACTTGGTGTAGTAAATCATAAAATTGTCCCAGGATATGAAGACCTGCAATTGTCGGCTTCAGGGTGGAAATTAATCCTTCTCTTTTGAGAGCAATGCCACAAAAAAAAGGATTGCAATAAAATGCATAATTGAGATATCTTGACTTAATGGGAATTGCTGACAAGGTTACCATTTATTGCCCATCTCAAGTTTTCTTCAGGCAATGTTGGTAGGTCACAAGGATCATCTCTAGCCTAAAGGAAGAAAAATGACTGCAGCAACTGTAATAATCCTGCAGCAATCGGTATTGTCCCTCCTGAGTTAGGATTCCTCTCATTCTCGGTCAGCTGATCGTAGGAGCTGCAGCACCTCATAAATCTTAGTCTAATTTAATGAGACTACAAGAAATATCTAATCTCGGGGAACTGACACCTCAAGCTACTGGGCTGTGCTTTGCTCTGTGTCACAATGAGGGAGACAAAGCAGAGAGTGGATTAAAAAAAATAATTCATGAGAGAATTGTTTTGATGAATTATTTTGTTTTATTAAGGATCCCTAAAAGAACATACTCCTTACTCCGTAAAGCCAACAATATGGAAAGATAATGAAATAAACTGTGAATGTGAATCGTCTAAATATACATACATAGTTCTTTGAGGGCTCAACAGCATATATACATAGATGTATATAAATGTTTCGTCAGATGAAGGAAACTAGAACAGAGAGCCACAAGTTATAAAATAAGGAGTAGGACACTTTAGGGTTGAAATGATAAAAAATATATTCGGGCAAAGAATATGAATCTTTGAAATTCTCTGCTTGGAAGGGTTGTGGAGCCTCAGTCACAGATTGCATTCAAAGCAGAGACTATATTCTGGAAATGAAAGAAATCAAAGGATATGGGAAGAGGGCAGGAAAAAGATGTCAGCCATGATCTTATTGAGTGGCAGACCAGACACAATGAGCTGAATGATCTACTCCAGCTCCTATGTTTTATGTTATGTACCAACCCCTCAGATTAAGTGACCATTCCAAAGAAATAGCCTAAGAAATGCTGCCAGCATAACTTTTCACAAATTCTATGAAACTGCTGCTTGTTAACAGCTAATGTGAATTCTATTCAGGCTGTAGTGAATACCCCAATGCATTGTAGTTTTAAGTTATTAAGTCAGGCCAAGGTTATTGTCATATCACAAGTATGGTGAGGTACAGCTATATAAATATCTTGCCTATTGCAGCACCTCAGGCACAGGCAATCAGACAACATAAAAAATACACAAATTAAACATAAATTTGACATGATAATGTAAAGAAAAATACATTACGAAAACAAACATGAGTCCATGATAGTGCAAAAGGTGATAGGTAGTGTTCTGTTGCCGAGGTAGGATTTATCCCAGTTTGGCTAGATTAATCACTGAAGATTTACATTTTTTGTTCATCTTATGCTCCAGAATGACCCTTCATTGGACTGCCAGTGGCTTAATATAATATTTGATGGCAGATCATAAGGTCATAAGTGATAGGAGCAGAATTAGGCCATTCGGCCCACCAAGTCTGCTCCGCCATTCAATCATGGCTGATCTATCTATCCTTCCTAACCCCTTTCTCCTGCCTTCTCCCCATAACCCCTGACACCTGTACTAATCTAGAATCTATCTATCTCTGCCTTAAAAAATATCTATTGACGGCCTCCACAGCCTTCTGTGGCTTATAATAGTAAGATTAAATGAGAACTTACCAGTTTGAAGTTTGATCTGTATTTTATGAGGAGTTACGATGAGGGATTACGTGAAGAACCCGTTCAGCACGCATGCGCGACATACTTCAAAGCAGCGGTGTGGAATCACAGACAGACACAGTTATTGAAATAAACATAGTAAAGAAAAGGAGACCTCAGTTATCAGTTTGACCCATATTATTGAGTGTGGGAGCGGAGGGCACGTAATCCCTCATCGTAACTCCTCATAAAATACAGATCAAACTTCAAACTGGTAAGTTCTCGTTTAATCTTACTATTTTACTTCGGAGTCACGTGAGTGACTACGTGAAGATTTTAAAGCTCTGTGATTTCAAACCGTGTAACAGTTCGCACTTCACTCACTGCCGAAGTCCTTGAGGGAGGAAGTGTGTTATCGTAATCAACCAATGAATCTGTTCGTAAAAACAATAATGGTATTTATTAACAATAACAACAAAAGAAATTAAATTGCTCCCCTAGGCTTAAATTAAATATTTGCAGACTGTAAAAAAAATTCTGCAAATAAAGCAGGTTTTGCCAGCGGCTTATTATAGAAAATTCGGAACGTTCTTTCCCCCGACCACCCTGCTGTAGCCAGGATGTGGTGTATTGGCATGTCCATTCTTTTGGCCGCCGACGTGGATGCTGCCCTGGTGGAGTGAGATTTGTACATGTTAGTGTTTATACCAGCAGCTTTAGCACCTGCTTGAGCCATCTAGAAATGGTTTGGCTCGTCACCCGACCATAAGGTTTTTTGTGACTGACCCATAAGGCTTTTTCACTCCCTCGATGTATTTTGGTTGTGTCTATGTAGGACAGTAATAATAATAATGGATTGGATTTATATAGCGCCTTTCTAATGCTCAAGGCGCTTGAACTTCAACAGTAGGTGGGTCATGGCACATAACCGTGGTTCTGGCGGGTAAGGCCGGAATTCCATGACTGGGTTAGGTGTTCCTGGTCTGCTCTGTTTGACCAGTCCCTGGATAACGAAAGAGACCTGGTCTGGAGCGATGATCATGTTGTCCAGTCGTAGAAGAAGTAGTGACTGGACCCTTTGAGCTGATGCAAGTGCCATCAGCATGATAATCTTGAGCGTAGATTGTTCCAGGGTGAGGGACCTGGCTGGTGGCCATCTCCTGAAGTATGTCAGGACCACACTGACATCCCAAATTTGGGTGTACCTGGTTTTAGGGGGGTTAGAGTTGTAAATTCCCTTCATGAGTTTGACCACCAGCAGGTGGGACCCCATGGCCTGTTGTCCTGGTGCCTGTGTTAAATAGGCAGACAGAGCACTTCTAGCTGTGTTGATGGCATTGTAGCTGAGTCCTTCATCGTGGTGAAGGGGTGCCAGGAACTCCAGTACATTGGTAACTGTTGAGGTTGAATAAGTGGTTCCTGTATCCAAGCAGTACTTCAGTACTCCCACTTTTTGATGCTGGACAAGGACTGTTTTCTTGTGGATACTCGGTGGGATGCTGTCATGGTGTTGATGGTGTTTTCTGACAATCCCAGTCCCAGTAATGGTCTTTTCAAAATCTGCAACCCAGGAATTTGATTTTATCATGGCATGGGTGGCTTATGCCAGATACTGGGTGGGTTAATAATTCTGGGTTACTGGGAAATATCATAGAGGTTTCAACGACCATGTCGTAGAGTAATGAGAACCATGGCTGTATAGGCCAGTCGGGTACTATCAAAATACCTGAAGCAGAGTCCATTTGTATTTTGCATAGTACCCGACTGATGAAGCAGAAGGGAGGAAATGCATAGAAGAAGAAATTTCCCCAATCCAGCGCGAACGCATCTACTGCTGCTGCCTCAGGGTCTGGTTCCCAAGCGACATACATAGGTACCTGGTGATTTAGCCTTGATGCAAATAGGTCGATATCTGGCATGCCATATTGCTTGATAATTTTAGCAAACACTTTGGGGTTTAACATCCATTCGGTGTTGTCATTAAATTTACGTGACCTGGTGTCTGCCACTGTATTTAGCTTACCTGGCAGGTGTTGCTGATAGCCAAATATGTCTTTCGACGCACCATTGCCAGATTGTGTTGACCAATTTGTCGCATGATATCGATTTTATGCCGCCCATATGGTTAATATAGGCCACCACCGTAGTATTGTCTATTTGTAATCGAACATGCAAGTGATGCATATTTGATGCATATGCTTTTAAACCATAAAAGGCACCCAACATCTCTAGATAATTAATGCCCAGTGTAAGTAGTAACGATGACTGTGGGTTAGTCCATCTACCACCTGTGCTGGATATGGAGTTAGTTGCTCCCCAGCCTTGAGCACTGGCATCTGTTTGGATAACTAAAGCAGGGTTAACGACGATGATAGGGCTGGAACTATGCCAAATGTTTTCTGCCCACCACTGTAGCTATGAAATTGCTTCAGTGGGTAATTTCATGATACGGTCATAATGACCTGCATGTCGTTTTAGTGCCTGCACCTTTGTTCTTTGTAAGTTTTGATAGTGCAAAGGTCCAAATTGTGTAGCCGGAAATGCTGCTACCATTTTCCCAATTATCCTTGCCACTTGTCGAATAGTTGGTCGCTCGTTGACCATTAAATTGTTACATGATTGTGCCAATTCAGTTGTTTTATCTTTTGGCAAAGTTAAAGACATGTGAACTGAGTTAATTGTGAAGCCCAAGTAGTCCATGGTTGTGGATGGCTTCAACTTAGATTTATCTGGATGTAAGACAAATCCCAAGGTTTCAAACAATTGTTTGGTAGCTGACACAGCTGATATAGCCAATTCCATGGTTTTGCCTACTATTAAGATATCATCAAGATATGCCATGACAATATGTTTTTGTCTTCTTAATATTGCCAGGGCTGGTTTTAGTATCTTGGTGAATAATCTTGGGGCTGATGTTAAGCCGTTGGGTAACGCTTTAAACTGCCATTGTTGCCCCATCCAGGTAAATTTCAGGTATCTGCGATGATCCTTATGAATGGGTACTGAATAGTAAGCATCTTTGAGGTCAATGCTTGCCATGAAGTATCCTTTGGAAATCAGTTGTTTGGCAGTTACAAACGTTTCCATTTTGAAATGTACATACTTAACAAACATATTTAGTGAAATTAAGTCAATGATGATGCGACATCCACCATCTTTTTTAGTTTTAGTGAATATATTAGACACAAATTCCAAGGGTTCATGTTTAGTTTTTTCAATGATACCCTTAGTGATTAGTCTCACTAGTTCAGCTTGTCCCTCTCGTTTTTCTTTAACTGAGAGGGAAAAGACCCTTTGGGGTGAATGCTGAACTGGTGACAATTTTTCTAGTGTAAATTGTATTTTGTATCCACGAATGCTATTGAGTATATACTTGTCACTCGTGATAGACTCCCATGCTTGCTTAAACAGGTGTAATCTCCCCCCTGTTAGTATAGTGCCCCTGCTTTCTATATGCTGGCAGGAACCAGACCCACCTACCTCCATGGTTATTGGTGTTTCTTTTGCTTCTTTGTCGGATGATGAGTCTTGTGTGTTGTCTGACGTGTTGCTGTTGTTTGGGGGTGGCGCATTTTCCATGGGGTCCGCTCTGGGCCTTCGCCTAAAAAAGACTTCCGGTGGTGATATGCGGACCCCGAGCTTTCACCAGTCCCTTAGAGTAGACGTCGACTGGTGGACGCGATGGGGTACTGCCGCTTGGGTTTAGTGGTTTTGGTTTTGCTCGTCCCGGGGCCTGCCCTCATGAGGCCGAAAGTTTTGGAAGCCTCCTCCATGCCTTTGACTTTTTTGGTGAGGTCCTTGCCAAAGAGCAGTGTATCTGGCTCTATCGTTGGAGTTTTGCACAACCCCGCGAATTTCGGGTTGAGGGCAGGTCTTATAATCTCCTTGCGGAGGTTATTTATTTCAAATTGAGTGTTACACAGCAGTGCGAGGGCGTCCTGCTGGTTTGTGGTCATTTCTGTTCCATCCACGGAACGAGCAAACGAGGTGATGGCTGACGTCAGGAGCCTGAGGATCCGCTGAAGTTTTAGTTCCTGATTACGTATGTTTGACCCAACGTGCCCCCAGATTTGGCTGTCGACAGCTGGCACTTTGAGCGATTCGCAATTTTCAGGAGCCGAATATTGCTCTAAGACCTCATTAACCATCTGTTCCTGTAGGGGCCTGTTGGATAGGTGGTTAATGCTGGCCGCTAGTTTTGGCTCTAATGGCCGTCCTTCACGTGGGGTTGCCATGTAGCGGTCTACCACACCCAGCAGCTCTTCCTGTTCCTGTACCCCTGGCATGCTCCCGACTTCTTCAGACATTGACCCCTCTTCTTGACCAGCCCAGCCCTGGTTGCCAAGGCTGCCCTCGGATGAGGGGGAAGTGATGGCCAGTGCACGAGGCAGTGTGGAGGGAGTGCCTGAACTCCCTCTGCTAAACTGCTCCTCACGAAGCAAGTTTCGCTGGAGCATACGCTCCACGAGCCGCTCCAGGCAGCTCATGCGGCTGTCTCTGCCCCGAGCGGGCGGTGAGACGTCCCCGTCTGACGAATCGGAAACCACCGGCCGGATGGTCTTCCGTGTGGCTTTAATCCAGTCCGCTGCTCAGGCGCTAGCGGGACTCGGCTCGGCTCGGTGTCGGGGATGGCGGATCGCTGTGTTAGCGGTCCTACCGCCTCCTGCCCCCCACTGATGGAACGCTCCTCCGTTGGAGTCTAACGAGGGGCAGGCTTCTTGGAGAGCCTTGTTCTGTTCATTTTTTCTCTGTTGGAACCAAGCAAAACTCTTCTTTTTGCCAGGAAAAAACGACCTCAGAGTAACTTACCTGACGGTCCGTCTTTTTTAAACTGTAGCGGGAGCGCCTGACTCCCACTGCGTCGCTGTTGCACTGCGTGAACGCAATGTCGCGCATGCGTGCTGAACGGGTTCTTCGCGTAGTCACTCACGTGACTCCGAAGTAAAATCACAGATTCATCACCCTCTGACTAAAGAGAATTCTCCTCAACTTCCTAAAGGAATGTCCTTTAATTCTGAGGCTATGAACTCAAGTTCTAGACTCTCCCACAAGTGGAAACCTCCTCTCCACATCCACTCTATCCAAGCCTTTTACTATTCTGTACATTTCATTGTGGTCCCCCCCCCCCCCCCCCCTCCCTCATTCTTCTAAAATCGGAGATGGTTCTGATATGCACTTTTTTACTATTGAATAATGCCACAAATACAAGTAGATATAATAACATCCTCGGGAGACCTGCATCACTGAAGCAGCTCATTAATTTAATGCCACACTGATTTTCTTCTAATGAACAATAAAATATAAATGAATTCTATCTCTGCTAATTACATACATTTGAGTAAGATATATTTTATTCATACGAGGATTGTTCCTACTACGATCACAAGGTTTGAACAAAAGATTTTCAGAAAAACAATAGAGCTCATGTCAAATTTCATATTCTCTTCAACACTCAAAACAGGTGTTAGTGATTGGTTTCACACCGTCATTTGCATTTATTTAGAAGTGCAATTATATGAATTGCGAGTACATTAATGCACCATTGTAGAGTTGTCAAGCCATGGGTAAAGATGACATTGGTTTGATTTAACCACAATTGTTGTTTAAGCAGTTTCCACATTAATCAGCTAATGTACCTCATATGTATATAAACTAAATATTTATCTCTATTTAGTGCAAACGTTTAGTATGATCTTTCACTTTCAGCAAAGTTAATACATTTTGCTACAACTTGTTGACAAAACTGAAGAAAAATTGGGATAACTATTATTTTTATTGGCTGCTTGAGTTTCGAAATGGCACCAAGGGTACTCAGATACACACACAAGTGTATCATGGGGAGATCCTACTTACCTGGCTTTGAATAACATTATCTGCACTCATCTTGACTCAACATTGTTATATGTCACTTTCTCCTCCAAGAGCAGAGGAATTATGTCAGAACATATATCATAAGGTCATAGGGTCATAAGGAGTAGGAATGGAATTAGGCCATTTGGCCCATCATGTCTACCCCGCCATTCAATCATAGAAACATAGAAAATAGGTGCAGGAGTAGGCCATTCGGCCCTTCGAGCCTGCACCGCCATTCAATACGATCATGGCTGATCATCCACTCAGTATCCTGTAACTGCCTTCTCTCCATACCCCCTGATCCCTTTAGCCACAAGGGCCACATCTAACTCCATCTTAAATATAGCCAATGAACTGGCCTCAACTACCTTCTGTGGCAGAGAATTCCTGAGATTCACCACTCCCTGTGTGAAAAATGTTTTTCTCACCTCGGCAGAGTTTGATATCGCTGGGGTGAGTGATGTGAGTAGCTCACTCCCTCCCACCTTGCACCATTCTTTAATTATCCAGATCAAATTCCCCTCTTGCACCGGCTCCCGCCACAATGCACTTCCCCTTTTAGAGGTGTAGGCTAGCTTTAACTGACACAGTAACCTTCTGCTGCTTCACCCAGCCTATGGTTATGGCTGGACGATTTGATGCAGAAATCGTTCAACTGAGCTTTTAATTTTCATCTTGCGGTTGTGGGTAGCACAGTAACTTCTTTAGAGCAAGTTCTGGGAAAGCTAATACAATAGAACATACCGATCCTGCTCCCCGCTCTCCATTCAGAGCCAGATAAGATATAATTTGCTCTTTGCCATGAAGTGTTCTGCTGGAAGTTTATTTTTCTGGACCAGACCTGCTTTCCTTTGGTGTCCAGTAGCCTTGATTCCAGTTTGTTTCCCATGGAGATCGCTTCCTCCCGCTATATAAGTTTAAAAGTGATGCAGGCAGGTATTTTAAACAGCGACTGAAGAAGTAAGAAACACCTAACAATCAAAAACCTCTTGCATACTTACTCTCAACTTACCATGCTACTAACAAATGCAGTCATTTATTAATGATCCTCGTGCAAAGTCATTCTGCAAAATCATGTCAATGTACTTCAATTGGCTGGATGCTTCTTCCACAGGAAATCCACTTTGTATTCAGTACCGCAAATCTGGCCAGAAATGCCGAAGATTAATACAATTGAGCCTTAGAATATATTACCCATTTACAAAAAAATATTTTCGTTACTATTAATGTCAAATAATGTCAACTATTTACCGTCAGATAATGTCAACTATGCCTCACAAAGCAGTCAACATAATCAAAGATAGACAAAAATACTGGAGAAACTCAACGGGTGCAGGAGCATCAATGGAGCGAAGGACATAGGCAACATTTCGGGCCTTAACCCTTCTTCAGACTGACGTGAGGGTGGGAGGTGGGGGCGGGAAGAAGAAAGGAAGAGGAAGAGCCAGAGGGCTGAGGGAGAGCTGAGAAGGGGAGGAGACAGTTGGGAAGTCAATTAGGGAAGTCAATGTTCATACCGCTGGGGTGCAAACTGCCCAAGCGAAATATGAGGTGCTGCTCCTCCAATTTCCGGTGGTCCTCACTCTGGCCATGGAGGAGGCCCAGGACAGAAAGGTCGAATTCGGAATGGGAGGGGGAGTTGAAGTGCTGAGCCACCGGGAGGGAGATCAGGTTGGATATTGCGAACCGAGTGGAGGTGTTCGGCGAAGCGATCGCCAAGCCTACACTTGGTCTCACCGATGTAGATCAGCTGACATATAGAGCAGCGGATGCAATAGATGAGGTTGGAGGAGGTGCAGGTGGACCTCTGTTGCACCTGGAACGACTGCTTGACTACCAGGGTCAATTCGTCCCTTCCCACCCGAACCACCACCCCCTCTCCGGGCACTTTCCCTTGCAACCACATGAAATGCTACACTTGTCACTTTACCACCCCCCTTGACTCCATTCAAGGACCCAAGCAGTCATTCCATGTGGAGGGCCCAAACGCCGCCAGCTACGGGAGTCAAGATCGTCCCATATACAGAAGGATCGAGGCCCCTGACGGCGAGAGAGCATAGGGGAAGAGATTTGAACTTTTTTTCGCCTTCCATCACAGTGAGGAATGTTGAGGAGTTCCATTGCTTTTTATTTGTATGACTGACTTGGCAAATGAAACTCCTCGTATGCTGCAAAACATACTTGGCTAATAAAGTATTATTGTGATTGTGATTGTGATTGTGGCGCCATCTTGTGGTCAAGCCACTTCTCTCTCGAACCTTCGATGGTCGGGCTCGAACTCTCACGTGGACCGGGCATGATCAGGGGGGCGAGGTGTTAGGCAGTTGGGATTCGAAGGATTGGCAGTTGGAGTTAAACTCGTGCTTGGGCGCGTGAGCGACGGGGCTGTATCGGTTACAGAATGTTTACACAATGCGTGAACCTCCACAGTTTTGTATTATCTGGTTTGTTTGGATAACAAGCAAAATAAAGCTTTTCGTTGTACCTCGTTACATGTGACGATAATAAACCTTAACCTACTTGGAAAATTGCAAGGACAAAAACCAAATCAGATGGAAAACGTTTGTACTTAAATTAGCTTTTTGAAATGGGGAAGATTATGTTGGAGCAATTACAATCCAGGATTATCATTGTGCGGTGCCAATGAATTCATTCCTACAGAGAGTGGAAGTTGCTGACACTCTTAGAGACTAATACAGCATAGTGTGGATTAGTTCTGCTCGGTTTACCTGAAACTGCTTTAGTAGCATTGGTTCATCAACAGCTCGTCTATAAATGGGAGACTTATGAATCATTTTCAGCTTTGCCTGGATGTTTTTCCAGATCATAACTAGAAATTTTATCCGATAATAATGTTTAAAGATAAAGAACATTATGACAGATACTGACGGATTATGATGGAAAATACTGCAGGATGTTTCAGTTGCACATCTGGTTTGCAAATGGATAAAATAGTCATTAATTGAACATGCTTTATCAATGCCAGTAACTTCCCGAAATTTGAATATCACAATGAAAGAATCAAGGGTACAGAGATTATTAAACATTCGTACAGCTGTCACAAATGAACCTCAATAAAAACAAGAGATGATTACCAAGTGGTTTGAAGAATGTTCACAGAAGTATGGAAAATAAATCTTGAAGCAGGGAGTATTCAGTGGACTTTTCTCATACCATTTGTACTTGCGAAATTGTGCTGAACACCAAGGACTTATTTCTCTTTTTGGCACAATTTTTCAAAAGAGGAAGGGAATAAAATGCAGTTTAAATTATTAAGAGGTTACATAATAGAAACAGTGATGAATGGTCTAAAAACTCTACAGTCTCCAGCTGTACCAGAACAGCGAAGCTCCAGTAGTCACATCACACATTATATGGCAAGTTAAGTATTATTGAAGGCAACATCTGGGTTTGAATAAGCTCCAAGCTGTGCACATACTGAAGACTTACATTAACATCAGCATTCATTGATTTCATTCCCTCAGACACCCACAAGTCTAAATCTAACAAATGGCTAGGTTGTTTTCAGTCATGATTTTAAAACTATCATTACTTGATGCCACTTGTGAATACCAGCTTCAATTTTCCTCAGCAAGTGTGCATGTTTTAACTGCAGGAAGAACAAAAAGCAATAAAATCATATTAACACACGCACATGAAATTTTCTTTTTATCCAGAAATATTAAACCAGTAGCTGGTATAGTGCTGTTGACAGAGGAATATCCGTATTTCCAATGGGAGTTATGCTACAGCTGACTGCTGCAGTACAGTGTTTAAGAAGGAACTGCAGATGCTGGTAAATCGAAGGTAGACAAAAATGCTGGAGAAACTCAGCGGGTGCTATGGAGCCATGGAAATAGGCGAAGTTACGGGTCGAGACCTTTCTTCAGACTCTACAGTACAGTACAGTACAGTGCTCACTGATGCTCTACAAACTGCTCATCAAAAGAATTATCTGTCAACATTCCACCTGCTCTTTTACAAGTATGGAAAGAGAAGTCAATGGTTACTGAAGATAGACACAAAAAGCTAGAGTAACTCATCGGGTCAGATGGCACCTCTGGGGAAAAGGAATAGGTGATGTTTTGGGTTGAGACCCTTTTTCAGACCTGGTTAAGCAAATGGATACTGCCTGCATGAGATCCTGAGATATGTAGGTACATATAAAATATTATTTTGTTGGGGTTTTATGGAGGTAAATACTGGATTGCAAAATAATAATAATAATAATAATAATAATAATAATAATAATAATAATAATAATAATAATTCTTCTTCTTCTTCTTCTTCTTCTTCTTCTTCTTCTTCTTCTTCTTCTTCTTCTTCTTCTTCTTCTTCTTCTTCTTCTTCTTCTTCTTCTTCTTCTTCTTCTTCTTCTTCTTCTTCTTCTGAGAGAGAGAGAGAGAGAGAGAGAGAGAGAGAGAGACTGCTGTAAAACGTACACTGCATACCAAGACAAGTATTCTTTGTGTTCTCTTTCTTGCCAATAAATCAGATGTGTTCATGTACGAGAGGGATTCACCGACGGGTTGAGTCGCGATCAGCGCCATGGAAAAGTATTGTTTTGTCCTATCTTGCCAAAGGCTGGGAAGTTTCAAAGCAACCTTTTAAAGGTTTTCATCGAAGGAAGAGGGACAGAGGCAGTGAGAGTTCGAAGCTTGACTTAACGTCGGACTGCAGAAGCTTTCCTTTTTTTTAATAAAGGATTTCTCCATATAGTGAGGAATTCCAGCGCTTTTCTGGAGTGCCATGGGAGCGGCAGTGGTTGGCGGAATGCCAATCGTACCTGGAGACCGGGAGTCGGAAAGAGTTCATGTGGTTTCTAGCACCGTAACCCTGCTCCCGTACCATTTTGCCTAGACCAGGTCACCTGAGGATAAATGAACAAAACAAAAAAGTACTTTTTGACTCCGGCAGTTTCTGGAAGACCTGGGAAAAGCCTCCCAAAAGTTGCTCTCGGCAGAGAAGTTAAGCGTGGACGTTTTTCCTTGTTGGGCTGAAGAGAACTGCTTCTGCTGCTCTTTTAGACTGGCTCTTGAGCTGAGACTGCAGTTGTCTCTGGTACTGATTTGTACCCTTGTCAGGATGGCGGCACTCAGGCTCGGGCTCGGAGCTACACAGCTGCGGTATCGGCAGCTGTTTCGGTGTCACTCGAGGAGGAGCCTTATGCTGACTTGGGGGGATCAAATACGGGATCACGGTCCAAACCAAGGAGGCAATAGAAGTGGGACTGCAGGATCTTTTTCCGAAGAACGTGATTGCCTCTTCCGAGGTTGGAGGGTGGGAATGTGAATTTATCTTAAAATCACAGCAGAAGGTGGCCCTAGCTTTGGATTTCTATTTAAATAAATTATTTTTTGATATTAACAAAAAGGGCGAACTCCGCCTGGTGAAGAACTGCCGCCCGGTACTTTTTGTACAGAGTATAAAGTCTTTGCATGGGAAATGGCAAATCGCCTGTGTTCTGTGTTGTCCCAACTGATCCACCCGGACCAATCCCATACAGTCCCTGGCCAGTCTATTCAAGATCACATCCACCTGGTTAGGGAACTGATTCATCTATCTCAAGGAACTGGTCAGTCAGCTGCTTTTCTGTCCCTTGATCAGGAGAAGGCTTTTGACATGATTACCTTTTCGGAACGCTGCAAGCGTTCGGATTTGGACCGCATCTTGTGGCACGGGTCCGGCTTTTGTACACCGCAGCTAAGTGTCTCGTGAAGGCTCCCATTCACTTTGGGAGGGGGTTATGCCAGGGGTGTCTCATGTCTGGTCAGTTGTACTCGGTCTGTGTGGAGCCGTTCCTGTGTCTTCTTCGGAGGCGGTTGACGGGCCTGGCTCTACCAGGACCGGGGGTGGAGGTGGTTCTCTCGGCCTATGCCGATGATGTGCTCCTTATGTTCACTGACCCTGTTGACCTGCGTAGGATGCGTGAATGCCAGCAGGTTTTCTCGGCTGCATCGTCCGCCAGGATCAACTGGCCTTTTAGTGGGTCAGTGGCAGGTGGACTCCCTGCTGGTGGAGATGACATCATATGCGTGGAGCACCATGCACATCCCCTACCTGGGAGTCTACCTGAGTCCCACTGAGGATGCTTGGCCGGCGAACTGGCAGGAGCTGGAGATGAATGTCATTACCCGGCTGGGAGGCTGGTCAGGCCTGCTTAGAGTTTGTTCTTTCCAGGGCAGGGTGCCGGTCATAAACCAGCTGGTGGCCTCCAAGTTTTGGTTGCATTTTAGTCCACGATCCTGGTGTTTGGGCAGAGGACAGGGAGTGGGGAGGGCCGATCGGGAAGGTGGGATCTCCCTGTTGGTTTGCTCCTGGGCCTGGCCAAGATGGACATTCACGGGTCCAGGCAGCGGGCGGTCGATGGCCACACCTGAGTCGGCTGCCTGCCCATCTTCCATGCCAGGTCTGTGCTCGTGCGTCATTGGAGAGGGTACACGCGGTGTCCACGGGGAATCTGGAGGCCTTCCGTGAACGTTGGTCGAGAGCATTGTAGATAAAGATTGCACCATTGTACTATAATGACTGCTTGATATATTGTGACCATTGAACTTTTATGAACTTTTGGTACACTGTAATATGCGATTGTGGAATAAAGTCCTTGGAATTGAATTTTTGAAAAAGGGAGAGAGAGAGAGAGTTTAGGTGAATAATATAGCGAAAAAATAAAAAGGGAAGGAAAATACCTCTAACGAAAAAAAAAAACATTCTCGAAGGTTGCAGGAATAGCACACCATTGAATACAAAGAAAGGGTCATGCTATGAGGATTGAATTATAGTACTTGAACACGATCATGTGGCACTGGTAACATATGGAAATATCTATGTGGACAGGTGAAATGGAGTGATGAGAGTTTTCAAATGCTTCCAAATTAATCCTTGCCCAGCAACCCTGGCAAAGGCACATAATGCAAATAGGGCAGCTTCCAAATGAGCAGGTTAATTTATACTTGGAAAAAAGGACTTTGTATTCATAAAAATGCAGAGTAATAATGTGCGTAATAGTCCTGGAGGAGTTCTGTCAGACAGTGCGTGTAAAGCGGAGCTAAGCAAGTCCTGGTCGGAATTTATTCTCTGTATATTTACACAATGTAGATTGATATCCAAAGGGTATTTACAGGTATACAGTATGTGGTTTATCAACAACTAAATACTAAATCCAATGAAGAAGAAAATAAAGAAAGCAATCAAACCGAAGAACCAACCAAATCAGATTATGAAGGGATCTGTCACATTCAGATGTCAGGATCTGGCTGAATTTAAATATAAACTGGTCACGAAACATAGAAAGTTCATGAATAAAAATTGGCCTCATAACAACTTTTTGACTTAATTCATCAGATGGAAAGCCACAGAATTGCAACTGATGTTCAAAAGATTTTTCTCTGAATAATATGTACAGTGAGAAAAATTAGAAATTGACCCTGTTCTGTTTAAAACTGTATTTGCAACCGAACAGTGCAAAACATGAATCTCAACCATGAACTTTGGTTGCCATAAGGATCGTTTTTTTTTTTTTGCGTTAGTATTGGGTTTATTAATTTAATGAATTTTGTTTATTATATATTATTTCTGTATTGTGTTTACAGGCCTGTAATGCTGCTGTGAGTATGAATTTCATTGCTGCACTGTTGGTACATATGTCGGTACAATAAACATTCTTGACCCAACTCTTTTGACTCTTGATATTAAGTAGTACTATGGATTACAATGGACAGGTGTCAGGGGTTATGGGGAGAAGGCAGGGGAATGGGGTTAAGAGGGAGAGGTAGATCAGGCATGATTGAATGGCAGAGTAGATGACAATGGGCCGAATGACCTAATTCTGCTCCTATCACTTATGAGATGCTCCTCAAAGCTGATGTGGCCAGAAACCAATTAGTATTTAAAAAGTATGTGTAAATCAGCTCTTTTAGCATCATTTATTTGAAATATGTGAATATAGGAAAGACATTGAGATTAGTGAAAATATGGACATGAGTTAGCTAAAACGATAGTTTTTAAGGTTGACAGATAAACATAGCATTAGGCAGATGAGCCAAGATATTCTGCATGAATCCTTGAGCCTACTCTACAATTCAATAAGATCATGGTTAATCTACCTCTGTTCTATTTTCCTACTCTATTTCCCTACCCCCTGATGCAAAAAAACTGTCACTTAGTCTTGAACATACTTGAAAATTGGGCATCCATAGATCTGAGGATTCCAGAATTGCAAATGTGCAAACCTCTAATTAAGAAAATTTCTCCTCCTAAAGACACAATCCCTCCTCAAGTGCCCTTTATAATGGTGGCTCAGTAGCAGCTTTCACAGCGGACTGCTCCATAATCAAGGGATAATATCTACAACTGGACATTCGGAATTAACTTACATGAGTCACATAACAGTTGAGCAGTAGGAGGATGTGTTGAAAAAAACAAATAATTCCGAATTTCTAAAACCAAAAAGAAGTGCCAAAAAGAAGATACCCTTCTTAAAATAAAAACAGAAATGCTGGAAAAACTCAGCTGTTTAGGCAGCATTGATGGAAAGAGAATGCACTGATGGTTTCTCTTTGGTGAATGCTAATGCTAATGTTATAGGTCTGGGACTCTTCATCAGAAATGGTGATGGCTCCCAGACATGAAACAATAACTGTATTTCTTTACCCAGCTCAATCCCATCCCATGGCTCAGGTTGTATAGTTATGCCCTTCATTGCTCTTCAACCACACATCGGCCCCAAAGCAGAAGCGTCCACTTCACAGGGCTGGAAACTGGCAGTATACTGAGCTAATTCTGCTACCACCATCATCTATTGCGACAAGTCATGGCGTCCACTGATTATCGCCGGAAGCTTGCTTCCTTTTCAGGATGGACGATGACAGTGATGTCAACATTTGTAACAAGATGGACACGTAAAGAAGAACCACACATCCAAATGTTTCTCAAGGATGATATGGGTGCTGCTTCAACACACTTTTAGGCAGTGACTTCAAAACCACACATCCTCCGTTGATGATATTTTCCTTCAACTCCTGCCGAGGGTTGTAACACTAAACTCTCCGCTCTGTTTGGTTTCTCTTTGCACTATCTGTTGTCCTTGTGTATGGCTTGATTATCCTCATGCCTGGACAGCACACAATGTTTTTCACTCAGTCTCACTTGACAATAATAAACCAATACCACCATTAATACCAGTACCAATAATGCTTCTACCACCAACTTTAAATAAATATACAGATCATCCCTGGGTTACAATCGGATTCTATTTTTATATAGTGCAATTTTATCAGAAATACACAAAATCATTCAATACAATACACAAATCTCCACATTATTGCAAGGAATGGTATTGATGAAGGCCAATTAACAAGCATATTTTTAGTGTTGTACCGGCCTTGTTACAAAGGTATACGCTCAGGATGTCTCATGCTCAAAGTCTGGTTTTGAAAGGTTTGAACCATGAGTAGATGTAACATTGTTTAATACCATATTAGAAGCATAGAAACATAGAAAAATAGCTGCAGGAGTAGGCCATTCGACTCTTCGAGCCAACACCGCCATTCAATATGATCATGACTGATCATCTAAAATCAGTACCCTGTTCCAGTTTTTTCCCCATTGATTCCCTT
This sequence comes from Amblyraja radiata, assembly GCF_010909765.2. NCBI lineage: Eukaryota > Metazoa > Chordata > Chondrichthyes > Rajiformes > Rajidae > Amblyraja > Amblyraja radiata. The sequence continues at coordinate 57,812,929 of NC_045960.1, forward strand.
GATTCCTTTAGCCCTAAGAGCTAAATGTAACTCTCTCTTAAAGATATCCAGTGAATTGGCCTCCACTGCCTTCTGTGGAAGAGAATTCCACAGATTCACAATTCTCTGGGTGAAGAAGTTTTTCTTCATCTCAGTCCTAAATGGCTAAATCCCTTATTCTTAAACTGTGACCCCTGGTTCTAGAGTCCCCCAACATAAGATCTCCTCTCATCCTTCAAAATTCCAGTGAACACAAGCCTAGTCGACCCATTCTTTCATCATATGTCAGTCCCACCATCCCGGGAATTAACCTGGTGAACCTATACTGTACTCCCTCAATAGCAATGATGTCCTTCTTCAAATTAGGAGACCAAAAGAGCACAAAATACTCCAGGTACGGTCTCACCAGGGCCCTGTACAACTGCAGTAGGACCTCCTTGCTCCTAAACTCAAATTCACTTGCAATGAAGGCTGACATGCCATTAGCTTTCTTCACTGCCTGCTGTACGTGCATGCTTACTTTCAGTGCAAGTATCAATAGAATTGATTTCTTGTCATTATCCAAAGCAACCTTCTTCCTCCACAGTGAAACTGGCAGCCTGATTGCTGCAGGGCTGGTTGCACATAAATAATTTATTCAGTTTTATGGGAGGCTCGTTCGTATGTATTGGCCTTTGTAATCTTACCCCTGGCTCGTTCCCGACCTGTTATGCAATGTTATTGAATGGTTGTTCTCTGTGGTTCATCACAGTTTGATAAATGCTCAGCGAGTCCTACAGCCATAACATTCCAGAACTTCAATAGACTTCTGCAATGTTTTCTGATTTTGTATTTTCCATGATATTGAAATAGAGATATCTTGCCTACACAATAGAATTTATTCTTATGCATCTATATTATAGGGCAAATGTATGACACCATAAATATATTCAAACTCTCAAATATAATAGTAAGATTAAACAAGAACTTACCAGTTCGAAGTTTGATCGTTATTTTATGAGGAGTACGTTGAGGGAATACGTGAAGAACCCCGCCAGGACGCATGCGTGTCATTCTTCAAAGCAGCGGTGTGAAATCACAGATAACTGTAATGACTTAAACATAGTAAGATTAGAGAAGAAATACCAGTTGAGTATATGATCATGGGTGGGAGGGGCGGCCACGTATTCCCTCAACGTACTCCTCATAAAATAACGATCAAACTTAGAACTGGTAAGTTCTCGTTTAATCTTACTATTTTACTTCGGAGTCACGTGAGTGACTACGTGAAGATTTCAAAGCTCTGTGATTTCATGCCGTGGAAACGAGTCCATGCATCACATCTGCCTTAATGACTGTAGGAGGAATTGTGTCAACATAATTTAGACATGAATCCGACATTGAAATCCATGAAATTTATTAACACAAAATTATAGCCCCTATTTATGGGGTAAATTAAATTACAGAACTTAAAATTGTTTCTGCAAACGTTCCAGGTTTAATGACTGGTTTATGATAAAATAGTTGGAATGTTTTTTCCTCTGACCATCCTGCTGTCTTGAGGGTTTGGTCCATTGGTACATCCAACTGCATAGCTGCCGATGTAGCTGCAGCCCTGGTGGAATGAGATTTAAAAATATTAGTATCCACCCCAGCCTGTATTAGAACCTGTTTCAGCCATCTTGAGATGGTCTGGACCGTCACTCTTTTGTGTGCTTGCTTATGGCTGATTAAAAGTGCCTTTTCATTGCCTCTGATGATTTTCGTGTCTTGAATTGAATTGAATTGAATTCCTTTATTGTCATTCAGACCTTACGGTCTGAACGGAATTTCGTGCCTGCAGTCATACATACAATCATACAATAATAAACAACACTAAACACAAATTAACATCCACCACAGTGTATCCTCCAAGCACCTCCTCACTGTGGTGGAGGCAAAAATCTTAGGGCTGCAGTCTCTTCCCTCCTCTTCTCCCTCTGCGCTGAGGCAATTCCCCACCGGGCGATGGCACAAACAGGCCCGCGGCTCACCAAACCCCGCAAACGGGCCAGCTCAAACACCGCGGCCCGGGGTGGTCGAAGCTGCCGCCCTCCAGTCCAGCGGACGCAGCCGCTGGCCCGCGGCTGAACCCCGGACTCAGGTCATAGCCGCCAGAAAGCCGTCCCAGCCACCGGAGCACCGTTCCAGCCCCGAGCCGGATCGCCCTCACATGAGTGCCGTTCCTCCCTCGAGCTGGGCCGCTCCGACGGGAGCGCCATTCCTCCCTCGAGCTGGGCCACTCCAACGGGAGCGCCATTCCACCTCGGGCTGGGCCGTTCCGACGGGAGCGCCATTCCACCCTCGGGATGGGCCGCGCTCCATGTATAACGACAAATGTCTTACTATACAGAGACGATCATCTGTTGGGTAAGACCTAAATTCTATATTGAGGCCTGCTGATCCCTGTCTGTTCTGCTTAACTAATTCATAAATATGAAACGTAATATTTTCAGATGAAGAAGTCATGTTGTCCAGTCTAAATTTATGTAATGACTGTACCCTTTGTGCCGTGACCAAAGCCATTAGCATGACTGTTTTTAATGTCAGTCTATGTAGGGACAGAGCTGTTGCTGGAGACCAATTCCTGAGCATCTTCAGGACAATACTCACATCCCATATTTGGGAGTGCCTGGTTCTTGGGGGATTGGTATTAAAAATTCCCCTCATACGTTTTGTTACCAGTGGGTGAGTCCCAACAGAGTGACGCTCTGTTCCTTGCCATAGATAAGTTGACAGGGCACTTCTGGCGCAGTTGATGGCACTATAACTGAGCCCCTCATCATAATGGAGGCCTGCCAGGTATTCCAGAACAGACGGGATGTTCATTTCTCTGTAGGTGATGCTGTTTTTGTGACAATACATCTCCCACTTCCTGATATAGACCAGATACTGTTTTTTGGTGGACTGTCTGTGGGCCGTCGAAATCATGTTCACTGTTCGGTCCGTCAGTCCCAGCTGTAGTAGTGGTATTTTTAGACTCTACAAATTAATAAATTCAAATAGTTATGGCATGGGTGGCTATCCCTCGTTACGGGATGAACCAATAAGTCTGGTCTATTCGGGATGGTGATACATGGTTCTAATACCATGTTCAGTATTACTGGGAACCATGGTTGAGTAGGCCAATCGGGCACTACCAAAATACCAGACGCAGAGTCTTGCTGTATTTTCCTTAATACCTGACTGATGAGGCAGAAAGGAGGGAATGCATAAATAAACAATTTCCCCCAATGCAGCGAAAATGCATCTGTCTCCGCTCCCCCAGGGTCTGGTTCCCACGAAACATAGTTTGATAACTGGTGATTAAGTCTGGATGCGAATAGATCGATATCTGGTGTTCCATACCGTGCTGTAATATCAGCAAATACTTTTTTATTCAACATCCATTCGGTGTTTTCATTAAATTTGCGTGACCTGGTGTCTGCCACTAAATTTAGTTTACCTGGTAGGTAAGTAGCTGATATCCAAATATCTCTCTGATACACCATTGCCAAATTGTATTAGCCAGATTGTCACATGATGTTGATTTGTTTCCACCCATGTGGTTGATATATGCTACCACGGTGGTATTGTCAATCTGTAGTCTAACATGCTGGTGATATGACCCAGTACAATATGACTTTAGGCCATAGAATGCACCCAACATTTCCAGGTAGTTTATGCCCAGTGTTAGTAATAATGATGCCTCCTGAGCAGTCCATCTACCTCCACAGCTGGAGATGGAATTGGTGGCACCCCAACCAAGTGCACTGGCATCAGTTTGTAGCACCATAGAAGGGTTGCTGATAATGATTGGATTGAAACAAAGCCGAATGTTATCTATCCACCATTTTAGTTCAATTATAGCTTTGATTGGTAGCTTCATTGGTCTGTCAAAATGACCAGCATTAATTTTGAGTGCTTGTATTTTTGCTCTCTGTAAATTTTGGTAATGTAAAGGTCCAAATTGTGTGGCTGGAAAAGCAGCCACCATTTTGCCAATTACTTTTGCTACCAATCTGATGGACGGTTTACTGATGTCAATGAGGTTATTGCAAGCCTCTATTATGTCTATAGCCTTTCCCTTTTGCAAAGTTACCGACATGTGAACTGAGTCAATGGTGAACCCCAAATAGTCCATAGTAGTGGAAGGCGTTAATTTAGATTTAACTGGATGGATGATAAACCCCAGTTTTTCAAATAACTGTTTTGTGGCTGTTACAGTTTGTTTGGCCAATTCCAAAGTTCTGCCCACAATAAGTATGTCATCTAGATATGCCATGACCATGCGTTTTTGTTTCCGTAGAAACGTTAGGGCTGGTTTCAAAATTTTTGTGAACAGCCTTGGGGCTGATGTTAAGCCATTTGGCAGCGCTCTATACTGCCAGCGCTGTCCCATCCAGTTGAATTTTAAGTAACATCTGTGGTCACCTCGTATAGGCACTGAATAGTAAGCATCTTTTAAATCGATGCTAGCCATGAAGTAACCTTTGGAAATCAATTGTTTTGCAGTAACAAAGGTTTCCATTTTTAAATGAATATATTGTACAAATGTATTCAATTTGGTCAGATCTATGATGATGCGACAACCTCCATCTTTTTTGTTTTTGGTAAAGATATTGGACACGAATTCTAGCGGTTCATGTTGGGATTTTTCAATTACCCCTTTTGCGTAAAGGCGCTCCAGTTCAGCATGCGCTTCTGATTTTTCTTTACCGGAAAGTACGAACATTCGGTTCGGTATATGTTGAACTGGAGGGCTGTACTTGTGTATAAATTCTATGGTATATCCCTGGATACTGCTTAAAATATAAGTGTCGGTAGTTAACACACTCCATGCATCCAGAAAGGAGTGTAATCTCCCCCCAACCTCCATGCTCCCTGCAATTTGTAGGGAACCAGACCCACCTACCTCCATAGTTACCAGTGGCAGGTTTACTTCTTTTTGTAAATCCTTCGTTGATGTTGAGGCGTCGGTGTCTGGGTTTGTGGTTTGGTTGATGTTGGAGGTTTCTTCCAAGAAGGCCAGCCTGGGCCATGGCCTAAAAAGGCTCATGTTCGGTGTACCTGACCTTCGAGCTTTCACCAGTCAGTCTTGTTCTACTGGTGGGTGCGTAAGGGTGCTGTCTATGGCCGTAGTGGGTTTTTGATGAAGTCCCTTTTATGAGTCCCAGGGTTTTTGCTTCCTCATCGAGCTCCTTGACTTGCTTCGATAGGTTACCTCCAAATAGTAGAATTGGTGGTTTTACGTTTCCAGGTTTGCACAGACCCGCGAATTTCGGGTTTAAAGTAGGTCGGATGGCACTCTTCCTGATGCTGTTTATTTCATATTGTGTGTTGCAAAGCAGTACCAGTGCATCCTGTTGGTCCTGCGACATGTCCTTCTCATCCACTGTGCGGGTGAAAGCTGTTATCCCCGCTGTTAGGAGTTTTAATACCTTTTGGAGTTTGATATCCATGCCTCTAACTCCTATTCCAATATGTTTCCATATACAAGTATTTACTACAGGAACATTCAGGGATATACAGTTACCCGGTGCCAGGTGATGATGTGGTGTCCAATACAGCCTGTTCTTGTAGCTGGTTAAAGGACATATAATCTATACTGGCAGCTAGTTTTTGCTCCAGGTTTTGGCCAGTCTGGTCTGGCTGTATGAAGTTGGACACCATGTCCAGTAGATTTTCATGTTCCTGCACCCCCTGCACACTTGATTTCTCTTCTGCAAACCCCTCTTCAGGATCAGCCCAGTACTGACCCCCAGTACTCCCCTCTGACGAGGGAGAAGCACTGTGCAGCCCTACAAGAGGTGCTGCTGTGGGTTTTACATAGAGCCCACAGTGACTCGACTCCATCTCCCGGAGCCTGTCACGTTGGAGCAAATGCTCCACACACCGCTCCATCCGGCTCCAGCGCTCATGGTCGCTGGCTGCCCACGGCTGCTCAAAGTCGGACTCATCTGAGTCCACGACTTTGTTGGTTTTTTGTTTTGCCTTACCGCCCGGCCGCGGAGTGGATCTGGCCGGTGCGGAGGCGACATCGGGCACAGCTGATCCCATTATAGGTGATTCAAGTGCCGCTGGCCGCTGCTGGCTGCCCGCTACTCCGCGGTCCTCCCCCACCAGCTTTGTCGCAGCCCTCATTGCTTTCTTCGACTTGTCCATGCTCCCCACCTGTAATCAGTATGGGAAAACACAAAAAGACCGCAGAGTACTCTTACCTGCAGGTTCCGGCTTTTAAACTGCCGCTGCGGGGGAACGTCGTTCCACCCCGCCTGACTGTTTCGCAATGCGTGTAGCGATATGACACGCATGCGTCCTGGCGGGGTTCTTCACGTAGTCACTCACGTGACTCCGAAGTAAAATCCCAAATATATACAGCACAGAGACAAGCCCTTAGCCCACCACATACATGTTAAGGAGAATATATGAGAGACTGCAAAGTTGGAACCTGGAGCAAAAAAAACAAACTGCTGGAAGGACTCAGAAAGTCGAAAAGCATTTTTTGAAGGGACAAAAATGGTCAACCTCGAAAGGAAAAATTAACAATCCCATTCACCCAACAGATGCTGCTTGACATCACTGAGTTCCTCCAGCAATATGTTTTTCATTCCATCTATATTAGTCCCATTTACAAGCACTTGGTTCATTGTCTTCTATGCCTCAATGAATCCTACATTCCACAATGAAACCTTACTCTGCTTGATGTGTAAGAAGGAACTGCAGATGCTGGTTTAAACAGAAGATAGACACAAACAGCTGCAGTAACTCAACGGGACAGGCAGCATCTCTGGAGAGAAGGAATGGGTGACGTTTCGGGTCGAGTCTCTTGTTCAGACTGGTTAGGGATAAGGGAAACGAGAGATATAGACAGAGATAAAGAACAATGAATGAAATATATGCAAAAAAGTAACGATGATAAAGGTAACAGGCCATTGTAAGCTGTTTGTAGGGTGAAAATGAGAAGCTAGTGCCACTTGGATGGGGGAGGGATAGAGAGAGGGAATGCCGTGTCTACCTGAAGTGAGAGAAATCAATATTCACACCACTGGGCTGTCAGCTGCCAAAGCGAAATATGAAATGCTGTTCCTCCAATTTGGAGCCTCACTCTGACAATGGAGGAGACCGAGGACAGAAAAGTCTGTGCAAGGAATGGGAAGGAGAATTAAAGTGTCCAGTAACCGGGAGATCAGGTTGGTTCACGCGGGCTGAGCGAAAGTGTTCTGTGAAATGATCGCCCAGTCTGTGTTTGGTCTCGCCGATGTATCAGAGTCCACATCTTGAACAACGGATACAGTAGATGAGATTGGAGGAGGTGCAAGTGAACCTCTGTCTAACCTGAAAGGATTGTCGGGGTCCCTGGACAGAGTCGAGGGAGGAGGTATAGCGACAGGTGTTGCATCTTCTACGGTTGCAGGGGAAGGTACGTGGGGTGGGGGTGGTTTGGATGGGAAGTGATGAGTTAACCAGGGAGTTGTGGAGGGAATGGTCTCTGCGGAAGGCAAAAAGGGGTGGAGATGGGAAAATGTGGCTAGTGGTGGGATCCCGTTGGAGGTGGCGGAGGATTTCGGAGGATTATGTGTTGTATGCAACGGCTGATGGGGTGGAAGGTAAAGACTAGGAGGACTCTGTCTCTGTTGCGACTAGGGGGAAGGGGAACAAGGGCAGAGCTGCGGGGTACTGAGGAGACATCAGTGAGGGCCTCATCTATGATGGGAGAGGAGAACCCCCGTTCCCTAAAGAGTGAGGACATCTCAGATGTTCTAGTATGGAACATACCTTGGGCACAGATGCGGCATGGGCGGGGGAATTAGGAGTAGGGGATAGAGTCTTTGCAGGAAGCAGGGTGGGAAGAAATGTAGTCGAGATAGTTGTGGGAGTCAGTGGGTTTGTAATAGACGTCAGTCAATAGTCTATTTCCTGTGATGGAGACTGTGTTCAAGAAAGGGGAGGGAGGTGTCGGAGATGGTCCAAGTAAATTTGAGTGCAGGATGAAAATTAGTGGTGAAGTTGATGAAGTAGTCTGCTTGCTTCTCTCAAGCAAGTGAAAATGAGTTCATTCTTATACTCATGATGACACTGATAGAGGTCCTTTGACCCATCCTTTGACCCATTTCCGGTCCCAGGAGATCAACCCCACTTCCACTCTCCATATTTCCCCGTACCACTGCCATTTATTCTCTCACATATGTCCATCAATTCCACTTTGATTCTTTTGACAGCAACCTCCATTCATGGGCCTTTTATCGTAGATAGTTGGCCCGCCACCGCATTTTAGGAATGTGGAAAGAAAACAGGACTCCTGAGGGAAGCCCAGTGGATGAATATGCAAACCACGCAGTTAGCACATAAGGTCTGGATTCAACTTATGTCCCTGGAGCTGTAGGGCAGTAGCATTAATTGCTGCAACATCATGCTGCCTCTTGCAACACTGTAATAGTAGTTTCCATCTCATTCCTGGAAATTTTTCTTTTGCATAAACCTCCATTGCCCCAGTTACCCTGCCAACCACTGGCAAGCAATGCAGTACACGCCAGCTGCAATTTATAGTTGCAGCAGATGGCACATTTCAGAAAAGACTTCTTGCTGCAGTGGAGATCCCTACTGGAACATCAGATAAGATAAATTGCTCCCTGAACACCCTGGACAAATGTGATTTCTTGATCTCTCTCCTCCCAAGAATATTTTAAAAATGATGCTTGAGTAGACCTTTTGCCCGCTCATCATTGCTCATCTATTACTTCAGAGTCATTTCCCTGCAATATATACAATTCCCTAAATATCTACGAATTTATCATATTCTCAGATTGAACAGCAGTGTCATCCAGCACAGATCCATGGCATTCAGCCTAGTGTATTGACGATGACCAGCAAGAACCAATCTAAATTAATCCCATTTATTCACACCTTGTCCATAGCCTTCTATGCCTTGCCAATTCAATTTCTTATCAAGATACTTCCTAAATGTTATGAGAACATCTGCCTCCACCACCCCTCAGACAGTATGGTCCAGATTCCAACTATCCTCTGGGAAAAATAAAATCTCCTCAGATTCCCCCTTTACCCCTCCCCCTAAACCTATGTCCTCTAGTTTTAATCATGTCTACTATGGGGCAACAGAGTGATGCAGCTAGTTGAACTGCAGCCTCACAGTTCCAATGGTGTAGGTTCAATCCTGACCCAGTGCTGTCTGTACAGTGCTTGCACATTCTTTCAGTAACTGCCTGGGATTCCTGCAGGTGCATGGATTTCTTCCCAAATCCCAACGATGTACAGGTTGTTAGGTTCACTGGCCACCATAGATTGCCACAAGAAGGTTCGAAGTAGATTTTGAGATGGTAGGCTTTACGGGGAATTTAGGAAAATGAAATGGGTTTAGTGTGGGTATAGTGCAGTGCAGATGGTGCATGAGGAGCTTGTTTCCATACTTAATGACTGTACTCACTAACTAAGACTCATCAGCCTCCAGTATTGGTTGTTTCATTTAGTTTAGAGATACAGCGCGGAAACAGGCCCTTTGACCCACCGAGTCCTTGCCAACTAGCGATCCCTGCATACTAGCACTATCCTACACACACTAGGGACAATTTACACTTACACCAAGCCAATTAACCTACAAACCTGAAGAAGGGTTTTGGCCCGAAACGTTACCTATTTCCTTCGCTCCATAGATGCTGCTGCACCCGCTGAGTTTCTCCAGCATTTTTGTGTACCTTCGATTTTCCAGCATCTGCTGTTCCTTCTTGAACACAACCTACAAACCTGTTTGTCTTTGGGGTGTGGGAAGAAACCGGAGGTCTCGGTGAAATCCTACGCAGTTACGGGGAGAACGTACAAATGCTGTACAGACAGCACCCATAGTCAAGATCGAACCCGGGTCTCCGGTGCTGAAAGCACTGCAAGGCAGCAACTCTGCCACCATGCCACCCACCGTGTTACAAACAAGTTGACTATCTCTGGGAGTAACTGGTTTGTGCAAAATCCTTGGTCCATAATGGTGCTTTCTCACGGTGCGACCTGAAGCAAGACTTAACAAGAGTCTAACATCGTGGGAACCTCTGCGATAGCAGTACGGCATTCGTGGACCACCGAGGACCTCCGTGGTGCTAACGGCAGGTAGTCGTGTAACTTTGTAAGGTCGGGAGAAAATTCAAACATTTTTGAATTTCTCCAAGAGTGACTTGAGCAGCGTTGCAACATTGTATGAACGCAGATGCCAGTGCGATATCCGTGCGATATCCGTAATGACACTTGCGGGTACCGTGGGAACTCCTGCGAACGGTAAACCCGGAAGCTTGACAGAAGGGACATAAGGTGAGTAAAAAAGGTGGTCTCAATATCGCCAATGGTCCATGTGTCCATCGAGGACGTCCCACCTAATTGTCATTGTTTGAGAATCTTTTTCACAGTAAGACTTGCAGAGATGCCTCTCAGAAAAGCGCAAAGAAAGGGGTCAAAGAAAGTCAAAAAGTTTTTAGCCATGCAGGTAAATGAGGAGGAAACTCAGCAAGAGAGACAGGTGGAGAGGCAAGAGGAGATGCCAGAGATACCACTGCCTGTGGGCTCCTTGGAGCAGGGAGAGGGTGATCAAGGTGGATTTGAGATTGCCTCCCCAGTAGTGAGTATCTATAACAATATATTAGTTTATGTACAGGAGAACAATTTAATGTTATCCATGATTTAAAAACATAAAATGCTACAGATGTAAAAGTGCTGTTTTTGCAGGGAACAGACAGACTTTTATAAGATAAATTAAAGGAAACTGCAAAAACAGCACTTTTACATCTGTAGCATTGTATGTTTTTAAATCATGGATAACATTAAATTGTTCTCCTGTACATAAACTAATATATTGTTATAGATACTCACTTCTGGGGAGGCAATCTCAAATCCACCTTGATACAATACAATAATACAATACAATAATTGTATTGTACTGGGGAGGCAATCTCAAATCCACCTTGATCACCCTCTCCCTGCTCCAAGGAGCCCACAGGCAGTGGTATCTCTGGCATCTCCTCTTGCCTCTCCACCTGTCTCTCTTGCTGAGTTTCCTCCTCATTTACCTGCATGGCTAAAAACTTTCTGACTTTCTTTGACCCCTTTCTTTGCGCTTTTCTGAGAGGCATCTCTGCAAGTCTTTTTACTGTGAAAAAGATTCTCAAACAATGACAATTAGGTGGGACGTCCTCGATGGACACATGGTCCATTGGAGATATTGAGACCACCTTTTTTACTCACCTTATGTCCCTTCTGTCAAGCTTCCGGGTTTACCGTTCGCAGGAGTTCACACGGTACCCGCAAGTGTCATTACGGATATCGCACGGATATCGCACTGGCATCTGCGTTCATACAATGTTGCAACGCTGCTCAAGTCACTCTTGGAGAAATTCAAAAATGTTTGAATTTTCTCCCGACCTTACAAAGTTACACGACTACCTGCCGTTAGCGCCACGGAGGTCCTCGGTGGTCCACGAATGCCGTACTGCTATCGCAGAGGTTCCCACGATGTTAAACTCTTGTTAAGTCTTGCTTCAGGTCGCACCGTGAGAAAGCCCTTTAAAGCTCTTCATGAAATATCATAGTTCCTCTTTTAGACTGTTTCTACTTTAAATAAATCACTGAAGAGGTCCATCCAGCAATTTATTCACCGAAATAGTGTTAAAAACTGATGCGTGTGAGGGTGCAGCTGTGGCACAATTCATGGTCCACCAGCTCTACAAGTGTTAGCAGGTAGTTTGTTAACTAGTACAAAGTAGCTTTTCTAATTCCACCTATTCCTGTGTTTCACCAGTTAAAACACCCTAAACTAACAGCTTCACAAATAACTATTCATTGTGGTAATTGAAAAGTTAAACACAATACTACAGATGCTAGAAAGTTGAAATATAAGCAGAAATTGTTGGAAACATTCAGTAGGTCAGGCAGCATCCATGAAGTGAGAAACGGTGTTTGTGTTACAAATCAATTAATGTTCATTGGGATTGTATTTTTTATCAGCCACAGATGAAAATATAACAGTGAAATGGTTTCAGAATCATGAAATATGGTTGCTTGGATGCCTGATTATAAATCCAATCTGCTAGTTTATTAGTTATATCTCCACCACTTTGTTCCCACACCGAATTGCAGCAGACTGCAGCAAGGCAAAACAGCAAGAAGGCATTCCTAAAATAAACCAAGCACACACGTTCATCCTTCAGAGCTGTCACTATCCTGAACACCAGTTAGAACTGCCAACTGTGAAGTCAGAACTGGAACTATTACATAGAATGTAGGCCACTACAGTCCTTTGGATCACAATGTCCATGCTGAACATAATGCCATTTCCTCTGCCTGCATCTGTTCCATATCCCTCCATTCAAACATAGAACATAGAGAAGTACAGCACAGGAAAGTGCCCTGCAGCCAACAATGCGTGTGTCGAACATAACGCCCAGCTAAACTGCAGATAGATGAATTGCTCCCTGAATACCTTGGACAAATGTCATTTCTTGATGAGAGTCCTTCTCTCCTCCCAAAAATATTTTAAAAAATGATGCTTGAGTAGACCCTTTGCCTGCTCACCATTCAAAATGGGTTCTTTATATTCTTAATATTCTTCATATATTATGATTGTAATTCTTGACTGGTCTGAAAGTTAGTCTCAATCAATTATTATTAGCAGCCCAATGGAACTTGCTTGACATATCCAGTAACATTAAATATTATAACCTTACCTGGAATCTTTCCTTCACTGGATAAATTTATCATGAGCCGAGACCTCCCCATGGAAAGCCAATAACAAACCCCATTCAAATGAAAGGCTGGCTTAACTGTTCACCTCCCTTTTGATCAAGGGCAATATGCTTTAATGTCCTTTTACCTCCTCAGCAGAAAATCACACTTTAAAAAATAATAATTCTAAGAACTACCATTGAAAACACATCAGATTTATTATTCCATTAAAATATTTATTAAGGCAGCTCTGATACAATGCTGTTCTAATGCTGAGAACTGTCTCTTGCTATAAGTGAACTTTGCTGTTCAGTCAATATCTTTACCTGTCAATAGAATGTTAAAATAAAATCGATATCCCATGCATTTATTTGGAATCCTTGTTGTGCAACTGAAGTGCAGACTTTGTTCAGAGCAGTGAAGCATTGCAAGGTGTTATCTTGTTATTGCATGTACAAGAACAATCTTGTGGTTTTGAAATTATAATAAAGCAGTTTTTGGTACAAGATAAGTAATAATTTTGAACCAAGCTTCTGGATAAAAATCTTATTTCAAATAATATTTATGCAAAGTTGATTATGTGAATCCAGTGGGCTCTTGTCACAGCAGTATAGCCTTTAAAAGGATGAGGAGGGACCTCATTGAAACTTACTGAATATTGAAAGGCCTGGATAGAGTGTGTGGAGAGGATGTTTCCACTAGTGGGAGAGTGCAGGACCAGAGGCCATTGTCTCAGAATTAAAGGATGTACCTTTAGAAAAGAGGAGGAATTTCTTTAGTCAGAGGATGGTGAATCTGTGGAATTCATTGCCACGGACGACTGTGGAGACCGAGTCAATGAATATTTTTTAAGGTGGAGATTGACAATTCTTGATTAGTGAAGGTGTCAGGGGTTAAGGGGAGAAAGAAGGAGAATGGGGTTGTGAGAGAAAGATAGATCAGCCATGATTAAACAGTAGACTTGATGGGCCGAATGGCCTAATCCTACTCTTAGCACTTATGAACTTATGAACTGAAGTGATAAGTGCCATGTAATCGTCAGCCACTCCATCCATTAAGATTTTCAACATGAATTTTTGTCTTGACTGGAAGGGTTGAATTTAATCATGTTTGATGATTACATTGGGTAAATGTAGAAATGTCGCTATGTCTGGGAGGGAACCAAGAATAAGAGGATTTGAGCCTCATAGGCCAGAAATCAGAAAGCACTTTCTTAAAAAAAAAAGTACTGCAAATTTCTAGACTTCACCCTCTCAAAACCTGTGACTCGTTGGGTGATTGGGCATTTCAGTATTTGCTACAAAAAGTTGCCAAGAAATATGGAGCAAGGGTTAGAGGATGCCACTATAGCACTATTTAGCCATAATGTAATTAAACAGTGAAGCAAAGTCAGACTATATTGGAAACTGTTGAATGCCCATTCACATCCCTTGATTTTCCATTTATTTTTCCAGCAAAACATTATAGCTGAATCTATAATGCTTGGCTCGCCTCCTACTTCCAAATTCACTTGCCGATGAATCGAAATTGATCCAATATTTCTGAAATGAAAAAAAGTCTGCTTGCCCTCATGGTCATCCCATTTTAATTGATCTATCCATCTTTTAACATTGTTTACAGGCCAGTTATGCTGTTGTAAATAAGAATTTAATTTTTCTGTTGGCAGTACATATGACAATTAAATACGATTGACTATTGACTCTTCGTTCTGAACATAACTGAATCTTTTTTCGTTAGAAATTGCCTTTATGATTCACACATATCATTTACACATATAGTATTCACACATATCACGTGTTCAATAAACCTTCTTTCAAATTCATTCTTTGAGTGTTATGCTCCCTATTTCAAATGATTTGGTTTAATGTCCTAGGTTCTAGTTTGCATTATCTGAGAGTACAATTTTTTAGCACAGTAATTTTTTACCATATTTACCATATGTTTTATTCAGGACATTGCTTGGCCCACCTGAAGCACCCTATCTTTCAAAGAAAAATCTAACATCCTTAATTTTTCTTCATAATTCACCCAAGTCACCTTCATTAATCACTATAACTATTCTCTTGGGTAAAGCTTTAGCTGAGCCTGAGACCTGTGTGTTATTATAATCACAAGCCCGTTGCTGGACTGAACGGCACCATCACCCCCCACCCCCTTCCCAACACCCCCTTCAACCCCTCCCAGCAACCAAGGATATTAAACATTGCTGCAAGAAACTAATCTATTCACAAGACCAGCAACATTTTCTCTGCAGCAAATTATGGATTTCCTTTTATTTATTATGAAAGCCTGAAGTGTCTCTCCTCTAAACAGATGAAATCATCTGGAATAGGTCATTTAGTTTAGTTTAGAGATACAGCGCGGAAACAGACCCTTCTGCCCACCGAGTCCGCGTCGACCAGTGGTGCCTGCACACTAACACTACTGTATCCTACACACTAGGGACAATTTACAGTTATATCAAGCCAATGAACCTACAAACCTGTACGTCTTTGGAGCATGGGAGGAAATTGGAGCACCCAAAGAAAACTCAGGCAGGTCACGGGGAGAACATACAAACTCCTAGTTATTACAGTTTATGGAAGATACCATCAGGTTAGAGTTGGATTTGTGCATTCATCTCCAATTGAAACCATGAGGTCCTAAACTAACAAAAAGGTCCCCAAATAGAGCAGTGAATTAAAATTAAGTGCTAGTTTTTAAGCTGATGATAAATGTGGATCTCTGGAATTCTCTGTCACAGAAGGTAGTTGAGGCCAGTTCATTGGCTATATTTAAGAGGGAGTTAGATGTGGCCCTTGTGGCTAAGGGGATCAGGGTGTATGGAGAGAAGGCAGGTACGGGATACTGAGTTGGATGATCAGCCATGATCATATTGAATGGCGGTGCAGGCTCGAAGGGCCGAATGGCCTACTCCTGCACCTATTTTCTATATTTCTATGCGAATTGGCTTCTGTTACACATAATAATTCATGTGCTATTTGGAAGTACATTTAACTGTTACAAGCTTCTGTAGATGCAGCATAGAACGCATACTGTTGGGTTGCACCATGGCTTGGCTTGGAAACAGCTCTGCCCAAGACCACAAGAAATTGCTGAGAATTGTGGATATAGTCCAGTCCATCACACAGACCAGACTCCCAACCATTGACCCAATATCCATCTACTTCACGCTGCCTCAAGAAAGCAGCTAACATAACTAAAATCCGTTCCCCCCAGCTTCTCCTTCTTCTCCCAACTCCCATCTAGCAGTAGGTACAGAAGCTTGAAAGTGAACACCACACGGCTGAGGAACTCTGTTCTCAGGCTTCTGCGTGGTCCTTCCATAAGATAGGGTACAGTTTGATTCTTCTCTACATTAGACTTTATCAATGGAACTGATGCACTACAATGCTGAGAACTATATTCTGCATTCTGTACCTTTTCCTTTGCTCTATCTATTGTACTTGAGTTCAATTTGATTGCATTTATGTATAGTATTATCTGAATTGATTGGAGAGCATGCAAAACAAAGTTGTTCACTGTACCTCGGTACACATGACAATAATAAACCTATACCTAAACCTAAACATTATCATTCAATTCTCGAGGTAGCAAAGCAATTAACATCATTGTGCCCAAAGTACTGGTTTAAATGACCTTCGATTGTTTGAACAGCATTGTTGAGCTAATGAATCCCTTGTTTCTGCCCTTATAAAACTTTAGCCCAGTATCCCAGTTAGCTTTGCCAGATCAGTTCACCACTGGTAATCGTGCTGAGTATATTTTTATATTTAATATATGCAACCATGAGATTAGAATACCTGGAACTTGTACAGCTGGTGTTTCTACATTCCTAAGTCATCTGATCTAAACATGATTGCACAGCTTGAATATTAGACCTGGTGCTTGTGGTTGGAATGTTATTAACCCCACTAAATGTAAGATCCAAGAGCTATAATCGCACACTAAATCTGCTGGAGTTAAAATACATGAAAAGGTGAAATGTAAAGCATGCGAGACAACGGCAGAATCTTTGCTGCCTGGAGCTTGTTCCATCCTTCTTGAAGATAGTTTCTCAATTATACCAGAGCTAAACAGGATAAACAACGTGGACTGGATCATTGAATAGTCTTGTTTCCTTGAAAGTCGAAGTTTTACAATTGATCAGACTGAGGTAATTGAAGGATTTGTTCAAAGAATGGAATCATTATGGTAAAATTAAAGATAAGCCACTTACCTGTGATGAGAGGCATACTCCAATGTACAATGACTAATGGAACTCTACGTTGATGATTTCAAAACTGAGATGGGTACATTTTGGAAAGGCAAAGCTATTAAGGGTTACAGAACAAAGACAGGTAAAAGGATTTAAGACGCAGCACAGTCCTATTCTAATTGAATGGCAGGCAGCATCAAGGGGCTAACTGGATGTTCAAAATGTCCACATTCTGTACTATGAATCCTCCACATTGCTGCAATTATCAGAATTGCTCTGTAAAAATTGCAGAAGAGTCATATTTTTGTGGATAACTGGTCGCTGAGGAGTCACCTTTATCTCAGAAAGTTGGAAAATATCAGGATCTGTCCCAAAATAAATCACAAAGGCAGTTTTCATGAAATCAAACATTTGGGTGCATGATTAAATGTTGCTGTTCAAAAACAAGCTGCACATTGAGGAGCTGGTAATCCTCTAACTTTCATGTTGTTTATGAGATTGTCAGATTGAGAATGACCACAGTTTAATTGATGACTCCTCCACATTTTGGAAATTCTGGCTGTGGAATTCAAGTGCCCTTTCACACTGATGCTGGGAGTCCATTTCAAAAGTCAATGTTGAATCTAGCTTGAGCAAACAGCACATCTGTCATTTGCTTGAAAAATCGTTGCATTCCTGATCAGCTGATGCTGCAGATATCTTCAGATGCATCCTGAAACTACTAGATAGCTCCATTAACATTCAGTGTGCTGGTGACCTTCACAGCATTCACTGTGTAAAGTATGCAATGAAATGGCCTCTGTTAAGTCCAGCATATGACACAACCCAAGAGTAGCCTTGTGAACCAATGTGCACAAATTTCATTTCTGCGTCACGTTGGAGCGAGGCAAATTCTTGAGAGAAGGCTAACATTTGTAAGATCCTAAATATCACGTGTTGATTATCCATGAACCAAAAAACAATTCAGTGCATGGTCTTACACAGCAAGACCTGGACAACATACATGTTTGGATTGGTAAGTAGCAAATAATATTTGTGCCAGGCAATCGCCATCAATAGCAGGAAATAGACTACCAGATTAATTATGTTTCCTTACTTTCTCCATTGGATTTCCCAGCATCAAAATCTTAGGCCGTAATTAAGCAGTAATAACCATACAAATATCATGGTGAGAAACATAGAAACATAGAAACATAGAACATAGGTGCAGGAGTAGGCCATTTGGCCCTTCAAGCCAGCACCGGCATTCAATATGATCATGGTTGATTATCCAGAATTAGTACCCCATTCCTGCTTTCTCCCCATATTTCTTGCCTGGGTGGCTGCAGCTACAACAGCCTTTGTAAAACTCAGTGATATCATGGACATAACAGCTTGTTTGATCAACAACACGTGACTACTTTAGACATTTATGTGCTCCACTATTTACCATAGCTGCTGAACCTGCTGTTCACAAACGAACCGAAATCTCCCAGCTGTGTAGTATTTCAACAGTTTAATTTTGTTTTGTTTAGTTGTTTAGTTTAGTTTAGTTTAGTTTAATTTAGTTTAATTTAGTTTAGTATGGTCATAGAAACATAGAAACATAAAAAATAGGTGCCGGAGGATTCCATTCGGCCCTACGAACCAGCACCGCCATTCATTGTGATCATGGCTGATCGTCCCCTATCAATAACCCGTGCCTGTCTTCTCCCCACATCCCTTCATTCCACTAGCCCCTAGAGCTCTATCTAACTCTCTCTTAAATCCATCCAGTGACTTGGCCTCCACTGCCCTGTGCAGCAGGGAATTCCACAAATTCACAACTCTCTGGGTGAAATTTTTTTTTCTCACCTCAGTCTTAAATGGCTTCCCCTTTATTCTAAGACTGTGGCCCCTGGTTCTGGACGCCCAACATTGGAAACATTTTTCCTATATCTAGCTTGACCAGTCCTTTTATATGTTTCTATAAGAATCCCCCTCATCCTTCTAAACTCCAAACAAGCCTAGTCTTTTCAATCTTTCCTCATATCACAGTCCCGCCATCCCAGGGATCAATCTCGTGAACCTAGCTGCACTGCCTCAATCACAAGGACGTCCTTCCTCAAATTACTAGACCAAAACTGTACACAATGCTCCAGATGTGGTCTCACCAGAGCCCTATACAACTGCAGAAGAACCTCTTTATTCCTATACTGAAATCCTCTTGTTATGAAGGCCAACATTCCACTAGCTTTCTTCACTGCCTGCTGTACCTGTAAGCCAACTTTCAGTGATTGGTGTACACGGACGCCCAGGTCTCGCTGCACCTCCCCCTTACCTAACCTAACCCCATTGAGATAATAATCTGCCCCCTTGTTTTTGCCGCCAAAGTGGATAACCTCACATTTATCTATATTATACTGCATCTGCCACACATCTGCCCACTCACTCAACCTGTCCAGGTCACCCTGCAACCTCCTAACATCCTCTTCACAGTTCACACTGCCACCAAGCTTTGTGTCATCCACAAACTTGCTAGTGTTGCTCCTAATTCCCTCTTCCAAATCATTAATGTATATGGTAAACAGTTGCGGCCCCAACACTGAGCCTTGCGGCACTCCACTCTGGTCAATGTGGTACAGTGAAGGTAGACACAAATGCTGGTACAGTGAAAAGCTTTTTGCAACAACAATATCTAAATTCCCAAGCTCATGAATGAAGAAAACCTATTGATATTCTCCCATACTCAGCATTTTACCTCTTGCATTTCAAGCTGAATTTCCACCTCCACATCATTCCTGTAAGCTTCACCGTGCCTCAGCACGTGGTCCCTACTAGAATGGATCTATCTGCAATGGCTGAACATACTGTATGTTGCTGTTTTGCACTGTCATGAAGCTGCAACAATGTGCCTATGAGACCTTGTGGGTAGCCAACTTGAAAGCAGATATTTTCACAAATAATGATGACATGATCATGAAAAAACATGGTTAAGTGATGTTAATTATTTGTTGGGGAAAAAAAGGTGAATTCTTAGCTGTATCTTTGACATACACTTTTGAAAGGATCCTCAAATTAACATCTCAAATGTAAGACAAATGCTTCGGAAGTGCAGCACTCCTTTAGTATTGTACTCAAGTGTGAAGCTATGATTTACGTGTATGCTTTAGTTTCTAGGATGGGTTACAAACCTATAACTTTTAGGGCATGTCAGTTGGATGAATAACGTTGGTTCAGTAATGAAATGCACATCCAGTCAGCAAAGTTTATTAAACATAATTGTTTCAGTTAATAATAACTGTCAACTAAGCTGAGCTGTACATCGATATAATTAAAGTGGTCAGTAATGATTTAATATTAACCTATTGGGGGTTCAAATCAATCGCATTTTTCCTGACCTTGTCTTTATAACATACGTATAAAATGGCTACATGTTTGCATGGGTAGCACTTAGAATACATATTTCATTAACACCATTGTACAGATAATTACAAAAATTACTGGAGCAGAACATCACTATCAACACTTGGGAGATTAATTATGCCTTGCAGCCATTGGGGATGTTATGTTTTACTGCATTCCTCTGACAAGAAATCGACAAAAGGAAAAGGAACGCAAAAGTATGTAAAGCCATTTTAAAAAGCAAATTGCCAATCCAATGCAACATTTGATCTGAATCTCAGCTTCATGTAACTGTCATGCTGGCGTCGTCTGAGTTGAACAGCAGTGTTAAACAAAGTTTTTCATGATAACAGAGTGCTCCATTATGAGATGGCGGAGAATGGGCAAGTTGTCACACAGCCTGATTTCTCTCTGGTTAGTTCATCTGGAACAGCATTGATAACGACCGTGAAGCAAATGCAGAATTTCATCAACATTTTTTAAAGGATTAAATTTCATTCAAAATAGGAAAAGACACAACACTGTAACCAAAATTAGGGGTGAACATTAAATTGGTGTTTTCGTTTATTTTAATTGCTGTGATAAAGAAGTAACCAGATGCATTTTAACTATCTCGGTCAATGTTAGTTTGCTGGCTTTACCTTGCATACTGTAAGTGGATTGATTGTAATCATGTAATCATGTATTGCCTTTCTGCTGACTGGTTAGCATGCAACAAAAAGCTTTTCACTGTACCTCGGTACACGTGACAATAAACTAAATCGAAACTGAACTGAACCTCCAACCTGACTCCTCTCTGCAAACCTCCATCATCTGGTCAGATTCCCAAAAGTTCTTTCTCATCAGTAGTTAATTGCAACACAACCCCTAATATAATTTAATCACATGCGCACCTTCCTCTAATGCCTTGATCCTTCATACTTCTCCACATTTCCACACACACGATCCCTCAGAGCTGTAACACACCCCATACTGTGAACCATGGAGTGAACTATTATCTGTGAACTATGATGTGCCTACTTGCAATTTATGGTCCTCCAATAACTGATCCTAACTTTTGATTCCAGCATTTGTTGAACTGAACTTAACTTTCCCAGCTGTTGTGTTGACATTTTAAGTCATATCCATATCATCCATTCAGAGTGCTAAACTGTACCCACAATTTCACAGACTTTGTTTACAAAACAACAATACATTCATTTGTACATTACTAGCTGGTGTATGGAGCTCTTAACAAACTGATAGATCCATTTTCAGTGTCCTCCCATATAAAAAATCTTTGTTAAACTATTATGACAAGGGAATATTCAAGTGATTAATTATATTAAATCAGTGGCTTTATGAGAGAGTTTGCTCTGCTCTGTTGCAAAACATGCCCTGACTATCAACTCTCACCTATTCATGAGAAAAGATTTCATCCTTATGCAGCCAACGGTCCAAATGCTTCATTGCAATTCCATGTGTGCAAGGAGCTGCCAGGACCCTTGATCCTGCCTCACGTGCCCCATGGCTCACAAATACTTGTTTTGTCAGATATTTAAATGTATTCCATCTTCTATCCATGAAGGGGGATTTAGAGCAATGCCTTGCACTTTGTATGGCACTTCCCTCCATATGACATGAGATACTAAATTTACTGGCTCAAAGGAATTTATCCCAGAGAATGCAGACTTCCTCTGGTAACTTTTAAATTGGAGATGCTATAGCTAACTTTCAGTGCAATCCTCTTTTGATTATATTTATTTAAAGCTCTTGTTTAATTACCACAGTGAGACACTTGATGGCTTATTTCGAAGCCCTTGGATTTTTTGGGCCTCCAAAGGCATTTGCAGCCAATGTGTTGCCCAGATATAGGCTGATCTGCAGAATGATTCGAGTTATGCTGGTGGCCCATGCAGACTGGCAATGCTGGCACTTTGACCACTTTGGCGTTGCCTCTTACGATGCAATCCATGTCGTTCACCTGAAGCAGTGATAGGGCACTTTTGCAGGATCTTGCTGCACCCCTCAGTGAGGCTGAAGAGGAGCTGCTGGCACAGTCTGCTCTCCCCACCATATCCCCTGACACCTCTCCACCCTCTATGTTGGCACCCTCTGAATACACAAATGTAAAATAAATCCTTATGGTAAAGTCACTGGTGCCAGTAAAGAGATCTGAGGACAACAAAATAAAAGGGAATTGGCAAATGGACTGCACAAGTTTTTAAACCTGTACAGATCAGAAGATCCACCCGAAAGCCGCTTTGTATTCCAGAAACAAGATATCTGGTAAGATTCTGAGTGATATCCCTCTTTATACTCTTTTTAGTTTAGTTTAGTTTGGTTTATTGTCACGTGTACCGAAGTACAGTGAAAATCTTTTTTTTGCAAGCTTACCAGTCAGCAGAAAGACAATATTGTAATTGTTATATGGTTAATGCATGATTACAATTGAACCATTTACAGTGCATAGATACATGATATGCATTGGTAATTAGTTTCCTTGACTATGCTGCTGGCCTTGCCGAGGCAGCGTGAGGTATAAATGGAGTCAATAGGTTGGTTTGTGTGATGTTTTCTAAATACTGAAAATAGCAGATGTGTATTGTTTAAAATCCCCACTTATCTTTATCCTCATGCCTCTATTTGAATGGCCTTGCTGCATTGGGACTGGGGAGGCCTACAGTAGATAACGCTCTTCTGTTGGACTTGGTAAGGAGTCCACAGATGCTGCAGCAGAGCAGCTGGGAAGTGGCTGGGAAGTAGATGGTGCTGTTCCCTTGGACTCAAACCATGCTGGAAACCAGGAACACCGGGGGATACTTGGAAAGTACTGGCCGAACATTGACAAAGGTGTGGAGGATTGGCTCAATTAATTTGTCAAAACTGCCGATTCAATATACAACTTGGCACAGTTTTGACTATTCGGCAATTTTGAAAAATCACTAAAGGAGACGCACTGGATCATGGGATGTTACTGGTTGATGGCAAATAAACCAACATCAACCCTGTATTTAAACAGGTTACTGAACAGATTAGACACAGGAAAAGATATTCCCATCAAGTCAAGCCAAGTCAAGAGAATTTATTGTCATGTGTCCCAGATAAGACAATGAAATTCTTGCTTGCTGCAGCACAACAGAATATTGTAGGCATAAATACAGAACAGATCAGTGTGTCTACATACCATAGACCATATATACACACATAAATAAACAGATAAAGTGGAATAGGCTGTTATAGATCAGAGTTTGTTTGAAGTTGTGTTTAATAGTCTGATGGCTGTGGGGAAAAAGCTGTTCTTGAACCTGGATGTTGCAGATTTCAGGCTCCTGTACCTTCTACTATGATGGCAGTGGAGAGATGAGTGTGTGGCCAGGATGGTGTGGGTCCTTGATGATGTTGGCAGCCTTTTTGAGGCAGCGACGGCGATAGATCCCCTCGATAGTAGGGAGGTCAGAGCCGGTGATGGCCTGGGCAGTATTTACAAATCTTTGCAGCCTTTTCCGCTCCTGGACACTCAAGTTGCCGAACCAAGCCACGATGTAACCGGTCAGCATGCTCTCTACTGTGCACCTGTAGAAGGTCGAGAGACTCCTCTTTGACATACCGACTCTCCGTAATCTTCTCAGGAAGTAGAGGCACTGATATGCTTTCTTTATAATTGCATCAGTGTGCTGGGACCAGGAAAGATCTTTGGAAATATGCACGCCCAGGAATTTGAAGTTCTTGACCCTTTCCACCATCGACCCGTTAATATAAACGGGATTGTGGGTCCATATCCTACCCCTTCCCAAGTTCACAATCAGTTCCTTGGTTTTGCTGGTGTTGAGAGCCAGGTTATTGTGCTGGCACCATTTGGTCAATCGGTCGATCTCACTTCTATACTCTGACTCATCACCATCAGTGATACGTTCCAAAACAGTGGTGTAGTCGGCGAACTTGATGATGGAGTTTGCACTATGACCGGCTACGCAGTCATGAGTATAGAGCGAGTACAGCAGGGGGCTGAGCACGTAGCCTTGAGGTGCTCCCGTGCTGATTGCTATCGAGGATGACACATTTCCACCAATATGGACAGACTGTGGTCTGTAAATGAGGAAGTTGAGGATCCAATTGCAGAGGGATGCGCAGAGACCCAGATCTGAGAGCTTGGTAACCAGCTTGGAGGGGATGTTTGTATTAAATACTGAGCTGTAGTCAATGAATAACAGCCTGATATATGAGTTTTTGTTGTCCAAGTGGTCCAGAGCGGAGTGGAGAACCAATGAGATCGCATCCACCATTGATCTGTTGTGGCAGTAAACGAACTGCTGTGGGTCCAGGTTCTTGTCGAGGTAGGAGTTGATATGCGCCATGATCAACCCCTCAAAGCACCTCATCACCACAGACGTTAGTGCCACTGGTCGATAATCATTGAGGCGCGTCACCTTGCACTTCTTGGACACCGGTATTATTGATGCCCTTTTAAAGCAGGTGGGAACCTCAGACCTCAGAAGTGAGAGGTTGAAAATGTCCGTAAAGACTCCAGCCAGTTGGTCCGCACAGGTTTTTAAAACACGACCGGGTATACCATCAGGTCCAGACGCTTTCCGAGGGTTCACCCCTCTGAAGAATATTCTGACGTCGGCCTTTGTGACTGTGACCGAAATACCATCACAGTGAATGGGGGCTCGGGAAGGCACATCAGTGTTCTCCCTATCAAAGCGTGTGTAAAACGCATTGAGCTCGTCAGGGTGTGATGTTTCGCTGACATTTGAGCTGTCTCCTGATTTCGCCTTGTAGGAGGTGATGGCATTCAAGCACTGCACAGTTGCCGAACAGCCGTCTCATCCTCAAGCTTAGAGCAGGTTCCTTTTGACCTTTTTGATAGCCTTACCAAGGTCGTATCTGGAAACATAGAAACATAAAAAATAGGTGCAGGAGTTGGCCATTCGGCCCTTCGAGCCTGCACCGCCATTCAATATGATCATCGCTAATCATCCAACTAATTTTCCTGTACCTGCCTTCTCTCCATACCCCCTGATCCATTTAGCCACAAGGGCCACATCTAACTCCCTCTTAAATATAGCCAATGAACTGGCCTCAACTACCTCCTGTGGCAGAGAGTTCCAGAGATTCACCACTCTCTGTGTGAAAAATGTTTTTCTCATCTCGGTCCTAAAGGATTTCCCCTTTATCCT
Source organism: Amblyraja radiata (assembly GCF_010909765.2). Classification (NCBI taxonomy): domain Eukaryota; kingdom Metazoa; phylum Chordata; class Chondrichthyes; order Rajiformes; family Rajidae; genus Amblyraja; species Amblyraja radiata. The sequence goes on from NC_045960.1 coordinate 57,838,345, forward strand.
TAAACTGTGACCCCTTGTCCTGGACTTCCCCAACATCGGGAACAATCTTCCTGCATCTAGCCTGTCCAACCCCTTAAGAATTTTGTAAGTTTCTATAAGAACCCCCCTCAATCTTCTAAATTCTAGCGAGTACAAGCCGAGTCTATCCAGTCTTTCTTCATATGAAAGTCCTGACATCCCAGGAATCAGCCTGGTGAACCTTCTCTGTACTCCCTCTATGGCAAGAATGTCTTTCCTCAGATTAGGAGACCAAAACTGTACGCAATACTCCAGGTGTGGTCTCACCAAGACCCTGTACAACTGCAGTAGAACCTCCCTGCTCCTATACTCAAATCCTTTTGCTATGAATGCTAACATACCATTCGCTTTCTTCACTTCCTGCTGCACTTCTTATAGACCTTTGCATCGCCAGACCTGAATGCCTGGGATCTGGTCTTCAGAAGAATGCGGATCTCATGGTTCATCCAAGGCTTCTGGTTAGGAAACACTCAGAAGGTTTTTGTTGGGATGCAGTCCTCCACACATTTCTTTATGAAGTCTGTAACGACTGTAGTGTATTCATCAGGTCTGTTGCCGAGTCCCTGAACATTGCCCAGTCTACAGACTCCAAACAGTCCTGGAGTTGTTCCTCTGCCCGCCCCCCCCCCCCCCCCCCCCCCCCCCCCCGACCAGCTCTGCACCGTCCTCACCTCTGGGGGTGCAGGCAGGAAGAAGCAGCTCCGCTGTATGGTCGGATTTACCGAAGTGAGGGCGACGGATAGAACGATAGGCGTCTTTGATGGTCGTGTAGCAGTGGTCGATGGTGTTTGATCCTCTGGTGCTGCTGGAAACATGTTGGTGGAAGTTAAGGAGTGATTTCTTAAGGTTGGCTTTGTTGAAATCCCCGGCTATGGTGGTAAATGCCTCGGGGTAAGACGTCTGGTGTTTGTGGACCACGGCGTGCAGCTCCCTCAGTGCCAGGCGGACGTCTGCCTGGGGAAGGATGTAGACCGTGGTCAGGATGATGGAGGTGAATTCCCTCGGTAGGTAGAAGGAGCGGCACTTCACCGCCACATGTTCCAAGTATGGAGAGCAGGAGTTGGATAGGACTGCCACGTCTGAGCACCACGCAGAGTTGACCATGACGCCCCATTCATTTCTATTTACAACAATAACTCGGCCCGTAGAGAATGATATCTGGGATACATGCCAATAGAAACATTCTTGACTCTTGACATTCTCTCCTATCTGATTGTGTGAATCATTTGGTAAAAATTGCCATTGCAAAACGAACTCCGTCCATTATACACAATCAAGGTCGGTTGCAGCCGGTGCATCCGCTCTGACCAGATTGTAAAATAAATTCAAATCCATACACTGTCCAAATCTCCAGTTTGTTTCACAGACATATTATGCACCAAGTGGTGAAAAACAAGGCAACATTATTTTTCTGGAAAAGAAAGAAACCAGAAAGGAATTATATAAAATACAAAGATAAGTTGCAGAGTGAAATAAAAATATTCTGTAAAAACACCCATGACAGATAGGTATAATAACAAATATAACATTTTAAAATGGAATAAAGATAATGCAGTGAGAAGTATTTTTATTGTGCCTTCAATACTTCTCTCTAATATATGTACTTTGTATGAAAAGGAAAATTGTTTCAACATCAGTGTGGCAGACATTGGAATTCTAAAGTAAAAACAGAAAATGCGGGAGATGCTCAGCAGGTTTGGCAACATCAACGGAGAGAACAATTTGGAGTCAGTCACCATTCAACACAACTGGGAAATACAGTTACAGCAGTTTTTCGTCAAATACATTGTCAGAGAAAATATGAAAAATTCAATGTCGAGGCACTAAGCATTACAAAGAAAAGATGGATATGTATCTCATGCAGGCAAAGGTCCATATCCATCTATGCTTTTCAGTTTGGTATATTAAATCAGTGCCAATACCAAATTGGATTAATTTGGATGAGCAAAAAGATTGGCATGGGCATGATGGGTTGAAGTTTAGTTTAGGTTATAGTCATGTGTACCAAGGTACAGTGAAAATGTTTTGTTGCATGCTAACCAGTCAGTGGAAAGAAAGACAATACATGATTACAATCGTGCCATCCACGGTGTACAGATACATGATAAAGGAAATAACGTGAATAACGTTTAGTGCAAAATAAAGTCAGTAAAGTCGGATCAAAGATAGTCTGAGGGTTTCCAATGAGGTAGGTAGTAGTTCGGACTGCTCTCTAGTTGGGAGGATGATTCTGCCTCTTCATTATATAAGGAACCAAAGAGAGGAGAATGATGAGGACCATTGGAGCAGTCGTGGAGGAGGCTCTTGGCAGGCATAGGATCTGAGTGGAACTAAGTGTCATAAATAAAGTAGACTGCAGATGAGACCTGAGAATAAGAGTGGTAAGTGAAGAATGAAATGAAGCCCAGATACAAACTGAGTGCCATCCAAGTGAGTTCAGAAGGGAACAGTAGGAAAGAATGCAAAGGGTAAACACTGAGAAAGGATCTAATATAGAGTTAGACAAAATCAAATAACTTAACTATGTTAGCTAATTGACAAAGTTATCAGTAAAGGTGGTGGGCAAATTGAACGAACAGTCAGTAGAGTTATTTGAGGCTTTAAAAGACATTTGGACAGGTACACGGATAGGAAAGGTTTAGAGAGATATGGGTCAAATGCAGGCAGTTGGGACTTGTGTAGATGGGGCATTTTGGTCGGCATAGGCAAGTAGGGCCAAAGGGTCTGCTTCCATACTGTATAACTATGACTCCAAGATTTTAAAAAACGGCTTTAATTAACCAAATAAATATGAGCCCAAGTAGGAAAGCATGGACCTGTGGGAGTATTAACAAGGGAGTATATTTTGTAAAGGAACAAGAAATGATTGATTTTACTATGTTTTAACATTCAGTGCAAACTTAGAGATTACTGTGCACTTATTTAAATCATTTATAGATCTGAAACATGGCAAAGGGTCTACGGCCAACCTTTGGGTGTTTAACATGTTGACTTCCACAAGTAACCCCTTTATAAAGATCCCATTTTAAAACTAATTACCAATGCGTATATTCTGTGACCCAACTACTGGTTCATTAACACCTGTCAAATGGTGAAAGTTAATCTTTGATATTAATTGCGAATATAGAAAACTATCTACGATTACATCCTTCAACAGCATTTAAAAAATGCAATAATTTAGATTCTGTCTTTTTTTTACTCTGTGTAAGTAGCACAGGTCATGGCAAGCTGCCTGATTGGAACTTGTCAAATGTTGCCTGTATTGGCTGCCTCATCTCACTTTCTTGAGTTATTAATTCAAGGTCCCTGTGCAGTTTTATTGCTGATGCAGGGACTCGTGTACAACGAGTGTTTTCTTGTTGTTTGTCCCAGACAGAACAATGAAATTCTTACTTGCAGCAGCACAACAGAATATATAAACATAGTACTCTGTAAGCAATATAATAAATGGAAAAAAATAGTTTTATATATATGTATATATACATACATGGATATATATATCGATACGATATGATTTGATACGATAAAACTTTATTCATCCCCAGAGGGAAATTGGTCTGTCGACAGTCACAACACACAAGGTACACAAAAACCTGAAATTTAAAATGAAAACAAAAAGAACAAGACAAGCGACTGTTGCTGGCTGCCGTGTGCCCAGTGCCTTCACCAGAACGAATGAACAAACACAGACTTATCCCCTGGGCAGAGGATTCTAAACTAGAGTGTCCCCCCCCACCCCCCACCCCCCACACCGGGTCCCCCCTTTGTTCTCCCACCATCCCTCACGGTGGTCCCTCCACGCCAGGTCCTCCATTGTTCTTCATGGTGGTCCCCCCACGCACATTGACCGCGTACCAGGCAAGCTCAGCCATTCAATGATTCCTTGTGTCAATGGAAATGGAGTAAACAGAGGCTGGAAGTCTCTTCTTGTATGTATGTGTGTGTGTGTGTGTGCGCGTGTGTGTGTATGTGTCTTTCTACCTTTGTCAAAACGCCACGCTCTAGCACAGAAATTTTCACACATTATTAATCACATTAACCCCCTCAACAAAGTAAACTGCTTTGCTGCACATTACATGCTATATTTCACAAGTTACAGCGTTTTGAAAAATAGTCAAAGCCAAGTTTTCAAACGGCAAACCTCCTTCAACCCGCTTCGAGTGACGTCACAATGGGGGGGGGTGGGGGGCCACCAAGGGGGAGTGGGTGGCTACCAACTTCCATTCACCTCAGGGGGAAGGCCCACATTTAAATTAACGTTCCGCTTTTTCCGACCCGAGACCGCAGTGGTGAAGGAGACATTGAGACCACAGCGGTGAGGCCTCGCGACGATGGGCGCGGGTAGTTGCTATGTCTACACTCCCTCTCTCACCCCTTCTCTCTCTACCCTTCCTCCCCCTCTCTACCCCCTCCCTATCTACCCTGCAAGAATTCTACAGCTTTATTTACTAGAATTTTCAGATGTTTCACCGATAACCTTCCTTCCATCATATGGTCAGAAAACTGTCGACAACATGCAGGCTTGGGCAGGTAAATGGCAGCATAAGAGCTCTGGACTGAGCATGTGAGGGAACTGGAACTTCAGATGGACAATACTAGGATCATTCGTGAGGCTTCATAAATAGGAGATATAGTGAGATGGTCATACTGTAGCTAAGGTACAGGCAGAAGGTAGAAGGGGACCACCAGGGAAAGGAATAAGTTACGTCTCATGTTTGGTGCATATGGAATATCCACCATTTGCCTGGATGAGTCCTGCTTCAACAGCTCATGAGGCTTGACATCATCCCTGCATATCCTGCACAATGACTGCAGTGTGTACCAGCAACTAAATGCACTGCAGTTAATCATGCAGCTACTCTGACAACAACATCCAAAACCATAGCCAAGAAAGCCAAGGACAACAAGTGCCTAGGAGCAGCACCAGCAAAAGTTTCCTTCCAAGTTGTACATTATCCTGACATGGAAGCACATAACCAGATCTAAATCCTGCACCTCCCTCTCCAATAACAGTGTGACAATACCTTCACCCAAAAAATATTAATGATTCAACAAGACAGCTCATCACCACCTTTGCAAGGCCAGCCAGGGAAAGGGCAATGAATAGTTCCATTTCTGCTCAGACAATGCCGCCTTTCCACTGCTCCCACCCCACTTTATCACAACATGACGTTGCTGGTGAGTGATTTGGAAATGGTTGCAGCTATTGAATGTTATTTTCCTTTATCATTGAAGCTGACCTCTGCTTGACACATAAATGGTAGAATGTTCCTTATTAGATATGTTGTTGTCCAGTTCCTGTAGAATGTGGTTCCAACAGTTTTATTACCTGAGGAACTCCACATGAATCTAAACATTATTCAAAACATCCTGCAGCAAGATTATAAATAAAATTACTGAGGATGGTTGGGCCTAGGGCATTGTTTTAGAGAACTCCTTCGGTGATGTCCTGGGAATGAGAAGATTAATCCCCAACAACCAGAACTGTCTTCCTTCACATTAGTTATGATTTCAGTGTAGCAGAAATATTGTCCTTGATTCTCAATGATTTCAAATTTAATAAACCTATTTAATGACTCACTTGGTCAAATGCTGTCTTGATGTCAAGGACAGCCACTCTCAGCTCGGTCACAGTGTTACAGATTGCGTTGCAAATTAATTGTGTTGATGTTGATGCTGGACAGCGCCTCATTGATACAAAGTGTAGAGCTGCCAGTTATGTATTCTGTAACTATCTGATTTGGCGCTGTGGTAGTGCCACTTACACAATAGCTTGTTCTTTATATAATGGATGTTCTGAAGAAAGGTCCTGGCCCAATTGTCATCTGTCCACTTCTCCCACAGATGCAGCCTGGCCTGCTGAGTTATTCAAGCACTTTGTTGGAGCTGATATAGGGGCATAATGAGCAGAAAGTTTCCTTTCCATAGTTAATGAATTCACGGGGAGCTTGTGTCAATGCTGAAGACTCTCAAGATGACTCATAATGCAGCCACTGTGAAATAATTCCTCCAGTTGTGCCCAGAAATGTGATAATGGAATCTAGAAGTTGGCTAATTAATTTGATTCCACACATGTGACCAGTTCAGAATTTTGTCTTATACATCTGTTGGTTAGCCCTTCCAGATTTGGTACGAACTCCCTGGTGTTGGTGATAATTGCCATAGTGAGGCCACATGAAAACTGGAGGAGAATCATCTCACATTCCACTTGGGTATCATATAACCCAATAGATTGAATGTTGAATTCTCCACCTTTAGCTAACACCCCTCACATTTGTTTTGCCTTCTCTTCTTCATGCCCCATCCAGGTGCACACCCATTTCCCCACTTCCCCACTTCCCCCTTTCCACTTCCCCCTTTCCCCTTTCCCCCATCGCCTTCCACTGATATTAATTCCCCAGGCTTAATAGTTTATGCTTTTCTCCTTATCTTACACACTTTTCACTCATTTTTATCTCTCACATATAGCCTTTGTCCAACTATCGCCAATCAGAAAATCCCCTCACTTGCACTCACCAATCACTCATCCGGCTTTGTTCTGCTCCTAATTATTTTCCAACATTTATCCTCACTACTACAGTCAGTTTTATGAAGAGTCCCAACCTGAAACATCTATCCATGTCCTCCAGAGATGCTGTCTGAGGCTGCTGAGTTACTCCAGCACTTTGAGAGTTTCTTTTGTAAACTAGCTTGTGTCTACACTACAAATTTGCAGCTTATTTGGTAGATATGAGTTGAATGACTAGGTTGATGCTAAATTGTTAAACTAGTTTTATCCTCACTGAAACTTTTTAGACAGCTTTTCTTTTAAAACAATTGTGAGTGGCTTGCTTAGGTCAGAGGTCAATTAAAGTAATTCTAGGCTAAGACTTGGAACTTTATGCTACTAAAGAATGCCAGCCATGTGTATTTTACCCACATCACCTCTTTTACTTCTAGTTTAATGACTCATCATTGTGCTGATATCTTTTCAGAATTAATTCAATTGGAGGTACAAAGTGAATTTTAACTTTTGCAGTATGATGGAAATAAAACAAAACTATCTTTTGTAGTTATGAATATATAAAAACATGAATTACCGTTGGAGTATCAAATTATGTCATGCATTTGCCTTGGCTTAGAAAGCTCTCAGCCCGATATTTGATTTAATAGTTTGGCATAATTAAAAATTTTGTACATCAAAGAAAATGTATTGTTAATATATTTTATTATAAAAGCAATTTTTGTCTGATAACTGCAGGGAATGATACATTCTCGACAATGAAGATGGAGGTCCAAACTAAAACAACTAATTATTCAAGGCCCCAGGCTTCCTCCGATTAGCAAATAACTACACACGCTTAATTTTCAGGACAGTGATTTTGCTGTGACTGTCTTTGTCAGGAACCCAATGTCACAGTTCTGAGTTCATTTGTTTATTAAAGAGTAGCTGCTTTTATTAGATAATCTACTGAATGGCTAATGGCATGGTCGCATTAACATTGGAACTGGTGTTTCAAGAATTTATTCATGTATAATTTTATTAAAGAACTAGACTAAGTGGGACCCGTTGGGTCCCAGTCACACAGGAGGCCTGGTCCTCCAATGCAACCCATTCCCCAATGCAATATTCCACCATGGTGTGGGAGAGGGGATGGTGTGGAGGAGGGGAGGGTGAGGTGAGGGGTGTGTGTGTGGGGGAGGGGGTCGGTGTGGGGGAGGGTGGTGTGGGGGAGAGGGGTGATGTGGGGGAGGTGGGTGATGTGGGGGAGGGGGGATGGTGTGGGGGAGGGGTGGTGTGGGGTGGGGAGGGGTGGTGTGGGGTGGGGAGGGGTGGTGTGGGGTGAGGGGGGGTTGTGTGGGGAGGGGGTTGGTGTGGGGGAGGGGTGTGGGGGAAGGGGGTGGTGGGGGGGTGTGTGTGGGGGAGGGGGGTCGGTGTGGGGGAGGGGGTCGGTGTGGGGGAGGGTGGTGTGGGGGAGGGTGGTGTGGGGAGGGTGGCTGTGGGAGAGGGTGGTGGTGGGGGAGGGGGGGTGATGTGGGGGAGGGGTGATGTGGGGGTGGGGAGGGGTGGTGTGGGGTGAGGGGGGGTTGTGTGGGGAGGGGGGTGGTGTGGGGGAGAGTGGTGGGGGGGGTGGTGGTGTGGGGGGAAGGGGTGGTGTGGGGGATGGTGGTGTGGGAGAGGGTGGTGGGGGGGGTGGTGTGGGGGAGGGGGGTTGGGTGGGGGAAGGGGGTGGTGTGGGGGGAGGGGGGTTGGGTGGTGGAGGGGGGGTGGTGTGGGGGAGTGGGCAGTGTGGGGAGGGGGGGTGGTGGGGGGAAGGGGGATGTGGGTGGTGTGGGTGGAGGACTCCACTCAGCGGCCACGGCAGCACACCGTACCTCCGGCTCCATCATCGGCTTGCCCGGACTCCACTCACTGGCTTCTCTGACTCCACACAGTGGCTTCCCCCCAACTCCACACAGCAGCTTCCCCCCCGACTCCACACAGCGGCTTCCCCCCGACTCCACCCAGCGGCTTCCCCCGACTCCACACAGCGGTTTCCCCCGACTCCACATGGCTTGTGGACTCAGCCCCGTCTCCAAGGCTTTATTCTCCTCGCCCGGAAGGGGTGTTACCTTCATGGTGACAGACAGGCGAGAAGACCAATCTGCTGATCTCACAATTTTTTAAACCTTCATAACTTTTGTAATATTCCACCGATTGGAACAAAGCTTGGTGCGCTTGGAGCAGAGGACAATGGTGAGTAAGGAGGCGAAAAAATCCTAGCGATATAGGGTACTGTTTTTGCGCAAATAAATAAAAAGTAAACCGGAAGTGGTCAAGATGGGAGTTTTAGTAATAGAATAGATAATTAAACAGTCACCCTTACAGACAATAACAGTCCTACTGGATTCAACAGATAGAAGAGTTAAGGCTTATATAATACTGCACAAAAATACATACGTGAAAATAGAGCATAGAAAAAAATACAGTACAGCACAAGAAAAGGCCCTTCGGCCCCCAAAGTCTGTGCCGATTATGAAGCCAAGTTAAACTAATCTCCTCTGCCTAAACATGATGATATCCCCCATTTACTTACATTTCCAAGTGGATCAAGATGATCAAAAACTGAGTCAAGATTTCTCCTCAGACAATATGACTCAAGAAAAGTTGTAGCTATTGGGGATTGGAAAAATAAGTTACAAACTGCCAGCTGTGACTATGCAATATCAATCTTTTTTTTGTAATGTCCAATGCATTCCAACTTCATATTTGTAGAAACTAAATGAAAAAATAAACATCTATTGCACAAGCATTTCAATTATACTAATTTGCAATAAATGCCAAACACATTGAATAATTTTGAAATATTTAATTCTTCTTAAGGGTCTTCATCCTTACATTACAGTTTTGTTTTCATTGATGCCTGACCAGCTGAGTGTTTCTAGCATCTACAGTTTATTCATTTTCATTTTTTAATTCTTATTAGATTTGTAATTATTTTATACAACAGGTGGCAAGGATCAAATATTTAGCTGGGGTTATTAAAATAATATGTAAAGGTAGAAATTGCACCACAAATTTACTTTATTTACTGGAGTGAAACTAATTGAATCTTGTTGATATATTTTAACACTGCAAAAGGATGTTAATTCTGTTATTGCTCATTAACCTGATCCATTTTCTTTCAGAGTTTACAAGCGAACCTTTTCCTACACATTGGCACATTGTCACCTACACATATTAGATTATTTTCGGGTGTTACATGCATTGGATACATAACAGTTTGTCTCAGTGTCTGCTGCAGAAGAAATCTTGTATGTATACCTACTTCAATGATGTATGCTTTTAAGAAATGCCAATTGAGATGTAAGGATACTTTAATGGTGAGTAATTTCAGAATTCCCATCCACTGTCTGAACGTCATCTAATTTGAGCAAAGTCATATCTGCATCTATTAAGGCTACATCTACATGTAATGGAAGTCATTACAAAGCTGGGGATGTACAGGGTAAAACTGCTAACCACTTGTGGGAGAGACCTCTCATCTTTCAGACACTAACTTGTAAAATTGGTGGCTGTGCGGAGAGTTCATGCATACTGGGATGCCAATAGATGGACGATGAAGTGAAAGTCAGAGGAGTTCCTGTCGTGGGGAATGCCGGAAGGAATGTTCCCAACACTGGGAGATGTTCAATTTCTGGATAATGCTGGCCAACTTTAGTGAAGGCAGCAACAAATCTCATTCATCCACAAAATGCGCAGCCACTCCTTAACACCTTCCTAATGGCAATCCCAATCAATTGAAACTTCCTACAAATATAGATATACATTAAAAAAAACACTGACACACCTTTAACTAATTCAGCATTTTACATCCGACTCAACCATCCAGGCAAGTTGGCCAATTTCATATAACACGCAGACATTTTACAAGATATACATGATAACACCACTGCCTCCGCCATGGAGGAGAAAGCAGTGACTATAAACAGAGGGCAGCAACAGACTTATGGCATTCTCCATCGTGCCCACAGGACAGTAGGGTCGAGGCAATAATGTTCCTGTTTGTAGGTTCCCCATGGCCAACAGTCTCAGAGATCATAAAGGTGATAACAGTCTGTAATCCTACTTCTCACTTCCCACATCCCCCTTATTCCACTAACCCCTTTGGATAAACAAAAAAAACCCAACAAAAAACAATTGATTTAACCCTGCCCTTCTTAAGTCGCTATTCTGTTCTTCAACGTGATTTGGCATCTGAATTCATCCACTCAGAAGATGCAACATGCACAGAACCCAGCTGAAGAAAGGCTGCAGCCATGATCACAATGAATGGCGGTGCTGGCTCGAAGGGCCGAATGGCCTCCTCCTGCACCTATTTTCTATGTTTCTATGTTTCTATGAAGCAGTGAATAAGACTAAAAAGTGAAGAAACACATTCACATCTGCAGTCATCTATGATATCTCACACAGTAACTGCTTGGCAAGTTTAAAGAGCAAAATATATAATCACATATCTTAGTTGATCGGTGCAATTTTTTAACTAAGATATTTCAAAACTTGTACAATGTTGATTAATAGTTAAAATCCAGTTTCTGATGCTTTAACCTTTTCTTTAATGAAGTCTGTTCGAGAATGTCACTTTTAGCAAATCATTTATTTTCAATCGCAAGATCCAAGCTCAGATTCTCTTGTGTCTATTAATATCACATCTACTGTTGACATTGTTTGGTTTAAATGAAAATTAATATATGAGATTCAATAAATCCCATGTGAATTGGATCCCACGTCTGTCATCTTTACTTTACCACGTCTAATTTCTGTATTTTTCTCTCCCTCTCTGGCACTTTTCGATTAATTTCTGTTCCTAGCAGCAGTGGGAGGTGAAGAAGCAGGTTACTGCAAACTATTTTCATCATAGCCTGCAATTAGCTTTTGAGCTATAGCTTCCTAAAATAGAATGGACCATCCCATCAAAGAAAATAGACCAGTAATCACAATAGTTTTGGCTGACTGACTTGGATTTGGTGAGAAGAAAGTCAACAAATGTATTCAATATATTTACTGTAATGTACACCAGTAAATAAGAAAATGTGAATCTTTGAAATGAAAGAGCTAATTTCAATTTTAACAGTGGATTTGGGTGGGATGGCAGTGGGTCAGGGGTTGGACATGGTGACTGGTCAAGAGACGGGTGGTTATGCCAGATAAGCATGCCCTCATGCCAGTATTAGGATAGGCTACCTTTAAACCTCACCATTTTCCAGGCTATCTGAAACATCTAGGAACAATGACCAGGTCGTGAGTTTCGGAGAATGGGATCCAAGGTACTGAGATCACATAGAAAGGAGAAAGTGACTGTTAATTGAGGAAATTATTTTTGGGGGGTTGAGATGCAGGATTCACACTGGGAGTCTCAATGTTTTAAATTGTAATGGTAATTAACCGGTAAGATGATTTGAAAATGTTTCAGATAAAGCTGTACTCCAAGCGTTGATGCTACAAACTCATAAATCCATTAATGGGACAGGGTGGCCATTTGGTGCCAATCATTTCATGTTGACAATTTATGCTTACATTAGCAAATAGTCCAATCACATTTATTTTTCTTGTTGCAAGATTCATTCATCTTCCTCTACAACCAGATCTTGCATAGTTATACAATTTTTGACACAACCTCTAACCATTAATCAAAATGGTGGAGAGGAGACCATCTATATACAAATTATTCGTTCTGGAATCTTTCTTCAAAAAGCTTTGCCCTTTGGGAAGACATATCCAACAACTAAACAAGAGTCAAACTATCATTTTTTTAATTGAAAAAGTAACTTTCAATTGAATCAGTTCATATTGGCACTTTACCCTTTTGTTAGGTAACGGTCATATATTTATTAATCGTATATTAATTTCTCATGTTTCAATAATAGTACAATACTGGTCCAATAATGCATCACATTCATACCAGTTGATACATAATGCCAGAGATATGGGTTCAATTTTGACCTTGGGTGCTATCTATGTGGAGTTTGCATATTTTCCCTGCGACAGTACTGGCTTCCTCCCACTTCGCAAGGATAAGCAGGTGGATATATAAATCTGCTACAAGAAATTGCCCCTCAGGTGTGGGCGGGTACTAGAATCTTAAAGGTGCTGATGAGAATGTGGAGAGAATAAAAAACGGAATTGGTGTAAATGGGTGGTTGTTATTCCACATGGACTCTGTGGATCGGAGTTCCTGATTCTGTGCTGTATCTCTCTATGTTTCTCGATACCTTTCCAATTATATACACTGTATATTAATTGATTTTCCTTTCATCTCCCTAAAAGTTACGTTTAAAAATCACTACTTCCCCTTCAAACAACCATGTTGAACCTGTCGAATCATTTACAGTTTTCTAACTGCGTCATTCCTGCTCCCACGGTTTGAAATGTTTTTCTGATGCTGAGCTAGAGACTTGTTCACTAGTTTTGTCTTTCTCTCTTCATTCTTACACAGCACGGTAACATTTGGGATAAAACACAGAGTGCTGGAGGAAGCTCCTGTAAAGGGAATGGACACTTCTTTGGACTGATTATAGATGGGAAGGGGGGGGGCTGACAAGTGATAAGTGGATCAAATCTGGGTCAGAACATGGTCAAAGAGCAGGTGAGCAGCGGAGTCATAGTTAGGTAGCAGTGAGAGAGGGTCTAAAAGAACTCCCATCACAGAGAGGAGGAGAACAAAGTAGGAATACTTTGAGATTTCACAATGGAGCAATAAATTGGAGACACCAGGAATTGGCAATGTAGGAATTTGAGCAAAATAAAAAGTGCTGGAGTAACTCAACTGGTCAGGCAGCATCTGTGGAGGGAATGGATAGGCAGTTCCTCGTGTGCATGTCCATTCCCTCCACAGATACTGCTTGACCCATTGCATTTTTCCAGCACTTTGTGTTTTGCTCAAGATTCCAGCATCTGCAGCTGTTTGTGTCTCTAATACTTGGTATCATCCATTTCATTGCGAGAATTCCGGAGGCCTGGAAAAAATACAAAGGCAGTCTAGACACAAACGAGTTAACAGAAGTAAAGTATATTTTCATATACTTTGTAATTTTACTGTGAAATTATTAACAAAAATAGTTTGCTAATATTGCTGATGGTCCTATTAATGCTGTTCTACAACACTTGATATGGTTTATTGAAGTTGCAATACCTAACAATTTTGACCTAAACTCACCATAAAAGCCAATTACAAGAATAATCAAATTAACCTTATTTAGTCTGCTGGCTTTTAATATTTTAATCAGGTAGCAATACCATTGCTGAGTCACAATCGAATTGCTTTTCATTACTTAAATCAATAAATCTTTCAGTACAGTTTTGTTTTATGGTAGGACTTTGAATATAGAATTAGAGTTAAGAAGTAAATGACATTACAAAAAAAAGTAAGGTAACATTTTTTAAATCACTTAATTTTAATGCCAGATGATCGATGGATGAGTTATGTCCTCTTACTGAGATCAATGGATGGTATTTTTCCAGTAAATAGAGATAAAAAATGAGGTTTGCACTGTGACAACACACTGGAGAAACTGTCTCCACTGACCAAGATTAACAACACTCATCAGAACGTTGCCTTAATTTGTAGAGTACAACAAATCCATTAGGGCAGAAATTCTTGGTTCTGATGTATATTTAGTTCAGTTCAGTTCAGAGACAGGCCCTGCAGCCCTTCGAATCCGCGCTGACCAGCGATCCCTGCACCCTCTCTGAACAAGCTCCCACCTGGAGAGATATTACAAAGCTCCGCTTGTTCTGTCTAGTTTGAGATGCAAGTATCTCTAAACTAAAGTAAACTAACACTATCCTCCACACTAGGGACAATTTACACTTATTATCGGAGCCAATAAACCTACAAACCTATATGTCTTTGGAGCACCCGGAGAAAACCCACAAGGTCACGGGAAGAATGTACAAATTCCATAGAGACAGCACCCATAGTCAGGATCAAACCCGGGTCTCTGACACTGTAGGGCAGCAACTCTACTGCTGTGCTACATAGTACTACATACTATGAATCATAAACTATACTCAAATTCCTATCCTTTACTCAAGTGATTATATAATTTTGGTACTTGCCTGAAGCATCATGGCCCATAAGAGAAGTAAATCAGTAAAGGAAAGAACATTTTTAGGCCCCTGAACCTACTCTCTTGTAGTGACAGAAGCTTCTCCATTCAGACCACCAGGTAATATCTAGCATCTAATGTAAGATTGATTAGTAGGACTGGGTGTTACAATCCCTAAGATTTCATTACAATTGACATTTGTGGGTATGACCACTAAGTGAATTTGCTAACAATCAGACACATCTTCAGTTGTGCACCTCAACGTCACTGGGTGTTTCGGCCTTTTATCACAAGACACCCTCAGTCGAGGCAGGCCCACCGCAGGTTGATCAGACCTGGGTGTGTGTCTTATTGTTAGCCTCTAGATGGTCACGTGGCAGCCCAGACAGCATCTTTCCTCTTCAGCCACAGCCAGTGACTGCTCCGTTCGGCGGCATTGACAAGTTCTTTTATTGCCCTCCTTTGTACCTGCCCATTGACTCCTACTTCCATCAGGAGCCTTTCGGTGGAACTGGCTACAAAGCCCCTGCACACCACCTCCACTGGACACACCCTTAGCCTCCAACCTCTCTCCTCTGCCTCTGCTGCAAGGTTTGAATATCGAAGCTATTGATCTGTTTCCAAGGCACTTGTTTTTCAGTAAGGAAACACGTAAGGAGTCAGGTCGGGGGAGGGAGTTCCCCCCGCCACGAGTACCATGTAATCCCGTGCTACCTGCTCCGTGGTCGGATAGTCGGCGACTAAACCGTCTCCATCACCTGGTTTGCCAGGTGAGGAGGGGGCTTGGGACCCTCAGCAGGATCAAAAACAAGACCTGTCAAAGGGCAGATGAGCTCCTAGCGAGCCAACGGCAATCCACACTTCAGTAGAAGTTGTGATCACTGTCGTACATAGTGCCCGTAGATATTTTTAACGATGATGATGATGATGATGATGATTGTTTTTCATTGGACATACTCCATTTGCAGCTACTCATTTGTCTGGAGTAGTGTTGAGAACCAGATAGTTCGCTGTGGGATGAATTCTCAGTTGAAGAGTTCTTTAAAGTGCTCCTTTCATCAGCTACTGATTGCCCATCTATACTTGATTACTCCATTCTAACTTCTCAGTTTCGATGTTTAGATCGTAGATGATCTTAACAGCACAGCAAATTCCCATACCTGCTGTGGCTACTGGCTGATTTCTGTGGATTTCTTTACATACCTGGGGAGAATGCAGAAATTCATCAACAACAGTCTGGCCATCCAAGAAAAGCGAATGTCCAATTATCAAGACTTTAAACTCTGCACCAAGCTCAAGATGTATTGGGTGGAAATGATCTCTACCTTCCTGTATGCTTCTGAGACCTGTGTTAACTGCGGAAGGAACCGGAAATCTTTGGACAGGGAGATTTCTCCCCTAAATCCACCAAATCCCCATATCAGGATAAGCAAACTACCTTCAGTCTCCTCAAATCACATCCTGAAAATTAAGGGTCTAATTAGACCTAAGGGCTTGTCCCACTTACTCGACTTTTTCGGCGTCATAGGTCGGTGAACATTTTCAACATGTTGAAAATTCAGCGTCGACCAGAAAGACGCTACGACTCTTTGGGTGACTAGGAGACCTCTCACGACCATACAGGCGACACCCTGACGACATGTCGCGGGGTGAAGCCTTTATGGTCGTGAGTAGTCACCCAAAGAGTCGTACCTTGTTCTGTTCGCCGCTGAATTTTCAATATGTTGAAAATCTTCCGCGACCTGTAACGACCTATGACGAGTGCCGGTGGGAAAGTCGTGTAAGTGGGACAGGTCCTTTAGCATGTTCTGATGGATGGGCCATATTGTTAGCACGCTTCACACTGGATTCCTGCAACAGGTCCATTACTCAAACATCCATCACAATGAGAACTAGCCGGAAAATGCAGGCAAGCTCACTGAAATCCAGTAAAAATGGTGAAAGAAGTCCATCAACCTCTCTTCCAGGGTGCTCTCAGTACACTCCAATGAATTCCATCCGCTCACTTTCCCTGCAACCTAATCTATTTCGTATGCCCATGCTGTATCATTCAATCAATCAATTAACCTACCAGCCTGCATCTTAATTGGGGGATGCCCAATTCTGACCGACATGCACTACAAACCAACTGACTCACATGGCTATCTGGACTACACGTCTTCCCACCCTGCCCCCTGTAAAGACTCCATCCCCTACTCCCAATTCCTCCGCCTACGCCGCATCTGCTCCCAGGATGAGACGTTCCACACCAGGGCATCGGAAATGTCCTCGTTCTTCAGGGAACGGGGATTCCCCTCCGCCACCATAGATGAGGCTCGCACCAGGGTCTCATCCATACCCTGCAACACTGCTCTCTCTCCCCATCCCCGCACTCGCAACAAGGGCAGAGTCCCCCTAGTCCTCACCTTTCACCCCACCAGCCGGCAAATACAACAAATAATCCTCCGCCATTTCCGCCACCTCCAACGTGACCCCACCACTCGCCACATCTTCCCATCTCCCCCTATGTCTGCCTTCCGCAAAGACCGCTCCCTCCGCAACTCCCTTGTCAATTCTTCCCTTCCCTCCCGTACCACCCCCTCCCCGGGCACTTTCCGTTGCAACCGCAAGAAATGCAACACCTGTCCCTTCACCTCCCCCCTCGACTCCATTCAAGGACCCAAGCAGTCGTTCCAGGTGCGACAAAGGTTCACCTGTATCTCCTCCAACCTCATCTACTGCATCCGCTGCTCTAGATGTCAGCTGATTTACATCGGGGAGACTAAGCGGAGGTTGGGCGATCGTTTCGCCGAGCACCTCCGCTCAGTGCGCAATAACCTACCTGAACTCCCGGTGGCTCAGCACTTCAACTCCCCCTCCCATTCCCAATCCGACCTCTCTGTCCTGGGTCTCCTCCATTGCCAGAGTGAGTAACACCGGAAATTGGAGGAACAGCACCTCATATTCCGCCTGGGTTGCTTGCGTCCGGATGGCATGAACGTTGAATTCTCCCAGTTTTGCTAGCTCTTGCTGTCTCCTCCCCTTCCTTAACCCTCGAGCTGTCTCCTCCCATCCCCCCGCCCTCGGGCTCCTCCTCCTCCCTTTTTCCTTCCTTCTCCCCCCCACCCCCCATCAGTCTGAAGAAGGGTTTCGGCCCGAAACGTCGCCTATTTCCTTCGCTCCATAGATGCTGCTGCACCCGCTGAGTTTCTCCAGCATTTTTGTGTACCTTCTTAATTGGGGGAACCTGAAGTGCCTGAGGGAAACCCTCACAATCACAGGACAGATGTATAAATTCCAATCAGACAACACAGTAAGTGAAGAAGAACGGTCTCGACCCGAAATGTCACCCATTCCTTCTCTCCAGAGATGCAGCCTGTACTGCTGTGTTATTCCAGCTTTTTGTGTCTATCTGCAGCAAGTCAAGATTGCACCGAGTCGCTGGAGTTAGGAATTAGAACATAAAACAGCACATTACAGGAACAAGTCATTTGGTCCACAATGTCTGTGCCAAACATGATGCCAGATTAATTTGATCCCTTATGCCTGCACATGATCCCTTTGGTAGCAGGACTAGTTAATACACCACTCGTACACCCATGCTAAGAGTTTTCAAATATTGCCCTAGCTTTGCTTAAGGCTAAGGGGGTATCCTGTACGCAACTCACATTGAACTCCAATAGTCAGCTCATGAACTGCTATAAATAAGAAAAGGATGCTATTCGCTAAATATGACAATAGTCTGTTGCCAGCTGTAAAAATAAATACTGCGTGTGAATGCCAAATTTGCAGGCTGTCATTATGATTCCATGGGGTTCAGGAATTCCAGCCACCTTACTGTGTTTTGGGAAGGGAGCCAAGTATACAGATTGCTTTTAGAAGATCTGTATTGCCCATGGCATTCATAGATCACAACTCCTTTGTGTGTTGCAAGAGCAGAAACCAAAGCCCACTGTAATACCATTCTTCAGCACTGATGGCCTTTGAACTTTGTAAGTGGATCTAAAATGGTTCATCTCAAACTAGACTGAACAAGCAGAGCTTTGTAATATGTCTCCAATGTGGGAGCTTGTTTCACCTATCAGAATCCTGTTCATTCAGGGAATTTTGAGCCTGAAAGCTGGGATGCACCAGTCCTGCATAATTTGGAGGAAGAAAAATTTGAAATTGATTCTCATAAGGATTGTCACTTAAGAGTTTATCACTGTTTGTACCAGGGCAATTAATGCACATTATTTCATTCTCCTCTGGCAACCTATTAGAAAAATTGCTGTTTAAAGAGCTAATGCTCAAAGAGCATTCTTTGTGTTCACTATACTCTCTGGCCTCAAATACTGACTCCCAGACATGGTTGATGTGGTCAAATGGAGATCAAGGTCATGGTCATTACCAATTTCTTAACTCCAGTATCACTGCAGGGAGCAGTCACTGACCACTTGGACAACAAAAACTCATATGTCAGGCTGTTATTCATTGATTACAGCTCGGCATTTAACACAATCATCCCCTCCAAACTGGTTACCAAACTCGCAGAACTGGGTCTCTGCGCATCCCTCTGCAACTGGATCCTCGACTTCCTCGTCCACAGACCACAGTCTGTTCGTATTGGTGGAAATGTGTCAGCCTCAATAACAATCAGCACGGGAGCACCTCAAGGCTGCGTGCTCAGCCCCCTGCTGTACTCACTCTATACCCATGAGTGCGTAGCGAACCACAGTGCGAACTCCATCATCAAGTTCGCTGACGACACCACTATTGTGGGGCGTATCACTGATGGGGATGAGTCAGAGTACAGAAGAGAGATCGAGCAACTGTCCATATGGTGCCAGCGCAATAACCTGGCCCTGAACACCAGCAAAACCAAGGAACTGATTGTGGACTTTGGAAGGAGTAGGAGGGGGACCCACAGCCCCATTTATATCAACGGGTCGATGGTTGAAAGGGTCAAGAACTTCAAATTCCTGGGGGTGCACATCTCTGAAGATCTTTCCTGGTCCGAGAACACGAACGCAATTATCAAAAAAGCTCATAAGCGCCTCTACTTCCTGAGAAGATTACGGGGAGTCGGATTGTCAAGGAAGACTCTCTCTAACTTCTACAGGTGCACAGTCGAGAGCACGCTGACCGGTTGCATCGTGGCTTGGTTCGGAAATTTGAGCGCCCTGGAGAGGAAAAGACTACAAAAAATGGTAAACACTGCCCAGTCCATCATCGGCTCTGACCTTCCTTCCATCGAGGGGATTTATCGCAGTCGCTGCCTCAAAAAGGCTGGCAGTATCATCAAAGACCCACACCATCCTGGCCACACACTGATCTCCCTGCTACCTTCAGGTAGAAGGTACAGGAGCCTGAAGACTGCAACAACCAGGTTCAGGAATAGCTACTTCCCCTCAGCCATCAGGCTATTAAACCTGGCTCGGACAAAACTCTGATTATTAGCAACCACTTTCTGTTATTTGCACTACCAGTTTATTTATTCATGTGTGTATATATTTATATCATGGTATATGGACACATTTATCTGTTTTGTAGTAAATGCCTACTATTTTCTGTGTGCTTAAGCGAAGCAAGAATTTCATTGTCCTATACAGGGACACATGACAATAAACTCACTTGAACTTGAACTTGAACTTGAACTGCAGGGAGCAGTCACTGATCCCTGCCACGTCTTAGAGTTTGCTACCCACGGGTGCATCAGAGAGCACACTAACTCCATAATCAAAGGGCAAGAATCGAGGGTAGCACTGTGGCGCAGCTGGTAAAGCAGATGTCTCACAGGGCCAGAGACTCAAGTTCGATCCTGACCTCGAGTACTGTCTGTGTGGAGTTTGCACGTTCTCACTGTAACCACATGACCTTCCTCCGTGGACTCTGGTTTCCTTCCATATCGCAAAGATGTGTGGTTTTGTAGGTTAATCGGCCTCTGTAAATTGCCCCTAGTGTGCATGGAGTGGATGGGAAAGTGGGGATAACAGAACTATTGCAAAGAGATGATCGATCATCTGTGTGGACACGGTGGGCCGGAGGGTTGATTCCATGTTGTATCTTTCAACCAATTTACTCAAACTTGAGCTACTTTTCTTTAAGCCCATAAGAGCATGTATAGTAGGTATGTTACAATACTTACCTTCAGCGGCGCTGCAATTCTGTCACTGGCCGTGTGCGCGATTTTGGAGCGTTTGGGGGGGGGGGGGGGGGCGGGGTTAAAAGGTGGGTTTTTTCCCGACCTGAATTATATTTGTTGGAGTGCAAGATGTTGCTAAAGAATCGTTCTGACGGCCGTTCTGTGTGTTTTTTTTAAAAATTCGCCCGACAAGTTAATCGCTGGAGTGATTTTAAAATTAGCTTCTGAAGCCGTCAATGCCGACAACGGGGCCGGATTTTATGTAGGGGACAGGTAAAAGAAAGTAATTTATTTTTATGTATAAAAGTGTTTCTTAAGATGTACTTAATTCACATTTTAAGTTGCGAAACGGTGATTTAGTCCCCGAACGAACTGGCAGTGTGCATAAATCACCGCAACCTCAACGTTCCAAATGGTCCCGTTCCAGAAAATCCCACTCGCAAGCTGATTTAAATGGCCAATAATTTACAGGTATTAAACATTAAGTTCCTTCCATTTGGCCTATAAACCCATGACAATGAGATTTAAAAATTATGTTATATTGTGAATTCTTGTGTGAATGTTATTTGGACACTTAGGCTATTTAAAAATGTTAATTTATTCTTAAGAAATGGATAGATTTTAAGATCTAGTAATTGAATTTTGTAGTTAGCTACAATTAGGTAACTAACTAACTATATGCTTTAATTTCAAGTCATCTAAGTAAGATTGTTTCATATTTGTTTCAGAATGCCATAGAGGGAGTAGAGAGAAGGTTCACCAGACTTATTTCTGGGATGTCAGGACTTTCATATGAAGAAAGACTGGATAGACTCGGTTTGTACTCGCTAGAATTTAGAAGATTGAGGGGGGATCTTATAGAAACTTGCAAAATTCTTAAGGGGTTGGACAGGCTAGATGCAGGAAGATTGTCCCCGATGTTGGGGAAGTCCAGAACATGGGGTCACTGTTTAAGGATAAGGGGGAAATCTTTTAGGACCGAGATGAGGAAAACATTTTTCACACAGAGAGTGGTGAATCTCTGGAATTCTCTGCCACAGAAGGTAGTTGAGGCCAGTTCATTGGCTATATTTAAGATGGAGTTAGATGTGGCCCTTGTGGCTAAAGGGATCAGGGGGTATGGAGAGAAGGCAGGTACAGGATACTGAGTTGGATGATCAGCCATGATCATATTGAATGGCGGTGCAGGCTTGAAGGGCCGAATGGCCTACTCCTGCACCTATTTTCTATGTTTCTATGTTTATAATCTATAATAACTGAAAATTTCTTTCAGTTCTCTTAAATTTTAAGAAAGTTATGGGCTTTTAAATGTTCTCGATCACAGCTTTTGTGTTAAGTCAATGAAAAAGCAATAGGGAACAAGATGCCAATTTCCGAGTATGAAAATGGCCATAACTTTTTAATACTGAAGATATGAAAGTGAATTAGGTGTCAGATTAAACTTCTTTTTATGCTTTATCTGATGGGATAAATTAAAGACTTGATTTTTAAAATCTCAAAATTTTGTAACATTGCTATGTATAGTGAGCACAGACAGAGTTTTTCAAAGTACAAGCATACATTGTGATCATATCCTTACAATTACTTTTCTGACTATTTTCAGCAAAGGGTGAAACCCTAAAGAATCTTCGTGGCCCCCCTCCCCAACGTAAAAGGCATTCCCGTGAGCATTGGTCTTCAACCGCTTGTACAGGCCCATCTCCCCTAACCTCTCCCATCTTGGCAGCATCGATACACAGTAAAGGCACCTTACTGTAACTGTAACCTCTGTAGTTGCTTCTGAGAGGGGAGGTCCTTTAAGATTTATCTGTGAAGATCTCATTTACTGGGCTACGCACTAAGAATGGTGATTACACAGCATTCCAACAATGCTATTCTGACCTCATCACAACTGAAATTCTTCATCTTTATGGAACTTGGGGTGACCCAGAACACTTCATTTACCATCAATAAATCCTAGTGGAAATATCAGAGAAATTGCCTAATGCTGAGAGCTGTTAGAATACAGAATAGTCAGCTCATCAAATGTATACATAAAAGGATGAAAATACTGTTGCCAGCTGTAAAAGAGTATTTAAAATGAATAGGAGGGGTGCGTTCAAGGAGAAACGGAATAAATGCATAAGGAGTAGAAGAATGTAAAGATGCGTTAGATGGTGAGTGTGGGAGGAGGTTTGGGTGGAGATAAATGCAGGCATTTTAGAGTGACCTGCTGCTGCGCTGTAGGTTCAAGGCAGCATTTAACTGGTTGTGGTATCTGGGTACTGTAGCTGGAGACTTGATGTCAAGTATCCCGACAAGCTTTGGGAACATGCTACTACCTAGAGAGAAACATTGGGACCAGGAGAACAAAAACGCACCGTGAAAATGGTCACATGACGGCCATCTGGTGAGAGCAGAGCTGAAGATAACTTCATGGCTGTGTAGATAGACACAAAAAACTGGAGTAACTCAACGGGACAAGCAGCATGTCTGGAGAGAAGGAATGGGTGGCATTTCGGGTCGAGACCCTGCTTCTGACTGAAAGGCACAGGAAAGGGAAACGAGAGATATAGAAGATGATGTAGAGAAATAAAGATTTTTGGACAGGGAAATTTCTCCCCTAAATCCACCAAATCCACCATCAGAGGGATAGAGTGAGGGGGAATGCTGGGGTTACTTGAAGTTAGAGAAATCAAAATTCATACCACTGCTGTGTAAGCTGCCCAAACAAAATATGAGATGCTGTTTCTCCAATTTGTGATAGCTTCAATTCACCATGGCTATGCAGTGTGGCCTTGAGAAGACAAAATGGCAAGAACAGCCATTTTGCAAAGGAACTGTATGCTGAGAATGAAAATATGAACAGGCAACATAATTAAGAACTCTCAAGCCTGATAAGAAACAAAGATGTGTTTTGTCTATTCAGCATTTCGATGTGACAACTTGAAATGATTGACTTCAGAATTTTTAGTTCAATTTTGTTTAAAGATACAGCGCGGAAACAGGCCCTTTCGGCCCATGCCGACCAGCGATCCCTGCACATTAACTGAAGATCTCGGAGAAAACCCGCGCAGGTCACGGGGAGAACGTACAAACTCCTTACAGACAGCACCTGTAGTCAGGATCGAACTCTGACTGCGGGACAGAGAAATTGCGAGAGCCTTGGGTTAGAATAAAGGCTTCCTTTAGGAGTTTGAAGGGAAAATTATTATAAAAATAAAGGCGGTCCGAGACTGCGGCAGAGCAACAATGGCAAGAAGAGGGGACCTGAGTTTGAAACCCAGAGAAGTGGGGGGGGGGGGGGGGGGGGGGGAGGGGTGGGGGCAGGAAGAACCTCCACATCAGTCTGAAGGGTCTCAACTCAAAACGTGACCTATTCCTTCTCTCCATTGATGCTGCCTCACCCGCTGAGTTTCTCCAGTTATTAGAAGTCAATTTGTTCAACTCATCAGTTGATACCCTATAGAGGAAATAGGGTCCATAGTACCCTGGCAAAACTGAGGTCTGTTGGCATCAATATCAATGGGGAAACACTCCAGTGGTTCGAATGATCTGCTGCCGGCCCTGCTTTGTTCTGTCCTTTCCTTACCTCCAGTTCCCTCCTCTTTAATTTCAGTCTGAAGAAGGGTCCCGACTCGAAACATCACCCATCCTTTTTCTCCAGAGATGCTGCCTGACCCGCTGAGTCACTCCAGCACGTTGTGTCTAGGTTCGAGTCATACTTTGGACAAAGGAAGACAGTTGTAGATGTTGGATGTCAGTAATATCAGATGCATGACATCTCTGCTGGATTTCCTCAGGGTATTATCCTAGGTCCAACTATCTTCAGCTGCTTCATTAACGACCTTCTTTCCATCATAAGTTCAGAAATGTAATACTAGTTAATGATTGCACAACATTCAATTTCATTTGCAATTTCTTGACTAATGAAGCATGTAGCATGACCTCAATAGCGTTCAGGCCCGGGTTTGTAAGCGGCATGTAATCTCGTCACAGAAGTACCAGAGAGAATTCAACCACATAACCTGGGTAGCTCATAGAGCTGCTGCAAAATAACTTTAACAACCCTGGTTCAATTGTGACCTCCAGTGCTGTCTCTATGGAGTTTGCACATTATCTCTGGGATTGTATTAGTTTCCTTTGGGTGTTTTTATTTCCTTCCATATCTCAAAAACATGGGGGTGGGGTGTTGTTAGGTCAATTGGCCACTGTATATTGCCCCTGGTGTAAGTGAGTGGAAGAATTGACAGAACTGAGTAAGCAGTTAGGCTACAGGATTATTAATAGAAGAAGAATGGAATTGTTCTGTGAGCCAGTATAGGTGCAGGAGCCAAAATGACCTCCTTAATTCCTTTACCTCCCCCCTCGACTGCATTCAAGGACCCAAGCAGCCGTTCCAGGTGCGACAAAGGTTCACCTGTATCTCCTCAAACCTCATCTACTGCATCCGCTGCTCTAGATGCCAGCTGATTTACATCGGTGAGACTAAGCGAAGGTTGGGCGATCGTTTTGCCGAACACCTCCGCTCAGTCCGCAATAACCCACCTGAACTCCCGGTGGCTCAGCACTTCAACTCCCCCTCCCATTCCCAATCCGATCTCTCTGTCCTGGGTCTCCTCCATTGCCAGAGTGAGCAACACCGGAAATTGGAGGTACAACACCTCATATTCCGCCTGGGTAGCCTGCGTCCGGAGGGCATGAACATTGAATTCTCCCAATTTTGCTAGCCCTTGCTGTCTCCTCCCCTTCCTTAACCCTCGAGCTGTCTCCTCCCATCCCCCTGCCCTGTGGCTCCTCCTCCTCCCTTTTTCCTTCCTTCTCCCCCCCACATCCCCTATCAGTCTGAAGAAGGGTTTCGGCCCAAAACGTCACCTATTTCCTTCGCTCCATAGATGCTGCTGCACCCGCTGAGTTTCTCCAGCATTTTTCTGTACCTTCCTTATATTCTATTTGATTTTACCACCCATGAATTCAAAATCTTGGGTGTTCATCATTGATCAGGCATAGAACTGGACTACACTCATTAGTACAGCGTCTGCTAGAGTAGGTCAGAGACTGGGTGTTCTGTGGTGAGAGACCTGCTCCGCAAATCCTATCCATCATCTCGGAGGAACAAGTCAAAAGCATGATGGAATTCTCTACATTTGACTCAATGCTGTTCCTACAGTTTTCCAGAAGCTCAGTATCCCCCAGGACAAAACAATCCATTTTATTAGTACCCCATCCACCACACTAAACATTTACTTACTCCACCAGAGGCATCCAGCTGCTGCTGTATGGAGTATGTACAAAATTCATTGCAGATATTCACCCAGGTTCAAACCTCTAAGTTCAAAACTGATAAAGGAAGGAAATGCTTGGGAACACCTCACCTCATAAGTCATGGAAGCAGAATTAGGCTATTTGGCCCATCGATTCTACTCCGACATGCAATCATGTTCTTCTCAGCCCAATTCTCCTACCTCCCTGTTACCTTTGACACCCTTACTAATCAAGAACCTGTCAATCTCATCTTTAAAAATACCCAAAGACTTGGTTTCCACAGTCGTCTGTGGCAACGAATTCCACAGAATCACCACCTGTGGGTTTATTTTCAAGTCACACGTCAAACTGATGCGGTGATGTACTTCCATTTGTTTACCATCACTGGGTCTAAATCCTTAGTATCTTCATGAGAAGAACGACAGCAGTTCAAGAAGGTGACAGCATCACCTATTCAAGGACGATAAGGGGTGGGCTTTAAATGATGGCCCTGTCGGTGATGTACAGATCCTGTTAAATAAATAGAAAAAAATTGAACATTATAACTATGAATGATTTATGTTTTTGTGCTCCTGGTGAATGGAATAGAGAAAAAAAGCAGTATGAACACACCTATATTTTATTGATAGAGATGTCAAACTGTCTGATCTTCCCATCATTATGCTCTTTGCTGGCAACCTGTGTTCACAAAATTAGTGCTTACTGATATAAAGGAAGTGAAGATATTTGTATTTCTGTCGAGTACTCCAAATTTCCTACCCTATACTTTGGTGAGAAAGCCATGAAAGAAAGTCATAAACATTCCTTTTGATCCATTATGCAATTTCCCTGAGGGTTTAGTTGAACTTGGACTGCAGTACCCTCCGTGAAAACTACGGATTCATGTCTCAAAGTGCCATGATCTACGATTCCCAGTAGAAATAATAATTTTTTTGTCAGAAATGTCTGAATAATATTATTTGACACACACACACACACACACACACACACACACACACACACACTTTTAATAGTATACTAAATTAAGCGGGACCAGTTGGGTCCCAGCATCACACAGGAGGGCTGGTCATCCAACGCAATATTCCACCTCTCCACCAATTCTAATATTGGTGGCCAGTTGGGGGGGGGGGGGGGGCTTTCGGGAGCACTAGTATGGGTGTTGTCGGCTGAAGGGACTGGTTTCCAGAGGGCTAGTATGCAAATTGTGCGCCAAATGGATTCTTGGACTGGCGTCTCAGTCAATCAAGCCTGTTGTGCTGGCAACTCACTCACTCACAGCTGGTGGGCTGGTAGTTGACTCACGGCTAATCCTTGAAATTCAATTTCAAGCAGGGTATAAGGCCACCAAATTCAAGTGCAGTTTCTTACCACTTCTAGCAGGGTGCAAGGCCACCAAATTCAAATGCAGTTTCATACCATTTGCAGTAAGTAGTGCCTTTCAACTTCATGCCACCATTTGCAGTAAGTGGTGCCTTTCAACTTCAAGCCATTGCATCCAAGCCACCATTTGCAGTAAGTAGTGCCTTTCAACTTCAAACCACACCCAAGCCACACCCAAGCCACCATTAGCAGTACGAGGTGCCTTTCAACTTCAAGTCAAAGCTCCCAAGCCACCATTTGCAGTAAGTAGTGCCTTTCAACTTCAAGCCAAAGCAACCAAGCCACCATTTGCAGTAATAGTGCCTTTCAACTTCATGCTACCATTAGCAGTAAATAGTGCCTTTCAACTTCAAGCCAATGCACCCAAGCCACCATTTGCAGTAAGTAGTGCCTGTCAACCTCATGCCACCATTTGCAGTAAGTAGTGCCTTTCAACTTCAAGCCAAAGCTCCCAAGCCACCATTTGCAGGAAATAGTGCCTTTCAACTTCAAGCCAAAGCTCCTAAGCCACCATGTGCAGTAAGTAGTGCCTTTCAACTTCATGCCACCATTTGCAGTGCCTTTCAACTTAATGCCAAAGCACCCAAGCTACAATTTGCAGTAAGTAGTGCCTTTCAACTTCAATCCACAATTTGCAGTAAGTAGTGCCTTTCAACTTCAAGCCATTGCACCCAAGCCACCATTTGCAGTAAGTAGTGCCTTTCAACTTCATGCCACCATTTGCAGTAAGTGGTGTCTTTCAACTACATGCCACCATTTGCAGTAAGTGGTGTATTTCAACTTCAAGCCAAAGCAACCAAGCCACCATTCGCAGTAATAGTGCCTTTCAACTTCAAGCCAAAGCTCCCAAGCCCCATTTGCAGTAAGTAGTGCCTTTCAACTTCAAGTCAAAGCTCCCAAGCCACCATTTGCAGTAAGTAGTGCCTTTCAACTTCATGCCACCATATGCAGTAAGTGGTGTCTTTCAACTTCAAGCCACACCCAAGCCACACCCAAGCCATCATTTGCAGTAAGTGGTGTTTTTCAACTTCAAGCCACACCCAAGCCATAATTTGCAGTAAGTAGTGCCTTTCAACTTCAACGCTCCCATGCCACCATTTGCAGGAAGTAGTGCCTTTCAACTTCAAGCCAAAGCAACCAAGCCACGATTTGCAGTAATAGTGCCTTTCAACTTCAAACCAAACCTCCCAAGCCACCATTTGCAGTAAGTAGTGCTTTCAACTTCAAGCCAAAGCACCCAAGCCACCATTTGCAGTAAGTAATGCCTTTCAACTTCATGCCACCATTAGCAGCAAGTAGTGCCTTTGAACTTCAAGCCATTGCACCCAAGCCACCATTTGCAGTAAGTAGTGCCTTTCAACTGCAAGCCAAAGCATCCACGCCCCCCATTTGCAGTAAGTAGTGCCTTTCAACTTCAAGCCACACTCAAGCCATCATTTGCAGGAAGTAGTGCCTTTCAACTTCAAGTCAAAGCTCCCAAGCCACCATTTGCAGTAAGTAGTGCCCTTCAACTTCAAGCCAAAGCTCCCAAGCCACCATTTGCAGTAAGTAGTGCCTTTCAACTTCATGCCACCATTTGCAGTAAGTGGTGCCTTTCAACTTCAAGCCAAATCACCTGCCACACCCAAGCCACCATTTGCAGTAAGTAGTGCCTTTCAACTTCAAGCCAAAGCAACCAAGCCACCATTTGCAGTAATAGTGCCTTTCAACTTCAAGCCAAAGCTCCCAAACCACCATTTGCAGTAAGTAGTGCCTTTCAACTTCATGCCACCATTTGCAGTAAGTGGTGTCTTTCAACTTCAAGCCACATCCAAACCACCATTTGCAGTAATTAGTGCCTTTCAACTTCAAGCCAAAGCAACCAAGCCACCATTTGCAGTATGTAGTGCCTTTCAACTTCAAGCCAAAGCAACCAAGCCACCATTTTGCAGTAATAGTGCCTTTCAACTTCAAGCTAAAGCTCCCAAGCCACCATTTTTTTTGCAAGCTTTAGAACCAATAGACATATGTTTGTCAGCTTTAGAACCAATAGACATATTTTTGCAGTCTTTAGAACCTATAGACATATTTTTGCAAGCTTTAGGACCAATAGATATATTTTTGCCAGCTTTAGAACCAATAGACATATTTTTGCAAGCTTTAGAACCAATAGACATATTTTTGCAAGCTTTAGAACCAATAGACATTTTTTTGCAAGCTTACAACCAATAGAGACATTTTTTTGCAAGCTTTAGAACCAATAGAGGCATTTTTCGCAAGCTTTAG
This sequence comes from Amblyraja radiata, assembly GCF_010909765.2. Taxonomy (NCBI): domain Eukaryota; kingdom Metazoa; phylum Chordata; class Chondrichthyes; order Rajiformes; family Rajidae; genus Amblyraja; species Amblyraja radiata. The sequence goes on from NC_045960.1 coordinate 57,867,923, forward strand.
AACCAATAGAGACACTTTTTGCAAGCTTTAGAACCAATAGAGACACTTTTTTGCAAGCTTTAGAACCAATAGACACATTCTGCAAGCATTTTAGAACCACTAAGGGCACTTACATTTGAGTAGACATGTGTTCAGTGTTATTCACAGCTCAGAGAAACGTGACCCTCTGCCTTCCTCCATCTTGAAGAGACTGTGTGGCACACCACTTCCTGTTTTTATAGTCCCTCCCCCCTGCCGCCAGCGGGGGCAGCAGAGAGAATGGGGAATTTTGTAAAAACATTAATATCTCTGTCATTTTAAATCGACGGGAAAAATCCTCGGCACACATGCGGCGGAGGGGGGCTCTGAGCAAGGTGGCCAAAAATGACGGCCGTGGGTGGCGGCGTTCTCTCGGAAATCGCAGCACAGATGGCCAAAACCGGTCAAGAACAGACTTTTAGATAGATAGATAGATAGATAGATAGATAGATAGATAGATAGATAGATAGGATAGATAGAGATGTGCAGAGGACATTTTTTACACAACGGGTGGTGGTTGCCTGCAACTTACTATCAATATGGAGATAGTTGAGCCAGATATAATAATAGCATTTAAGAGAATTATGGTTAGGCATGTGGATATGCAGGGAAAGGAAGGATATGGATTATGGCAAACAGATTAGAGTTGGTCTTGGCATTATCCTTGGCGCATGCATTGTGTGCCGAACAGTCTGCTCTTGCGCTGTACTGTTCTATGTTCATTCAGCTTTGAATTTTATTCAGATAAGAGGAAAGAATACCAGCTGATCCAAAAGCGATGGTCCCAAACAAGGCAAACAAATGTCCAAATGACCTGCCATATCCAATCCCTCGTGGTAAATTCTCAAATATTATTGTGGCTATTACTGGGAAAGATTTTGATATGATGACTAACCTGAATATTGAAACATAATTTTCACAGTTCATTCCCAAAAGGTTTAGAAAAATAATTATGCAGTGACAATGACAAATGAATACAAGGGTGTGAACCTTGCTTGTTAAGTCTTGCAGCAAGCAATGGATTTTCAGGTGCAGTGTTGTAGGGCTAATTAAATTGTCTTTGCTGCGAAATAAATCTTGAATAGTGAATTATATTCCAATTACTACTTTACAATGTATGAGTGAGATCTCTTGAATGTTTTCATTGGTTTATTGCCATTTATGTTAGATGTGTTGTCCTGGAACTCTAAAAAAATGTACAACTATAAATTGATGTTGGTTTAATCTGAACAAAATCATTTATTGAAAAACAAATAATCACAAGTACTTGAAGTCTGAAATAAAAGCAGCAAATATTGAAATACTCAACAGGTCTGGCAGCATCTGTGGAGAGGAAAATGGTGATTTTCAGGTTGATGATATTTTCATATTCTGATATTGATGAAAGTTCAACCTGTAATGGTTCTTCTTTTTGCGTTTGAGGCAGCAGACGTCTGCAGCAGGGTGATGCCATCCAGTTCGACATCCGTTGGTGCCTGCCTTAAAAAGGGCGCATGCTCCAGGTTAGCGGCAAGCTGCGGCACTGTTTGTTGTTGTTTGCCTGTCTGAGGTCAGTTGCCAGGGCTCACCATGGGGAGGTCGACAACATGAGGCCCCTGAAATGGTTGATGATCAACCTGAAATGTTAAGTTTCTCTCTCTACAGAGGCTACCAACCCATTGAGATTGTTCAGCATTTTCTGTTTTACTTTAGACTTTAGAGATACAGTGTGCAAACAGGCCCTTCGGCCCACACCGACCACTGATCACCCAATTCACTAGCACTATCCTACACACACTACGCAGTTTAAAATTTTACAAAAGCCAATTAACCTACAAACCAGAACGTATTTGGAGTGTGGGAGGAAACTGGAGCACTCGGAGAAAACCCATACAATCACAGGGAGAATGTACAAACTCGATACAGACAACACCCGTAGTCTGGATCAAAGCCGGGTCTCTGGCACTGTAAGGCAGCAATTCTACCACTGTGCCACTGCATCACTGTTTTATACACCTAATTATTCACTGTTTAAAAATAATTATGATCTTCCTTCCAAATTGAATACCCCCACATTACATTCCATCTGCCCATTTCTTGCCCTCTCGTGTTTGCATGTGCACTTTGCACCTCACAGTTCATTTTTTCATCTAGTTTTGCACTTTCAGCCTTTTCTGCCACTTTTCTGTCTTTTTAATGGAAGATCTAGATCCCTATAACAGCCCAGTAGTAACTCTTTGCCAATATGAAAGTGAGCCACTTATTCTCTCGCCTTGTATGGTGTCCTTCAAGCAATTTCCTAACAATAATAATCTGGAACTCCTGGCCTCCGGAGGCTTCATTTTCTCCAACCAGCTGTAGTGTTGCACATTATCAAATAGCAAATTGTAAAGTTCCTGATCTAACATAATCACATGTTTTTCCATATCTAATTTTCTAGTTAACAACTCAACAAACTCCAATCAGATTTGTCAAAGGTTTTCTGAAAGTCCAGGTACACTACATCCACTGGCTTTCCTTTGTCCAATTTACTTGTTACATCCTCAAAAAAATCCAGAAGATTTGTCAAGCATGATTTCCCCTTCGTAAATCCATGCTGACTTGGACCGATCCTGTTACTGCTATCCAAATCGCCACTATTACATCCTTGATAATCGACTCCAGCATCTTCGCCACCTTTGATGTCAGGCTAATTGGTCTATAATTCCCTGCTTTCTCTCTCCCTCCTTTCTTGAAAAGTAGGATAACATTAGCTACCCTCCAATCCACGGGAACTGATCCAGAGTCTATAGAACATTGGATCACCAATGCATGCACAATTTCTAGAGCCACCTCCTTGAGTACCCTGGGATGCAGACCATCAGGCCATGTGGATTTATAAGCCTTCAGTCCCATTAGTCTACCCAACATAATTTCCTGACTAATGTGAATTTCCTTCAGTTCCTCCATCACCCTAGGTCAGGGGTGGGGAACCTGCGGCCTTCTAGGCCATTAAGTGCGGCCTTTTGAATTAATCCAAATTTTGGAGAATAAATCCTTTTATTTTTATTACTATGTTTTTGTTCTTCTGTTATTATTTTTATTTTAATCTTAAAATGAACGTATTTAAAATACCAAAGAGTAAAAGAAGATTCAACAAAATAATCCTCCCCGCACGAAAAATGCTTTCTTGCTTTTCAACCACTTATTGCTGCGAATCTACATTCTCCTACCTAACCCAAATCAAGACGCTCTTAAGGTCACAAATGACAATACCCATCTAGAAGATCAGTTGAAACTGTGTACCTCCATGTTGCAACCAAATATTCAAATACTTTCCCATAAAAAGCAGTCACAACAAAGTCATTAAAAGGTTAGTTAACTTTAGAATTAACAAAAACATTTCATTTTGTTGAAGTTAGTACATAGTAGTTAGATTTTTACAAAATAATGTACATTTTGAAGTATATCTAATTGAAGTTTTGTGGATGCGGCCTTATTAAATTACAGCTAACTTAATGCGGCATTCCAACATGAAAGGTTCCAGACCCCTGCCCTAAGTCCTTTGTCCCCTGGGAGATTGTTTGTACCTTCCTTGACAGAACCAAAGTACCTGTTCAACTAATTTGCCATTTCCTTGTTCCCCATAATAAATTCACCTGTTTCTGTCTCCAAAGGACCCACATTTGTGGTTTAATATTGAGGTTTAGTATTGTTTTAGGTAATTTGAGCAAACTCTAAGATTTAATGTATAACATAGCAAGTACCAAATCAATGCTACTGCAAACAGCACCTCGGTTGATTTATCTTTATCATTTTGTTGAGCTTGCATTTATGGACTCCTCCACATTGATCTGGGTGTATTAGAGGAGAATTCCCTTTGTTATGTCCAACTCACACAGCAAGCTAACTCACTATAATGTGTAGGATGGAACTGCAGATGCTGGCTTAAACCAAAGATAGATACAAAATGCTGGAGTAACTCTGCAGGACAGGCAGCATCTCTGGGAGAAGGAATGGGTGACGTTTCGGGTCGAGACCATTCTTCAGGGTACTTGCAAGAAACAAGACTTAAAGATGGCACCACATGTGCGTCTACTAATTGCCTCTTTATTGTTGCTATTGTATCTGCTCTTTCTGACAGAATGTTACAGGCACTCCATGTAAAATTTGTACCACTGGCCTCATAAATCTCATTTAAACTCTCCCCCTCCCATCTCAAAGCTATGCCCCCTTGTATTTGATATTTCCACCATGGGAAGAAGAATCAGAAAGTTTACCCTATCCATGCCTCTCATAATTTTATAAATTTCTATCAAGCCATCCCTCACCCTCCGACGATCTAGAGAAAAACATCCACATTTCACATCCACATTCAATCCACTTTATTGATAGACAATCAACCTCTCCTTGTTGCTAATACACTCCCATCCAGGCAACAACTAGGTGCACCTCTTCTTCATCCGTTTCAAACCCTCTGCATCATTCCTATAACATGGTGACTAGAACTGCACATTAATTTTCAGTTATGTACAGCTGCAACATGACTTGCCAATTTTTATCCTCATCTTTTTTTACTTGATTTTAAAAACAAAGAAAAAATATTATTTGACAGACATTAAATTTTTTGAAGAACCATGTTTCGTTTCACATTTCCAATGTGTCTTATATACTTATGAAATGTCTTTACCAAAACTAAATATTGTTTTTTTGGATATAGTTTTTCAATTAGATAAAAACGGACTTTAATTCACTAATTGACACAACACAGCATATCTTTTGTATATAGGCTTTGAAGCAGTCTGTGGAATGTGGAAACATTACAGATTGCTTCAACTTTATCCAAGTTTAATATTCATCAATATTGTGCACTAAAACTTCAGTTCTGTCAGAATAATATACATGGGTTCACCTTCAACATTTCCCTGAACTTAATAGAGTAATTATAATCTGGCAAGCTCTGGTAGAGACCTGGCAAATTAAGGGCAGAAGTAAATGTCTTTTAAATTGAAAAATAATTGTGTTTTAAACAAGATCTATTACCTCCAAAATTAGTGTCTAATTCTTGAGCTTCCACAAGGTAACTGCAGCAATGATGAGAATACATTTCAATTGTTCCCCTTTATCTTTTACACCATTGCAGGGCACATTGCAAGTCATTTAAACCATTCCTCTGTCTGAGAATGTGATAAACATTTTGGACAATGATGTTTAGAGGCTTGATGTGCCAGTATGCTTCCCAAATGGCATATCAATAACTGTCCATCATTTTCTTGTTGATTCAATAGCAGACAATGATTTTCATCATTTATACTCTGAAAGATCAGAGGTCGAACTGAGACTATTCCCAGGTGACAGTCAAAGTCATCTATCAGCTTCACTGTTCCTGTACAAATCATGGGGAAATAACAGGTGGCCAGAATAATAAACCAATGTCAGTAGTCAAGCTAACAAAATAATAATAATAATGTTTAAGAAAGAACTGCCGATGCTGGAAAAATCTATGGTAGACAAAAAATTCTGGAGAAACTCAGTGGGTGAGGCAGCAAGTTAAGTTAAGTCAAGTCAAGAGAGTTTATTGTCATGTGTCCCAGATAGAACAATGAAATTCTTGCTTGCTGCAGCACAACAGAGTATTGTAAGCATAAATACAGAACAGTTCAGTGCGTCGACGTTTGGGGTCGAGATCCTTCTTCAGACTCAAGAAGGGTCTCGAGCAGACTCAGGAAGTGATGCTATCTGAAGAAGGGTCTCGACCCGAAACGTCAACTATTCCTTCTCTCCATAGATGCTGCCTCATCCACTGAGTTTCTCCAAGATAATAATAATAATATCTTCAATTCAAACCAGATATGCTGAACAATGGTATTTAACATTGGAAGTGTGTTTTCTATTATCCAGTACATCATAATTAAAGTCCTCTTTCTAAATTTTTTCATGCCTAAAAAAATACTAGAGATATAAAATTAATAGAATGTAATTAAAATACATATAAATGAAAGTCATAATTGGCAAAACTTTTTCTGAACCATCGGTTTCAGCAAGGGTTGGAGATTTGATTCCATCATCCCTGCTTCAGGAAAAAAAAAAAGATAATCCTGATTGCTAATCCTTGTAATGAAATGTTAACAAGTTTGGGTCGGCTTCTAACTCTCATTGTAATTGACCACCCAGTCATCATTCATTCACAAATAAGACCAGAGTTGATCAGTAACTGGATGCAGAAAAGCTGCACTGTAGCAAGTTTAATACAGTTAAATTACCTTTTGTGATTTTTGTGACCTTTTTTCTATCTAGACTAGACCAATGGTAAATTTGCTAGTTGAAACTTAAAAGATCTGGGGAATCACCAAGGTATGTTTCTAACTGGTTAGTGAAGATGTAGAATACTGATAATGGTGTTTGGCCATGAGAGGTTACACCTGGAGAGTACAATTAGAGTGTTAGCTTTTACAACAATACAATACAATACAATACAATACAATACAATTTATTTGTCATTTGAACCCCATTGAGGTTCAAACGAAATGTTGTTTCTGCAGTCATACACACAAGAAAGAAACAAGACACAACACAATTTACACAAACATCCATCACAGCGCATCTCCTCCTCGCTGTGATGAAAGGCAAAGACTTATCTCTCCCCTGCATCCCCATTCCCCTCCCAATGTCAGAGTCAAAGTCAAAGCCCCCGGCGGGCGATGGCAATTGTCCCGCGGCCATTAACGCCGCACCGGGTGATGCAAGGCCACGCTCCGGGTCTTGTTGCTGGAGCCCCCGGCGGGCGCTAGCAAAGTCCCACAGCCATTCCAAGCCACGCCGGGCGATGATGTAAGGCCCCGCTCCAGGTACTCTTCAACCCCGCAACTCGGGCGGGGGAAGTCGCCGTTGCGGAAGCTCCGAAAAGCGGTCTCCCAGCAAGGACCCGCAGGTTCCCGGTGTCACTATCCACCAGACTTGCGGTAAGCCTCCAAATCCCCGGGGTCGGGTCGCAGCAGAGCGCCACCACCGCTCCTCCCGCTCCGAACTCAGCCAGCTCCGTGATGGAGAGTAGGTTCGCAGGCTCCGCGACTGGAGCCCCAGGTCGTTCCTGCTGGAGGCCGCTCCACGGTGCTAGGCCCCAATGACAACGGAGACCCGACAGAGAAAAGGTCGGGTTCTCCGTGCAGGGGATAGATTTTAAAGTTTCCCCCACCCCCGCCCCCCACACACATACCCACACACATACACAAAAACAATTAATAAAAACTACATTCAAACGAGACAAAAAACAACAAAAAGACAGACGGACTGCAGAGGCCGCTGCGACGTGAGTCGCGCCGCCCACCGGAGTTTTAAACCCTAGTTTGTATCGGTTCAAATTTAGCAGGCTATTAATTATTTGGTCTTCAGACACAATGTCCTGGACATTTCCAAGATTTAACTCTGCCTTAATTTGCTTTTCCAAGTCAGTGCAATAGTCCCATCAATTGGTGACAAAGTGAGTTCAGGGCAGCACCAATTGAATGCCAATACAGAAAGGTTGAATCAGCTTGTTGAAAAAGAACTGGATCAATATCTGAGCTTTTCTTGTTTACTGTAATTTCATGGCTTTATTCCCTATCACGCTGTGTACAGGTTGTTCCATTCCATAAAGTCCTCAGTTTTTGAGGAATGAGAACTGAGCTGCCATAAATAAACCATTTGTTTAAATTGACAGTTAGTGCATCCATAAAATATATTTAACTTGGCAAACTTGCATATTTCCTGTTCACCACAGAGTCAATCCACAGACTAATTCTGCAAGTAAAAGGGATATATGGTGTTTTCTTCACACATCCCTAGCCAACAATGGACCTACCAGGCACCTTGAGGTCATTTGTGGCCGACCCAGATTGGTCCTGGTCTCTTTTCGCCTCCAGCTCTTCATCCCCCCCCTCCCCACCCCCCGCCCACCCCCTACTCTCAGTCTGAAGAAGGCTCCCGACCCAAAATATCACCCATCCTTTTTCTCTAAAGATGCTGCCTGACCCGTTGAGTTACACCAGCACTTTATGTCTATATTTGGTTTAAACCAGCATCTGCAGTTCTTTGTTTCTACAGGATATATGATCCTCACGTTTTCTTAATCTAAGGAGAGTAAATAAATTGGCACTAACATTAACACTTTGAGATTCAGCACATTTACCTCTGCCAGCTGACCTTTAAAAGGAGCCTCTATCTGTTTCCCTCAGTCACCCACATCATGATATCTGCTGTCCATTGTAGGGCTTATGACTTTTTTCCAAAATATCACCTGGAAATGTTGTATCTTTGCTGGGGAAGGCGAGAGATCCCCCCCCCCCCCCCCCCACCCACACTCCAAAGACATACTGGTTTGTAGGTTGATTTATTTGCTATAAATGTAAATTGTCCCTAGTGTGTGTAGGATACTGTTAATGTGCAGGATCGCTGGTCAGTGCGGACTCGATGGGCTGAAGTGCCTGTTCCTGCGCTGCATCTCTAAACTAAACTAAACTAATTCCCTATTGAATTCCCTGATTCCTCTGTTGTTATCATCTTTACATGCAGTCAGTTGCTGATCATTAGCACAATGAGTACAGGAAGATTTCCCCACAATCCCTCTTGTATCTTTTGTCTTTTTGGCTTCACCACTTTGAATCTGTGCCTGAACAATCCTTTGATAGGTAAAGCAACAATTTCTTCATGATCTTGTACCTTGCCTTCAAGTCTCGCATCAATTTTATTTGATCTGAGACAACCACAGTTCCCTCAGTCTAAACTTGTAGCTGAAATCCCTCAGTTCTGGTGCTATTCCAGTAAATATTAATTTAATTTATTCTTTGTCATTCACTTCCTTCATAGTATGCAGTGAGCAGAAACGGATGCAAACTTCAGTTGCAGACTAATATGCAGCATGGTTTTAAAGATAAAAGTTTAACATTTGCATTTGGAAATTATTAGGGAGGGTTTTTGATATTGATATCAATTTATTAAAAATTGATATCTGTGGATTTAGAAAAAAAAGTAAAGTTGCACTTACGACATGGGTCAGCAACAAGTGAGAGCAACTTGTTACTTGTAGCAAGTGCCTTCCTTTAGATTAGAAGGACTAAAATTCCAAGGCTTACTTGTTTAGTTTAGAGATACAGCGTAGAAAGAGGCCCTTCGGCCCACTGGGTCCGCACCGACCAGCGATCCCTGCGCATTTACATTATCCTACACTCACTAGGGACAATTTTTACATTTACCAAGCCAATTAACCTACAAACCTGTATGTCTTTGGAGTGTGGGAGGAAACCGAAGATCTCGGAGAAAACCCACGCAGGTCTCGGGGAGAACGTGCAAACTCAGTGCAAACTGTCTCTGTAGTCAGGATGGAACCCGGGTCTCCAGGCGCTGCATTCGCTGTAAGGCAGCAACTCTACCGCTGCAGCACTGTGACCGCCATGTCTTTCTTCTACTGTGATAGATGTCATTTAAGCGATATTCTTTCTTGTCTCCTCCACAAAAAATTACTGATTACATTGCCTCTTTTACCTTGCTAAATTTCTTTAGCATTTATTTTATGGGCACTTTGCATGGCTCATTTTCTTAATGGTCAAGCTGAAGGAAGCCTTCAAGTGTAAATGTCAACAATGCCTATAAATGATATAATGACTATAACATCATTAGTGTGTTCACTCACCCCAAAGGAATGTACAAAATGGAAGAAGTTAACAGCTCTGAATTCCCCGATGCATAAAGATGACATTCAAGGATAATAATCATTGCCATACCAACTTTAAAATATAGGAGAGGAAGTAAAAGATATTTTAAAATCGTTTTTGTCTGCGAATGCATTACTAATTTTGTAATTCCAGATTAGTTTAAATTGGTACCAGCACAGATATTGTGGGCCAAAGAGCCTGTGCCTGTGCAGTGCTACTCTATGTATTATGTTCCACTAGGTAACCAGACCATAATAGTGCAAAGTGAAACACATGGTGCAACTATAAAAGGTCCGTGGTAGTTTGTGCCTCGGTAGGCTTATGGTCAAGATTTGCAGTGTGGTTCAAGAGCCCGATGATTGACGGAAATAAACTGTTCTTTAGACTGGAGGTAATGGTTAGCGGCCTTCTGGACCTTCTTCCTGCAGGTGCAGGGAGATGAGAGCATAGCTAGGGTCATGTGGCACTGTATTGATGTTAACTGCTGTTACAAGGGAACAGGTTCAAAGATCTGACTAGTAGAACAGAAAAAAGGCACACTCGCTGTTAAGTTACAAATCAGTTTTGTTGGCCTGAGAGAGAACAAAAACAATACTTATCTCGGTATGCGCAGGGGCCCGTTTTACAGCAGCTCACCTCCCTCTCTCGCAGCCTCCATCTGTGGCGCTGATCGTGATGCAGCCCATCGGTGAACCCCTCTCGTCAAGAACTACCTTATGGCCAAAGATTATAAAGCAGAGCAAGATGCGCCACTCTGCGAAAAAAGCGTAGTATGACATGGGTATGACATGACGCCATTTTATTGAGCTGCAATTTACAATAATATTAATAAAATTTACAATAATATTAACTAAATATGTGAAGTGATCGATTATATATATTGTTCCCTACAACACAGATTACACCAAAGATGATAGAGCGGATCAATCTTTGGAACGGATTACACCAAAGATACTAGAGGAGCATTGCCCGCTGCCTCGGGAGCGCTGACCGCGGGCAGACGCTTGAGGCTCTGCCGCCGGCCGCCTTCATCTGGTATCGGGGGGACCGAGAATCAGTCCTGGATCAACTCAGAAGTGCAGGAAATGTCCTCTTCCCCCAAAGATACTAGAGGAGCCTCTAGTATCTTTGCTTTTCCCTGCGACCTAATGTAAGAGCAGATTTGATAACTGTGGAGTCCGTCCCCGCTACCAAAGATGTCGCGTTTGGCATAAACAAATGGCGGCCGTGACGTTCCGTTACGTACTACACGTCAGCCCATTGGATTTCGGAGGAGTGGTCTATCTTGCTCTGCTCTATAATCTTTGCTTATGGCTTACCGGCGCCTACCTTTATAGAGGCAGAAATCTGTTATTGAAATAACCGCCGGTAAGTCATGGTCAATAGCGCTGCTTCCAAATTCAAATTACAACCAATGGCAGGGGACTGCATCCAAGCAAGCCCCCCCCCCCCCCTTTGGAAGCAAAGCACTATCAGCCGCAGACCTGGCGCGCAAGGTAATACACACAGCGCTATCAGCTGCAGATTGGGCGCGTAAAGCAATATGCATAGCACTCTTGGCCAGCAAAGGTAATACACAGCGCTATAGACTTGGCGCTCAAATTTTTAAACAGAGCGCCGTCACCTGCAGCGCTATGGTTCAAAATATATTGCTACCACCCACAGCACTATGGGCTTTAAACATAGCACAATGGACTTTCAACATAGCGCTATGGGTCACAGACTGTTCGGGCAATAATTTCGTATAACATTCCATCCCTGGAGCAGTCTGGTTACCGTCACATCCGGCCCGCAGGCATTACCTCGTTACAACCGGCCCACAGGCTGTAGTAATGTCCACACGGTCATGATGCCAATCCGCACATACAACGCACTAATATAGAATTGCCAACAAGATTGTCCTGATGGTCAGTCCCCAGTGCACCACTGTTGTCCACTAGCCTCCAAACAAAAAGCCACCATCCTCCTGGGGGGGGGGGGGTTGTAGTCGTGGTACTGTTCTCCTACCCTTCAAATCAAGGTCAGCAAGGTTGTTGATGTTCTTTGAATCATCATGAATATAAGTACAGCAATCCCGCCTGATCAAAGCACATGCCCCTTTTCTCAGCTAGTGGGCTTTAAACATAGCGGGTTTTTAAACATAGCGCTATGGGTCACAGACTGTTCTGGCAAAATCTTCGTATAACAGCTGCACTTGCGTTTTCCTCAGTGGTGCACTTCTCTTGCACTTCTTCCAATTTAGAGCATTTTACATCAGAGTCACGTGAGTGACTACGTGAAGACCCCATCAGCATGCATGCGCGCCATATCGTCTCGCGCATTGCACCTGCGACAGGCGGGGGAAGAGCGCTCCCGCGGCAAAATTGAAAAAACGGTCCTACAGGTAATAAATTTTATTCTAAGGTCGTATTTCTTCCCCTTGCTGTGCTTTGTGTTTCAGCACTATGGACAAGGGGAAGAAAAACGGGTCACGTCTCAATGGCTGCGAGGGACTGTGAAAGTTCCGCAGCCCGACAGCCGGGGGCAACCAGCGTCTGCGGTCCACAGTCACATCAACTGTGCACAGCTGAGCACAGCACCATGTGCTGTACACCCGGAAACAGTGGGCTGGAGGCAAGCCCAGCAAGGGCTGCCCTCGGGCAATCGCTCCAGACGAGTCCGGCCAGGAGGACGCGCTGCCCAAGGGCAGTGGAAGTGACCGTCTGGAGAGATTGCTGAGGTCGTTATCGACGTTTACTCTGCTAAGCCGAGTCCAGCACCGCGAGCTGTACAGCTCGAATCAGCGCAGCGGGCTGGAGGCAAAGCCCAGCAGGAGTCGGTCCGGCCGATATATTCAATGAGTCCGGTCGGGAGGACGCGCTGCTCGAGTGCAGCAGAGGTGCCGCCTCTCCCGCATAAGCGGTTGATGGAGCAAATGCTCCAACGTGACTTGCTCCGGGAGATGGAGCAAGCTCACTATGGGAGTCTTCGCACTCCCATAACAGCACCTTATCGAGGGCTGTCCAATGCATCTCCCTCGACAGAGGGGAGCATTGCGGGCCAGGGCTGGGCTGGTCCTGAAGAAGGGGACGTGGCTGAAGAAATCGGCAGTGTGCTGGGGGTGCAGGATCCTAAGGAGCTACTGGGAGTGGTCACCAAATTTGCGGATCACCGGAATCAGGAGTACCATTGCAGGCCAAGCTGGCGGCCAGCATCGACTACCTGTACTTCCATCCTCTGCAGGAACAGGTAGTTAACGAAACTACGGAGAAGTATATGACTCCTGTGAACTTTACTTCGTTAAAAGTGCCTGCAGTAAACAATGCGATCTGGGGGTACAGTGGGACTGGCATAAGAACCCAGGAGGTCAAACTACAGAAGTTTCTAAAACTTCTGACAGCGGGCATATCATTGTTTGCTCGTTCAGTCGATGGTACAGAGATGACGGACACTCAGCAGGACACACTGGCATTGCTCCGCAATACCCAGTATGAAATCAATTGCTTGCGAGAGTGCAGTAAACCTGCACTAAACCCCAAATTTGCAGGGTTGTGCGAAACAGCTGCAACACAACCGCAGATACTGCTGTTTGGAGGGGAAACTTGTCTAAACAAGTAAAAGAGCTCGACGAAGAGTTTAAAGCCGTCGGGCTCATGAGGGCGTCATCAGCAACGGGCAGACCACACACCTCAGACGGCAGCACCCCTATGCATCCACCAGCAGGCATCAACACCAGGACTCTGGTGAAAGCATGAGGGCCGCGCAGCAACCACAAAGGTCCTTTTTAGGCCAAGGCCCAGAGCGACCCTCATGGAAAATGTGCCAACCCCGCACTCCGGCGCCTCTTCCGCAGAAGAGGCAGAAGCTGAAGAAGGGGACATACCACCGGCAACCAGGGAGGTAGGTGGATCTGGTTCCTTCCAGAACACAAAAGGTGTAGGACCTGTACTAACAGGGGGAATGTCACACTTGTTTTGGGAGGCATGGAGGTTATTACCACTGTGGAAACATTGTTACTGCTAAACAATTAGTTTCAGAGGGATACTTCATGGCATGCATTGATCTAAAAGATGCATACTATTCAGTACCCATACAGAGGGATCATTGTCAATACCTAAAATTTAACTGGATGGGGCAACTATGGCAGTATATAGCGTTGCCTAATGTGTAAACTTCAGCCCCAAGACTGTTCACCAAGATATTAAAACCGGCCTTGGCAATACTTAGGAAACAAAACATATTGTCATGGCATATCTTGATGATATATCAATTGTGGGGAAACCCCTGGAACTCGCTAATTCAGCAGTTTTAGCTACCAAACATTGGTTTGAAACTCTGGGGTCCATCATCCATCCAGATAAATCTAAGTTGACGCCATCCACAACTATGGACTATCTGGGATTCACAATTAACATTATCCACATGTCTGTAACATTGCCAAAGAGTAAAGCAGCAGACTTGGTGGAAGCCTGCAACAAAATTAATTGTTACAAAATAAACCATCTATTCGACAGGTGGCAAGAGTAATTGGGAAACTAGTAGCAGCATTTCCAGCTACTCAGTTTGGACCTTTGCATTATCAAAGATCAAAAAGGGCAAAGGTGCAAGCGCTAAAACACCTTGCAGGTCACTTTGATCGACCTATGCAGTTACCAGCCAAAGCAGTTTCGGAGTTACAATGGTGTAAGGGAAATATTTGGCATAGTTCCAGCCCCATCATTATTAGTAACCCATCATTCACATTACAAACGGAGGTCAGCGCTCATGGCTGGGGAGCTACTAACACTATATCCAGAACTGGTGGTAGATGGAACATTAGGAATCATCATTACTAAAAACACTGGGTATAAATTATTTAGAGATGTTGGGTGCGTTTCATGGGCTAAAAGCCTACTGTTCACAATGCACCATCTGCATGTCCGCCTACAAATTGATAATACCACAGTGGTGGCATATATTAATCATATGGGTGGAATAAAATCGATATCATGTGTCAATCTGGCCAATACAATCTGACAATGGTGTGTTAACATACATATTTGGCTATCAGCAACTTACCTACCAGGTAAGCTCAATACAGTGGCAGACACCAGGTCATGAAAATTTAATGACAGCACCAAATGGATGTTGGACCACATAAATATTTGCTGATATTACTATACGATATGGTACACCAGATATCGATCTATTTGCATCTAGACTCAATCACCAGTTACCAACATATGTCGCTTGGGAACCAGACCTGGGGCAGCAGCAATGGACGCTTCTCGCTGAATTGGGGAAAATTGTTTACTATGCTATTTCCCCCTCCTGCCTCATCAGTCGGGTCCTACGCAAAATACATATGGACTCAGCATCAGGTGTCTTGGAAGTACCTGATTGGCCTACACAACCATGGTTCCCTGTGGTCGTTGACATGGTCTCTGAACCATATGTCCATCATGCTAGATCTGGGCTGACGGACAGGACCATGAATATGATCACGGCGGCCTATCAAGAGTCAATAAAAAGCAGTTCCTCTCCAGCATAAGAATATGGGAGTCGTATTGCTCAAGGACTGGTGTATCGTATACTACAGCTACAAACACCAACGTCCTGAAATTCCTGTCCAGCCTTCATATTGATGAAGGACTGAGCTGCAGCGCTATAATTGCGCTAGGAGTGCCCTGTCAGCTTACTGGTGGCAGGCACCATGACAACTCTCCATGGGATCTCACCCTCTAGTTGCCAAACTTATGAGGGTTATTTACAACACTAACCCTTCTAGAACGAGGTACTCCCAGATCTGGGACGTCAGTGTTGTACTAACATTGCTAAGGGGTTGGTCACCAGCAATGTCCCTGTCCCTGGAAAAGCTCACATTAAAAACAGTATGCTGATGGCACCGGTCTCAGCTCAAAGGGTCCAGTCTCTACATAAACTGAGACTGGACAATATGATGGTATCTACAGAAAAGAAAATCTTTCGCATCTTGGAGCTGGTTAAACAAGATAGACCAGGAACATCGGGATAAATTTTGGAATTCCAGGCATACCCATCTGACACCCAACTGTGTGTAATGACACACCTTCTACTATACCTTAAGACTACTAAAACTTTAAGAGGTAGTGAATTGGCACTATGGGTCAGCTATAAACAGCCTAATGGCCGGGTATCAGCACAGACCATCTCTAGATGGCTCAGACATGTTTTGGGAGCTGCTGGGGTGGATACTGACATTTTTAAATCTCATTCCACAAGGGCAGCAGCAACATCGGCAGCTAGAGACATGGAAGTGCCTATGGACCATATCCTGGCAACAGCAGGATGGTCTAGAGAGAAGACCTTCCAATTCTTTTATAATAAGCCAATAACCAAACCTGCGGTGTTGCAGAATCAATTTGAATTCTGTAATATATTTAGCCCAAGGGAGCATTATTTTTGTTAAAATAAATTGTTATTGTTTGAATTTGATTCATGTCTGAATACGATAACATACTTCCTCCCTTGGATGACTTCGGCAGTGAGTGAAGCATGGATTTGTTCCACGGCATGAAATCACAGATCTTTAAAATCTTCACGTAGTCACTCACGTGACTCCGAAGTAAAATAGTAAGATTAAACGAGAACTTACCAGTTTGAAGTTTGATCTTTATTTTATTAGGAGTTACGTCGAGGGATTACGTGCCCTCCAAGCCCACCCTCTATCATAAAGGTCAACTGGTATCCTAGTTCTTCTTATCTTACTATGTTTATTTCACTTACTATTACTGTGATTTCACACCGCTGCTTTGAAGAATGTCGCGCATGCGTGCTGGCGGGGTCTTCACGTAATCCCTCGACGTAACTCCTCATAAAATAAACTGGTAAACTCGTTTAATCTTACTATTATATTTGGTCTTTACTTTGATTGAAGAAAATGTAGAATGGGTGCCCACTGTGCAGAACATCTTCATTCAATCAACACCTAGAGCCTCAACCTCCAGTTCTCTTCAATACTCCATGCCATCCCACTCTGTTTTTGACCTCCTATAATGCACAATGATATCCAGCCCAACGAATAGCATTCCAAGGTACACAAGAATAGCATTCCATCTTTGTCTAAGGACTTTGAGACTTAATATTAACCATTTCAGGTGAATGGTGTTTTCCCCCATAGGTGTGGCTGCATCAGTCTGAAGAAGGGTTTCGGCCCGAAACGTTGCCGATTTCCTTCGCTCCATAGATGCTGCTGCACCCGCTGAGTTTCTCCAGCATTTTTGTGTCGACCCTTCTTTGTTTCATTTGACTGTTTCCTACTGTTTCAGATGTAATTTCTTTGCCATTGGCTCTTTCTGTTCTATCCATGTCCCCTTCTCTGCGACTGAACCACAGTCATCTTCTCATGGTTTGTAACAAAATATATACAGGATTCAAGGATTCGGATCAATGAATGGAGAAAGCACATTACACTGTTTCATTTCATTAGCCTGAAACATTGACTCTTTCACTTTCCCCACAAATGCTGTCTGACCAGTTTTTGCTGTTCTGTTCAGGAAAGTAGGGCATGTGATTGTGTCAACATTTGTCACACTTGCAAGTGTTCTACTAGATTTGATGCCAGGTTACCCCAAGCATTATGTTCACGTGCTCGTGATGCCAATCCGCACATTCATAAAACTGCAATAAATCTTAACTGAATAGTAAAGGAACAAACTGGTAACAAATTATCAGAGACGCAGTAAACCAAACATCCAATTAAATCAGCAAGCGTGGAAAGGTATAATTATTGCCATTATCCAGGAGTAAAATTTGCTGTTTACAGATGAATCAAACAAAACAAAAGATGATCAACAGAGGCAATACTTTCCAATTCTTTCCTATTAAATAACAATAGCAGCATGGCATGGGCATAATGATTACATGAAAGGGATTGCTCCATTCATTTACAGCTTTTTAGGAGCAGTGTGGATTCACTCAACTGAGAGCAACATCCAGCCGTGCTTTTCATGTATTGGCCCAGCTGAATCTCTTGCCTTCCTGACACACAGGACATCTTTCCCGATATTTGTCATACTCAATCTAGGGGCCCGCATCCTCTCTCCTGCTTTTCCTTATTACCTTCTGTGCCGTTGATAGTGTCCATGGCTGCTGTTTAGCTGCAAACGGGGAGTGAACTTTTAAGGACCATACCAATCTGATTTGAATCCAACAAATTGGTGGAAGCTATTTTCAATACATTGTGGTCTAATTGCGAATCATACATGGCCTTGGGTTAACTGACAAATACAATATTTCTAATGTATCTGTGAATAGTTTTGTAAATTTATTTTGCAGAGGATCCAGAAGGGCATCTAACGCTAACAATAGCAATAGTTTAGCAAACCATAGGTAGGCAAAAAAACAAATTTTAGGAAGGAATGTTTGGGCACCATAGTTACTCTTATCACCTCTGGATTTTCCAACAGCCTTGACCAAATGCAGAATGTGTAGGAAAGATGCTGGATCTCTGGCTACCTGACCCGTTGAGCTATTCCAACATTTTATAGACAACTAGACCAAGTGCAGACCCATTGGGTCTGTTTCCCCAACGGCGATTGCGGGGGGGGGGGGGGGGGGGGGCTGCGGCATCACACTCACATTAACCACCCCCAAACACACAGGTGGGGGGAGGGGGGGTGAGAAGAGGGGAGGGAGGGGAGGGAGGGAGGAGGAGGAGGAAACGGGACAGATTTGGGAGGGAAAGGAGAGCAGTGTAGGGGGTGAGAGAGGGGGATGGGGATAGAGATGTGGGGGAGGGGGGGGTGGGGAGGGAGGGGAGGAGGGAGGGAGGGGAGAGGGGTGGGGGAGAGAGGGGAAAGAATGTGGAGGGAGAGTGGGAGGGGGAGAGAAGTGGAAGTGGGGAGGGAGGGAGGGGTAGGGGGTGTGGTGGAAGAGGGACGGAGGGGGTAGGGGAAGGGGTGGGGGGAGGGGGAAGGGGGTGGGGTAGAGAGTGAAGGGGGGTGGGGGAAAGAGGGATGGGCGGGAGAGGGAGAGGGGTGATGAGAGGGAAACATAGAAACATAAGATTCTATAAGATCCACCCTCAATCTTCTAAATTCTAGCGAGTACAAACCGAGTCTATCCAGTCTTTCTTCATATGAAAGTCCTGACATCCCAGGAATCAGTCTGGTTAACCTTCTCTGTACTCCCTCTATGGCAAGAATGTCTTTGGGCATTGGGCATTGTGACATCACACGATGGAACGTTCACCAGGGGCTGGGGCTGGGGCTGGTGCAAAGGCAATGGATCCATTCCGATTGGACATCCGCGAGCATTGGGCATTGTGACATCACACGATGGAACGAATCAAAAGACAGAAAGGCAGCCGGACGGACGGACGGCGGCAGCCACAGACTTTTAATATATAACTAGACCAAGTGCAGGACCCGTTGGGTCTGTTTCCCCAACGGCGTTTGCAGGGGTGGGGGGGGGGGGGGGGCTGCGGCATCACACTCACATTAACCCCCCCCCAAACACACAGGTGGGGGGAGGGGGGGGTGAGAAGAGGGGGGAGAGGAGGAGGAGGAAACAGGCCAGATTTGGGAGGGAAAGGAGAGCGGGGTAGGGGGTGAGCGAGGGGGATGGGGAGAGAGATGTGGGGGAGGGGGGGATGGGGAGGGAGGGAGGGAAGGGGAGAGGGGTGGGTGGAGAGGGGGGAAAGAGTGGGGAGGTAGAGTGGAGGGGGAAGGGGGGGTGAGAAGTGGAAGAGTGGGGAGGGAGGGGGAGAAGGGTAGGGGGAGTGATGGAAGAAGGACAGAGGGGTAGGGGGAAGGGTTGGGGGGAGAGAGGGGAGGGAAGGGGAGAGTGAGGGGTGGGGCAGTGTGATGGAGAGGGGTGGGGTAAGGGGGAGTGGTGGAAGAAGTACAGAGGGGAAGGGGGCGGGGGAAGAGAGGTAAGGGGGTGGGACAGAGAGGGAAGGGGGTGGGGGAGAGAGGGATGGCATGGGAGGGGGAGGGGAGAAGGGTGAGGGGGGAGGAGAGAGGGGGGGGGAGAGATGTGTGGGGGTAGGGGAGAGGAGGAAGAGTGTGGAGGGAGGGGAAAGAGTGTGGAGGGGGAAGGGGGTGGGGAGAGAGGGAAAGGGTGGGAGAGAGAGGGAATGGGGGGGGGGGAAGAAAGGGGGGGGGGTGGGAGGAGGAGAGGGGTGAGGAGAGGGAGAGCAGAGAGGGGTGGGGGAGGGGGAGGGGGAGGAGAGAGGGATGGGGAGGGGGAGAGAGGTGTGGGGGAGGGGAGGAGGGAGATGGGGGAGAGGGGTGGGGGAGAGGGAATGTGAGTGGGAGAGAGCGGGATGAGAGGGGAGGAGAGGAGAGGGGTGAAGAGAGGGGGAGGGGGGAGGAGAGAGGGATGGGGAGGGGAGAGAGATGTGGGGGGGCGGGATGGGGATGGAGAGGAGGAGGGAGGGGGTGGGGGAGGGAGGGGGAAGAGTGTGGAGGGAGGGTGAAGAGTGTGGAGGGAGGGGGAGAGGGGTGGGGGGAGAGGGGGGAAGAGTGGGGAGGGATAGTGGCAGGGGGTGAGGTGGAAGAGTAGGGAGGGCAGAGGGGTAGGGGAAGGGGTGGGGGGAGAGGGGAGGGAGGGGAAGGGAGGGGGAGAGAGAGGGGTGGGGGATGGAAAGGGGTGGGGTGAGGGAGAGAAGTGGTAGAGTGGGGAGGGAGGGGTAGGGGAGTGGTGGAAGAGGGACGGAGGGGTAGGGGGAAGGGGGCAGGGGAGAGAGGGAAGGGGGTGGGGTAGAGAGTGAAGGGGGGTGGGGGCGAGAGGGATGGGTGAGAGAGGGAGAGGGGTGAGGAGAGGTAAACTTAGAAACATAGAAATTAGGTGCAGGAGTAGCCCATTCGGCCCTTCGAGCCTGCACCGCCATTCAATATGATCATCGCTGATCATCCAACTCAGTATCCTGTACCTACCTTCTCTCCATACCCCCTGATCCCTATAGCCACAAGGGCCACATCTAACTCCCTCTTAAATATAGCCAATGAACTGGCCTCAACTACCTTCTGTGGCAGAGAATTCCAGAGATTCACCACTCTCTGTGTGTGAAAAATGTTTTTCTCATCTCGGTCCTAAAAGATTTCCCCCTTATCCTTAAACTGTGACCTCTTGTTCTGGACGTCCCCCAACATCGGGAACAATCTTCCTGCATCTAGCCTGTCCAACCCCTTAAAATGTTTGTAAGTTTCTATAAGATCCCCCCTCAATCTTCTAAATTCTAGCGAGTACAAGCCAAGTCTATCCAGTCTTTCTTCATATGAAAGTCCTGACATCCCAGGAATCAGTCTGGTTAACCTTCTCTGTACTCCCTCTATGGCAAGAATGTATTTGGCAAGGGAGATGGAGAGGGGGGAGTAGAGAGGGGTGGGGGAGGGGAAGAGAGAGGGGAGGGGGTGAGAGGTGTGGGGGAGGGAGGGGAGGAGGGAGATGGGGTCGGGGAGATAGTGGGAAGAGTGTGGAGGGAGGGGGAAGAGTGGGGAGGGAGAAATGGGGTTGGGGAGAGAGGGATGGGGGTAGGAGGATGAGGGGAGGAGAGGGACAGGGCTGAGGAGAGTGAGATGGAGAGGGGGAGGGGGAGGGGAAGAGAGAGCGATGGGGGAGGGGGAGGGGAAGAGAGAGCGATGGGGAGGGGGAGAGAGGTGTGGGGGATGGGGGGGAGGGATGGGAGAGGGAGGGGAGGTGGGAGATGGGGTAGGGAGGGAGGGGGAAGTTTGTGGATGGAGGGGGGTGGGGGGAGAGAGGGGAAAGAGTGGGGGGGGGAGAGTGTGGGAGGAGAGAAGTGGACGAATGGGGAGGGAGGGGAAGAGGTGTAGGAGGGGTGGTGGAAGAGGGACAGAGGGGTAGGGGGAAGGGGGCGGGGGGAGAGAGGGAAGGGGGTGCGTTAGAGAGGCTAGGGGTGGGGGAGGGATGGGGGTGGGGGGAGGAGAGGGAGAGGGGTGAGGAGAGGGAGATGGAGAGGGGGAGGAGAGAGGGGTGGGGGAGGGGAGAGAGGTGTGGGGGAGAGGGGAGGGAGGCGAGGAGGGAGACAGGGTAGGGGGTAGAGGGGGAAGAGTGTGGATGGTGGGGGAGGAGTGAGGAGGGGGAAGGGGGTGGGGGACGGAAGGGGGTGTGGGGAGGGGGGGAGGGGGAAGGGGGTGGGGGAGGGAAGGGGGAGAGGGAAGGGGGTGGGGAGAGAGGGATGGGGTGGGAGGAGGAGGGGGACGAGAGGTAGAGGGGTGAGGAGAGGGAGATTGGGAAGGGGAGGAGAGAGGGATGGGGGAGGGGGAGAGAGGGATGGGGAGGGGGGAGAGGTGTAGGGAGGGGGCGGAGGGAGATGGGGCAGGGGAGGGAGGGGGAAGAGTGTGGAGGGAGGGGGAGAGTGGTGGGGGGAGAGAGGGGAAATAGTGGGGAGGGATAGTGGAAGGGGGAGGGGGAGGGGGAGGGATAGTCCATCTGTTCCCCATTCCCTTTCACCCCCAATCCTCTTTCTCTATTCCCACACACGTGATGACATAGGCTGCGGGGGTGGGGCTGGTGCAAAGGCATATGTAAATGGATCCATTCCGATTGGACATCTGTGAGCATTGGGCATTGTGACATCACACGATGGGACGTTCACCAGGGGCTGGGGCAGGGGCTGGGGCTGCTTCTATAGGTGAGAAGCCAGTTTTTTTTTAAATATTGGGGGGGGTGAGAAGAATTTGATTAAAAATGTGTACATAAACACAACGAAATTTAATCAGGAGTGGATACTTAGAAAGAAAAGTGAAATCTCTGCCGAAATGGAAATAAACTCGGCGATTCTGCGTCTGGTGTCGGCGTAGCAACAAATCAAAGGCAGAAAGGCGGCCGGCAGGCCATTCAGCCCTTCGAGCCAGCACCGCCATTCAATGTGATCATGGCTGATCATCCCCAATCAGTACCTCGTTCCTGCCTTCTCCCCATATCCCCTGACTCCGCTATTTTTAGAGCCCTATCTAGCTCTCTCTTGAAAGCATCCGGGAAACCCGCCTCCACCGCCCTCTGAGGCAGAGAATTCCACACTCATTACTCTCTGTGAGAAAAATTGTTTCCTTGTCTCCGTTCTAAATGGGGTGGCACGGTGGGGTGGCACGGTGGCGCAGCGGTAGAGTTGCTGCCTTACAGCACCTCAGACCCAGATTTGATCCTGATTATGGGTGCTGTCTGTGCAGAATTCGTACATTCTTCCTATGACCACATTAGACAATAGACAATAGGTGCAGGAGTAGGCCATTCAGCCCTTCGAGCCAGCCATTCAATGTGGTCATGGCTGATCATCCCTAATCAGTACCCTGTTCCTGCCTTCTCCCCATATCCCCTGACTCCGCTATTTTTAAGAGCCCTATCTAGCTCTCTCTTGAAAGTATCCAGAGAACCGACCTCCACCGTCTTCTGAGGCAGAGAATTCCACAGACTCAAACTCTCTGTGAGAAAAAGTGTTTCCTCGTCTCCGTTCTAAATGGCTTACCCCTTATTCTTAAACTGTGGCCCCTGGTTCTGGACTCCCCCAACATCGGGAACATGTTTCCTGCCTCTAGCCTGTCCAAACACTTAACAATCTAATATGTTTCAATTAGATATCCTCTCATCCTTCTAAACTCCAGAGTGTACAAGCCCAGCTGCTCCATTCTCTCAGCATATGACAGTCCCGCCATCCCGGAAAATAACTTTGTAAACCTACGCTGCACTCCCTCAATAGCAAGAATGTCCTTCCTCAAATTAGGGGACCAAAACTGCACACAATACTCCAGGCGTGGTCTCACTAGGGCTCTGTACAACTGGCGAAGGTCCTCTTTGCTCCTATATTTGATTCCTCTTGTTATAAAGGCCAACATGCCATTCGCTTTCTTCACTGTCTGCTGTACTTGCATGCTTACTTTCATAGACTGATGTACAAGGACCCCCAGATCCCGTTGTACTTCCCCTTTTCCCAACTTGACGCCATTTAGATAGTAATCTGCCTTCCTGTTTTTGCTACCAAAGTGGATAACCTCACATTTATCCGCATTAAACTTCATCTGCCATGCATCTGCCCACTCCCCCAACCTGTCCAAGTCACCCTGCATTCTCATAGCATCCTCCTCACAGTTCACACTGCCACCCAGCTTTGTGTCATCTGCAAAATTGCTAATGTTACTTTGAATCGCTTCATCCAAATCATTGATGTATATTGTAAATAGCTGCGGTCCCAGCGCTGAGCCTTACGCTACCCCACTAGTCACTGCCTGCCATTCTGAAAGGGACCCGTTAATCCCTACTTTTGTGTCTATCTCGACCAAATGCAGAGCAGGAATAAAATAAGGCCTATCCAGAATTGGCATAAGCAGATAGCCCGTCAAAAAAAGCTTGTCAACATCAATCAATGGCTTACAAACAAAATTCAAAATAATTTTCAAGTTATAACCTGCAAATATCTTATGTGTGTTGACTGGAATTGCTTTATCAGCACAAACAAAATTTTGCAGCAGATTCACTTCTGAAAATCTACACATCTATTTTCTGGCTTCAATCAACAAAAGTAATTCAGCTTCCTCGATGTCACTGGGAGACATAACAAATGAAAACAATGTAGTTTCAAGACAGTTGTTCATCTTTTTATGAACTTAGTCAATAGCAGATTGGTATCTTAACAATATCACAGAAAGAATCACCAATTTAAGAGGATCATGCATCAATGTTCTGCAGTGCAGCAACAGGACGGTATTTTGAACATAAACCTAAATTAAAAAAAACACAATTGCACAACCAAATAGATAGCTACTATCATGAAATGACTGTATTTTATAAGAGCTGGAGAATTGCTGATACTGAATTGAATTACTGCCTTCTACACATCTGCAGGCATTGTTTTGTTCAGATGCAGTTATTATTGCGGTAAATCTGTATTATTTAGACATAATTTGTAAATAATATTCCAACATGAACTAAAATCGACTACAATAAATATTTGAAACAGTATTTTACATCGATCCCCTTGAAGCAAATCAATTACTTTGTATCAACGCAGTTGTATTTGTTATAAATATTATCAACAACTACCAATTCTCTTCTTCTTTCTTGACGATTGTTCTATGCACCCTTTGTACACCTTCATCTGCATGTTTAAAACAGAAAATTGACTTTAGGGTTTTCTGAGGCTCTTGAGCAGTGGGAGGATAATGTTCTTTAAGTGCTGTCTGAAAAAAGCAACTTTTTCAGGGTCCTTGGGAGCTGTGACATTGGTCTTCTTGTAGCACCACTTCTGCAGATATTGATATGTTGTGGCTAGGCTGCAGAAGATAATGGAGCCGTTTCAAAGGTGGTCAGTCACAGAGAGCGGAGGGTGCCTGGAACGCACTGCCAGAGGTGGTGGAGGAGGCAGTACAACAGTGGTATGCATTAAAGAGGCTTATGAATAGGCACATGAATATACAGGGGATGATAGGATATGGATCAGCAACAGGCAGTGGATGTTAGGCTGGCATCATGTTCAGCACAGACATTGTGGGCAGAAGGGCTTGTTCCTGTGCTGTAATAAAGGATACTTTGACTTTGACTTTGTACTATGTTGTTCTATCGTGTATTTTAGTCCACTCGCTATCAGGTGCTGTCATGGCATGTCATCTATGTGGGCTCTCACTTGCACGATTGTATAATGTAACAGGTAACAGTGCTTGGATCAGGGATGTTGCCATTGCCTTTGTGTTTTCCCTCTGATGAAACAAAGTGCTTGTTATGGCAAAGCCGTGGTACCCGCATTTTGATAGGAGAGAACCCCACTGGGTTTAGACATTCCTACTCTTTCCTTGTGTAGAAACTGCTGGTGTTTACACTGAAAATTGACACAAAATGCTGGAGTAACTCACATTTTGGGTCTCGACCTGAAACGTCACCTATTCCTTTACTCCAGATATGCTGCCTGACCTGGTAAGTTACTCTAGCATTTTGTGCTTACTTTTTCCTTGTTGATTACTCCTTCCCAAAGTGTATTTTCACTGTGGAGTTGATGTCACCCAAGAGGATTAGTTCGGCTCCCTTTGGGATCTGGGCCAGGATTTGTTTCAAGGTAGGAGTAGGCGTTCTTCATGGTCTTATCCAAAGCTTCCAGGGATGGTGTGAATCACTGGTGACTAGATGCTGTTGCTTCCATGTTATAGTGAGCCAAAAGCTCAATAGATTTGCTGATTGTTCAGAGCTAGTCACTGGGAGGCCAGATCAGCTTATTCTTGATGGCAAAGCTCAATCTGTAATATATAGAAAATATATAGAATCTATACATAACTAAAACTCTGATCTTGTTATCTTCCGGTGTGCGCAAAAACGATTCCCGATAGAGCTACGAATTTTCGCCAGTTCGCTCACCGTTTTCCTGCGCTGCGAGTGCACCAAGTTTCGTTCCGATCGGTTGAATGTCGTAAATGTTAGCGAGGTTTAAAATTCTTAAAAAACGCACGTGCGCAGATTGATCTCTTCTGCCAGTCAGCGCTGTGTAGATAAGTCTCTTCCCCTGTCACTCCCCCGGGACGATCCTCCCCTCTCTGAGCCATCGCGTCTTTACTGGAGCTGAGTGAGGGTGGCCGGCGGAGGTTTCCAACCAGACTTTCGGAAGGACCCTAAGCAGCCCAGCCCCAAGCAGTCCAGCCCCGCCCCACCCAAAGCAGCCACTCAGCCCCAAACAGCAGCCCAGCCCCAAGCAGCAGCCCTGCCCCAAGCAGCCCGGCATTGGAGACCCGACCCAGCCCAGCCCAGCGTAGAAGATCCAGCTCAGCCCAGCCCAGAGTCGGAGACCCAGCCCAGAGTCGGAGAACCAGCCCAGAGTCGGAGAACCAGCCCAGCCCAGAGTCGGTGACCAAGCCCAGCCCGGAGTCAGAGATGTCGGCGATGTCACCAAATGAAATGCGGAGACTCTGATCCCGACGGAGGAGCGACCAGCGCCCACTGTGAGTCCCTATCGCACCGCCAATTCCAACCACTACCCCTCTGGTCCCCCTCGCTGGCCCCCTACCCCGTGATGCCCCCCCTCCCCCCATGGCTCTTACCCCGTTTTTTCTCCGAGCTTATCACCCCCCACCCCCACAATCCCCCCTTGCCCCCACAACCCCCACACCCCCACAACACCTCCACACCCCCACAACCCCCCCTGCCCCACAACCCCTCCGCCCCCACAATCCCACCCACCCCACAACTCCCCCGCCCCCACAAACCCCGCGCCCACACAACTCCCCCCACCCCCCACAACCCCCCCCACCCCCAACACCCAACAACTACTCCACCCCCCACAACCCCTCCACCCCCACCCCCTCCCCACCCCCACAACCCCTCCGCCCCCACAACTCCCCCACCCCCACAACCCCCCCGCCCCCACAACTCCCCCCCCGCGCCCCCACAACTTCCCCCACCCCCCACTCTCAAAGTAAAATCTAAGCCCACTTTAGTTTCCCTCTCCCCAGCTCTCAGTCTGAAGAAGAGTCTCGACCCAAAATGTCACCTATTCTTTTTCTCCAGTGAAGCTGCCTGACCCTCTGAGGTACTCCAGCATTTTGTGTTTTTCGATGTTAACCAGCATCTACAATTCCTTCCTACACATTTCCTTTGGCAATTGATACTCCGGTGACATGGCTGGGATCCTTGGCAATTGTGTTCTTTAAAAAATGAAAGAATATGTTGAAGAAGCAGGGATACAGGAGAGCAACTGGCTTTTCTCAAGAAAAGTTACATGGATTAACTTCAGAAAGTTTGACATATTGTTGGTTTTAAGGAAGCAAAAGATCATGATTTTCCAGAATACTGTGGAAATACTTGTAATGTTGGTATTCATTGGCATCAACAAGCTGGCATAAGTGCTGCCAACAAACTTTCTGTACGGATTAGTTATGATTAATAATAATTACTAAAGATGGATCATGACACTGTTTAAATTTTCAAGCATGAGTTGCAAGATACACCATTAATTTGGCACAGCATGCAGAAGGATATTGTTGATTATCACTTACTTATTTATGAGGTGATAATAAAACCAAGCATCTTCTGTAAGAAGCATCACAGGCTCATTAGATTTTGAATGCTCTTCTCTACTTCATCTTTAATTGGATGGTCTCTTGTTTAAAAATGTATCCTTATTACAACCGTTTACAGAGTTTAAACATTTTTTTATAAGAAAACAATCATTGCAAAACAAGATTTTGCACCTTTATTTCGCAAGCGAATGCAGAAGATTTGCTCTGTTTCCACATTAAGGCCTAATGTCCCTCATATAATCTTATGATGCATGGATTGGATGTAGTGGCATATTGAGAATTGAAATAAATAACTTTTCCTTTTCCATCTTGTTTGAGGCATCTTTTCTAGATCCTGGCCAGAAGCAAGAGATTGTCAGCTGCCTGGGAGCAGCCTGGAACCAGCAGACAGACTATATAGAATACACAACATTGATGCTAGATGCAACATTTTGGCGTAGTTCAGCTAATGAATCACACACATGCATGCACGCACACACACACACACACGCACGCACGCACGCACGCACGCACGCACGCACGCACACACACACACACACACACACACACACACACACACACACACACACACACACACACACACACACACCCACACACATCCACACAGACAAGATGAGAGTTTTAATAATATACTAGACGTATTGGGACCTGTTGGGTCCCTATCACATGGGAGGCCTGGTCCCCCAACGCAACCCATTCTCCAATGCAATATTCCACCACTCACCCTTTCCCCCAACGCTACCCGTTTCCCCAACACAATATTCGACAACACCCATAGCCTCCACGGGAGGCCTGGTCCCCCCACGCATCCCGTTCCCCACACAATATTCCATCACTCACCCGTTCCCCCAACGCAACATGTGCCCCCAACTCAATATTCCACCACTCACCCATAGCCCCCAGCTGCGCAGGGGCTGCTCATTTCACCGTATTCACCATCCCTCATTTTATACTTTCAAAAAAATTCAGGGTACTGTGACTTTAAGAAAAATGCATTTGCAATGTTGTAAACAGGGCTACAATCCCATTGTGACGTCATAGCTATAAGCACAGGGAAGAAATCTTTCTCAAATTGGGGTTTTGTAAATCTAAAAATGTCAATAACGTGAAATATAAAATCAATCTGAGCTAAACTTGATGCAAAACAACCACAGGACAATTGTGATTAAGGTGGTCCAAAAATGTTAGCAATATTGTGTACCATTTTTACGTAGTCCGGAAGCACATCAGATAGATCTATATTACTAAAAGTCTGTTCTTGACCGGTTTTGGCCATCTGTGCTGCGATTTCCGAGAGAACGCCGCCACCTACGGCCGTCATTTTTGGCCACCTTGCTCAGAGCCCGCCTCCGCCACATGTGTGCCGAGGATTTTTCCCGTCGATTAAAAATGACAGAGATATTAATGTTTTTACAAAATTCCCCATTCTCTCTGCTGCCCCCGCTGGCGGCAGGGGGGAGGGACTATAAGACCAGGAAGTGGTGTGCCACACAGTCTCTTCAAGATGGAGGAAGGCAGAGAGTCACGTTTCTCTGAGCTGTGAATAACACTGAACACATGTCTACTCAAATGTAAGTGCCCTTAGTGGTTCTAAAATGCTTACAGAATGTGTCTATTGGTTCTAAGCCTTGCAAAAAGTGTCTCTATTGGTTCTAAAGCTTGCAAAAAATGTCTCTATTGGTTCTAAAGCTTGCAAAAAAAATGTCTCTATTGGTTCTAAAGCTTGCAAAAAATGTCTCTATTGGTTCTAAAGCTTGCAAAAAAAATGTCTCTATTGGTTCTAAGCTTGCAAAAATATGTCTATTGGTTCTAAAGCTTGCAAAAATATGTCTATTGGTTCTAAAGATGGCAAAAATATGTCACTATTGGTTCTAAGCTTGCAAAAATATGTCTATTGGTTCTAAAGCTTGCAAAATATGTCTATTGGTTCTAAAGCTTGCAAAATATGTCTATTGGTTCTAAAGCTTGCAAAAATATGTCTATTGGTTCTAAAGCTGGCAAAAATATGTCTATTGGTTCTAAAGCTTGCAAAAATATGTCTATAGGTTCTACCTGGCAAAAATATGTCTATTTGTTCTAAAGCTGGAAAAAATATGTCTATTGGTTCTAAAGCTTGCAAAAAAAATGTCTATTGGTTCAAAAGCTTGCAAGAAAAATGTCTATTGGTTCAAAAGCTTGCAAAAAAATGTCTATTGTTTCTAAAGCTTGCAAAAAAAATGTCTATTGGTTCTAAAGCTTGCAAAAAAAAAGTCTATTGGTTCTAAAGCTGGCAAAAATATGTCTATTGGTTCTAAAGCTTGCAAAAAAAATGTCTATTGGTTCTAAAATGGTTCCTACTAGCGCTCCAGAAAGCCCCCCGCCCCTCCCCCCTCTGGTTGGCTTGGCTTGGGTGTGTCTTGAAATTGAAAGGCACTACTTACTGCAAATGGTGGCATGAAGTTGAAAGGCACTACTTACTGCAAATGGTGGCTTGGGTGTGGCTTGAAGTTGAAAGGCACTACTTACTGCAAATGGTGGCATGAAGTTGAAAGGCACTACTTACTGCAAATGGTGGATTAGTTGCTTTGGCTTCAAGTTGAAAGGCACTACTTACTGCAAATGGTGATTTGGGAGCGTTGGCTTGAAGTTGAAAGGCACTATTACTGCAAATGGTGGCTTGGTTGCTTTGGCTTGAAGTTGAAAGGCACTACTTACTGCAAATGGTGGCTTGGGTGTGGCAGGTGATTTGGCTTGAAGTTGAAAGGCACCACTTACTGCAAATGGTGGCATGAAGTTGAAAGGCACTACTTACTGCAAATGGTGGCTTGGGAGCTTTGGCTTGAAGTTGAAAGGCACTACTTACTGCAAATGGTGGCTTGGGAGCTTTGACTTGAAGTTGAAAGGCACTACTTCCTGCAAATGATGGCTTGGGTGTGGCTTGAAGTTGAATGGCACTACTTACTGCAAATAGGGGGGCGTGGGTGCATTGGCTTGAAGTTGAAAGGCACTACTTACTGCAAATTGTGGCTTGAAGTTGAAAGGCACTACTTACTGCAAATGGTGGCTTGGGTGCTTTGGCTTGCAGTTGAAAGGCAGTACTTACTGCAAATGGTGGCTTGGGTGCAATGGCTTGAAGTTAAAAGGCACTACTTGCTGCTAATGGTGGCATGAGGTTGAAAGGCACTACTTACTGCAAATGGTGGCTTGGGTGCTTTGGCTTGAAGTTGAAAGCACTACTTACTGCAAATGGTGGCTTGGGAGCTTTGGTTTGAAGTTGAAAGGCACTATTACTGCATATGGTGGCTTGGTTGCTTTGGCTTGAAGTTGAAAGGCGCTACTTCCTGCAAATGGTGGCTTGGGAGCTTTGAAGTTGAAAGGCACTACTTACTGCAAATGATGGCTTGGGTGTGGCTTGAAGTTGAAAGACACCACTTACTGCAAATGGTGGCATGAAGTTGAAAGGCACTACTTACTGCAAATGGTGGCTTGGGAGCTTTGGCTTGAAGTTGAAAGGCACTACTTACTGCAAATGGTGGCATGAGGTTGACAGGCACTACTTACTGCAAATGGTGGCTTGGGTGCATTGGCTTGAAGTAGATAGGCACTATTTACTGCTAATGGTAGCATGAAGTTGAAAGGCACTATTACTGCAAATGGTGGCTTGGTTGCTTTGGCTTGAAGTTGAAAGGCACTACTTACTGCAAATGGTGGCTTGGGAGCTTTGACGAAGTTGAAAGGCACCTCTTAACTGCTAATGGTGGCTTGGGTGTGGCTTGGGTGTGGTTTGAAGTTAAAAGGCACTATTACTGCAAATGGTGGCTTGGATGCAATGGCTTGAAGTTAAAAGGCATTACTTACTGCAAATGGTGGCTTGGGTGCATTGGCATGAAGTTGAAAGGCACCACTTACTGCAAATGGTGGCATGAAGTTGAAAGGCACTACTTACTGCAAATGGCAGCTTGGGTGTTTTGGCTTGAAGTTAAAAGGCACTACTGTAAATGCACTTACTTCCTGTTTGCACTCTATATTGATTTTAGATAAAACGCTACCACTTACGGCTGTGATTTTTGGCCATCTTACTCAGACTCGCTCCGCTGAGCAGGTGCAAGAATTCTTCCCATCAATGAAAAATAAAAGTGTTATTTTTTTTTTTTTTAATGTTGAGAATCTCTCTCCTGTCAATCACTCCATGAAAGCCACACCTTTTCCAGTGGGGTGCGGGGGGGAGGGGTTATAAAACCCGGAAATGTGGGTGTGGCTCAGTCTCTGCAAGATGGAGGAGGGAGAGGTCACGACTCGCTGTCTTTAGTGGCTTTGCACCCTACTTCAAATGGTATGAAACTGCATTTGAATTTGGTGGCCTTGCACCCTGATAGAAGTGGTAAGAAACTGCACTTGAATTTTGTGGCCTTATACCCTGCTTGAAATAGAATTTCAAGGATTAGCCGTGAGTCAACTACCAGCCCACCAGCCGTGAGTGAGTGAGTTGCCAGCACAACAGGCTTGATTGACTGAGACGCCAGCCCAATAATCCATTTGGCGCACAATTTGCATACTAGCCCTCTGGAAACCAGTCCCTTCAGCCCACAACACCCATACTAGCACTCCAGAAAGCCCCCCCCCCCCCCCCCCCCAACCGGCCACCAATATTAGAATTGGTGGAGAGGTGGAATATTGCGTTGGATGACCAGCCCTCCTGTGTGATGCTGGGACCCAACGGGTTCCACTTAGTCTAGTATATAGATAGATTTCTTTGTTATGTTGGTGTGTTAAATTTGCTGTGAAGCAGCAGCAAGTACGATTTATTCCATTCCCAGTGCATATGACAGTTAAACATTATTTTTCATTGAATGATACAGCACGGAAACAGGCCCTTCAGCCCAGCAAGTCCACATCGACCATTGATCACCCATTCACACCAATTCTATATTATCCCACTTTCACAATCATTCCTTACACACAAAGGACAATTTATAGAGGCCAATAGTTCCAAATAATTATTTTTTTATTTTTCAAATGTTACAAACGCTTGATACTCTTGACCAATGCAGCTAATTGAGAGTAACTTAGGCGTAGTTGCTGAGGGTATTTGTCTGAGGGCACACTGTTTTATCCTTCCTGAGAGGGTTTTGTGGAGAATGCATTGGTGATGATTTCCCAATGCCTTGAGATGCCTATGTAATCCAGTCTCAGAAACATGTTGGTAAGGCAGGGATCACTGCTGCCTGGGATACCACATGTTTCATGCCATGATTAAGGTATTGATCTTCATATATAATTTTCCTCAATCAGTCAAAGACAATGTTGGCGCATTGGAAGAGGGGATGAATTTCATCATCAATGACAAAATGTGGCAGTGAGAGGAATGACAAGCCTAATTAAATGCTGTGCAGTATATAGTGGTTCCTGTGCATGACACATGGATTTACACAAGCTATTTTCTCTGTTAGCCAATTTGGGCTTAATTTCCTTGCAGTATCACGCTTATAGAGTCATACATCTTTTATACAGCCCCTTCGGCCCAAATTGCCCATGCCGACCCTTCTGCACTAGTCACACCTGCCTGCATTTGGCCCTTATACCTTTAAACCTACCCTATCCTATCCATGTATCTGGAAAAATGCTCCTTAAACATTGTAATAGTACCTGCCTCACCTACCTTCTCTGGCAGCTTTCTCCATAATTATGTTAATTGCTTTACATTCAGAAGGCTGGTCCATTGTATTAGTTAGAATTATCATTTTTATTTCTGTAAGATTGCTAGTTTCACCTTGAAAAAGGGCATACATAGATGGAGTAAAAATTTAACGTGCGATTGAGCCAACATTTCCAACATTACCCTTGTGAAAAATAAATTGAAATCACTGTGCTGACTTTTCTTAAATTCAGCAAATACAGCAAGTGTTTTCTTTTCCTTTAATTATTAATCATGGACTTAGAGATCTGCCATTTTTCATCTTCCACTTTGTAGGACAAAATTAGTTGGTTGAAACAAACAGTTCCAAATTAATACAGGTATAGAATCTTTCATTGGGAACTTAATTAATGTGTCAAACACCTATTTCAGTTGATTAAAAAGTTGACATAACCCCAGCAAATTTATGCATACTCATTCTAAAGCCATTGCAGGTGTTAACATTGAAAACTAAATTTCAATTATTTTAGAGCATCTACTTGAAAAGATTCAGTTCCATTCAGATAGATGTACTATTTCTGATTAATTCTGATAAAATCGTATTTGGCTAAAAACCATAAAATGAAATTGTAATCATACCTGCACTTTTGATTTGACTGTAAGAAAAACATTTTAGCCAAAATCTTCAAGACCGCTTCCCATTGATCAAGGAGAAAATTACATGTCTGACATTGACCTCTTTTAGTATGATTTCTCTGGTGGCACCTGGTAACTGATGCAATATGCCTCATTGGTTGGTACTATGTTGTAGTAAATAATTTAAAGTCACAATAGCAACAGCAGAATGCCAAATTTGCCAGATGCACAGAGATAAAATTAATGAGCACAAAATATAACATTCTGTAAGCACACTCATCTTCTTTAGAACTCCTGTCCCTCAGTCAGCACTTTCCATATAGATTTTAGATTTGCTTTTTTATTGCCAGTTAATGTTCTCACATAAACTGTGCAAGATTTTGTGAAGCCTGCTCAGGAAAAACTGAGTCAAATGGCCGATCTCTCTACTGCCCAGGCCAACTTTAGTTATGTACATACTATAAGGCCATTAATATGTGGAAGTGGGTATTGTTTGTCAATGTGGCTACTCTGAAGTTTTTTAACCAAATGTATGGAATTGCAAGTATTAATTATGGAATCATAAAATTGCAATGCCTTTCAGCCGATTGAATCTGTGTATGCTCTGTGTAAAGCAATCCAGTCAGTTTCATTCTCACTGTGTTTCCCTGTAAAATTGATTTTGACATTCCTATCCAATTCCGTCACAAGCAGTGAGCTCCAGCTCATAAACAATTTTTTAATGAACTTTTTTTACACATTCGCTGTGAATCTTGGGCTCAACATTTTAAATCTACGGCTCCAGTTTTGTTCATCCACTAATGGAACTGCTTCTCCTTAAACCCACAATTATACCTCTATCAATTTTTTCTCAACCTTTTCTTCATTGAGAACAGCTACAGTTTCTTCAGCCTAAACTTACAGTTAAAATCCCACGTACCTGGAACCATTCTATTAAATCTTTTCTGAAACTGATTGCCAGAACCTTGCAAAGGATTGATGATGAACGATAAAAGGCTCCAAAGTGTTTTTTTTTTTTAGAGTTCCAGACCATACTGTTTTGGTAACTGAAAGCATCATTATGTTGGAGGTTGAATCACTGGACAAAATAGGAAGCTGTGTACTTTGAAGGATATTTTTTATTCATTTGTGGGATGTGGGTGTCACTTAAAAGGCCAACATTTATTATCCATTTCCCATAAAATGTTTTGAAAATGGTGGAGATATGGTAAAAGTGGTACTGCTCCCAAAGTGCAACTTTTGAAGGTAATAATATTTCAAGTGAGGACATATAAATTAGAAATTAATTGTGGATCAAGGTGTATGCATGGTGTTCATATTGATATGAAACTTAGTAGGTTCACGCCTTGCTGTAGACAAGGCTAGTATTTTGCTTAAGTGCATTTTGTGGGTTGCACACAGTGCAGCAATAGTCTGCTGGTGTTGAGGGAAGTGAATGTTTGATATGGCGGACAGGGTACTGTATGCAGTACAAGTATGCAGTTCAGTTCTGGATGGGGTGCCTGTTCTTCAGTGCATCAACAGACATATTGATTCTCTTAAGGAATATAGAGTATGGAGGAGGGAATGTGACCTGAAATAACCTTGATATGAAAGTTAGTAGAGTTGTAGAGATGGGCGATGATATAGAAAATAATTGAATGAGGATATGGAAGGTATTGATTGCTGTTCCATGGAAATATACTCCGTATTTGAAATTTAAAGGATCTAGCTATTATCAATGCAATTTGAGTTTTTATATGAATATAATTATAGAGACATAAGAGGTCAGTGCATTGTTAATATGATTGAACGTTCAATATTTTTTTCCACATATTCTGGCAATTGATATTGGATAGCACTAGGTTGCAGTTAAATGTGCTATTGCTTAATTCCTGGAATTAAATTCTGTGTTTCTAAAGACTCGCTGATAAAGTTCCACAAATGAACAAATCCCAACCACAGGGTTAAGCAAGAGAAGATGTGATTGTTCTTCTTAGAGCAAAGAAGCAATTTGATCGGAGTGAACATGATCATGTTGGATTTAGACAGGGTAAATAGAGGGCATGTATTGAGGGCCAGGGACACAGTTTCAAAGTCATGGGTGAAGGAAACAACAGGGATGTGAAGAAAAGCTTTTTATGCAGAGAATGGTGATGTTTTGAATTAGGAAAAAGGCTGATTTCAACAGGGGAAGAGTGGACCGGGTGAAAGCGGTTTGGGAGCAAATGCTTTCAGGTAAAATTGGGAATCATTCAAAGCAATTGGTGCGAGTTCAGGGCCAGCACGTTCTGTAAGGGTGAAAGGCAAAAGTAGCAAAATTAGAGAACTGTGGATGCCAAAGAATTTTAGAAACCTGATCAGGGAAAACAAGAAAAGGTTTGACATGTGTAAGCATCTGGGATTGAGGAATATACAGTATGAAGGAGATAACAAAAATGAAATTAGGAGAGCAAAATTGGCACACAAAATATGCTTTGATATGAAACTCAATGGAGTGGTGGAGGGTGAGATATGTAGTCCAAGGATACACTTGGAAATTTGCGCAAGGAAATGGCAGATGGAGCTAAATTCTAATGAGCGTGAAATATTGCATTTTAAGAGTATAAATGTACAAGGAAAGTGTACAAAAAATGTGGGACTCTTTGGAGTACAAAATAATCTTTAGTTGTTTAGTCCATGAAAGTAGCAGCATAGGTGGATAGGGTATAAAAGAAGACATATATCATGCTTTCTTTCATCAGTTGAAGCATAGAATAGAGAAGTTAGGCAGCTGTAGAGATCGTTAGTTAGGCAACATTTGGAGTGCTGTGTGCAGTTCTTGTTCACTACGCTCCCACATCTCAAAGGCATAGAGATTGATAGGCTAATTGGGCATTTTAAATTGTCCATTGTTTAATTTAGAGGCACAGCATGGAAACAGGCCCTTTGGCCCACCAGCAATGTGCTGACCAGCGATCCCCGCACATTAGCACTATCCTACACACACTAGGGATCATTTACACTTATACCAAGCCAATTTACATACAAACCTGCACGTCTTGGGAGCGTGGGAGGAAACCGAAGATCTCAGAGAAAACCCATGCGGTTTACGGGAACAACGTACAAACTCCGTACAGACAGCACCCGTAGCCAAGATCGAATCTGGGTCTCCGGGACTGCAAGCGCTGTAAAGCAGCAACCCTATCTCTGCTTCACCCTACCGCCCTAAGTGTCTCAGTGAATTGGGGGGACGGTAAAATGTGAGATTTACGTACTTTTAGTGTAAATATGTGGTTGAATGGGTGACATAGATCTGGTGAGTCAAGGAGCCTGTTTCCATTCTGTACCTCTCTATGAAATCTTAGACGTTGAAATTGAAGACAGAGATTGAAAGATTTTTATGTATTACTGGAATCTGGAAGGTGGCACCAAGGTAAAGCCCCTGTCCCACTTTCACGACCTAATTGGCGACCTCTGCCGAGTTTGCCCTTGACAGAACCCTGGCTAGACAGGTCTGTTCGTGTGGCCCTGAATGCAACTCGGGCCTGGCATCAGGAAACATGGACGTCTACAAGGCAGAGTCCTACCGACTGCGAAGGGCGGTGAAGGACGCAAAGAGAAGGTACAGAGACAAGATGGAGTTACAGATGGAGCAGCAGGACACCAGAAGCCTGTGGCAGGGGCTACGGATTGTAACCAACTACCGGAGCACCCCTCCCTCATCCGCAAGTGCCGGCACCTCCCTAGCTGATGACCTGAACTCCTTTTACGCTCGTTTACACTCCAGGTCTGCCGACTATCGACAATACCGCCAGCGGGCTGGCTACCGAAACTGAAGGGAGGAATGTGCACACATTCTCGCTGTCCGAGCACGATGTGAGGAGAGCTCTGACACGGGTGAACACGAGAAAAGCTGCAGGCCCCGATGGCATCTCGGGGCGAGTACTCAAGTCCTGTGCTACGCAGCTAGCTCCAGTGCTCACTACATTATTCAACCTCTCCCTGGACAAGTCCGTGGTCCCTGCCTGCTTCAAAAAATCCATCATTGTACCGGTACCAAAAAATGCCTCCCCAGCCTGTCTGAATGACTACCGTCCGGTGGCCCTTACCTCGGTAGTCATGAAATGCTTTGAGCGGCTGGTGAAGCAACACATCTGTGCCTTCCTCCCTCGGAACATGGACCCGTTGCAGTTCGCATACCGTCCGAACAGATCCACGGACGATGCGGTCTCCCAGGTTTTGCACACCGCTCTCTCCCATCTGGACAGCCAGAAGGGGGGCTACGTGAGGATGCTGTTCATAGACTACAGTTCAGCCTTCAACACGATAGTCCCCACCAGACTGGCCGGGAAGCTAATGGAATTGGGACTCAACACCTCCCTATGTGCCTGGGTCCTGGACTTTCTCACCGCCAGGCCCCAGGTAGTCAAGATGGAAGGGAATACATCGAAGTCCCTTACCCTGAGCACAGGATCGCCCCAGGGTTGCGTCCTCAGCCCCCTATTGTACTCCCTGTACACACATGACTGTGTGGCTAGGTTCAGCTCCAACTCAATAATTAAGTTTGCTGATGACACTGTGGTGGTGGGCCTGATCTCAGACAACGACGAGAAGGCCTACCGGGAGGAGGTGGCTGGTCTAACTACATTGGTGCCAGGATAACAGCCTCCTCTTGAACATCAAAAAAACGAAGGAGCTGATCATGGACTTTAGGAGGGCACATCATCCGAGGACGTACACTCCATTGAGGATAAATGGGGATCCTGTGGATAGGGTGAACTGTTTTAAATATCTGGGAGTCCACATCTCCGAGGATATGACATGGGTATCACGCGCCTCAGCACTCGTGAGTAAGGCAAGGCAGCACCTTTACCACCTCAGGCAATTGAGGAAATTCAGAGTGTCTCCGAGGATCCTCCAGTGGTTCTACGCAGCGGCGGTGGAAAGCATCTTGTCCGGGAACATTACCATCTGGTTTGGAAATTGCTCTGCCAAGGACAAGAAGGCTCTGCAGAGAGTAGTGCGTTCGGCCGTACGCACTATGGGAACTTCACTTGCCTCCGTTGCCATGCTGTGAGAACGGAGAGGTTGAGAAGGAGTTTCTTCCCAGAGGCCATTCGGACTGTAAACGCCTATCTCACCAGGGACTAACTCTACTGAACGTTTTTCCTTCCATTATTTATTATGTAAAAGAATATGTGTGATGATTGTGTTTATAGTTTGTTTAGTTGTTTGGTTGTTTGTCTTTTGCACAAAAGTCCGCGAGCATTGCCACTTTCATTTCACTGCACATCTCGTATGTGTATGTGACAAATAAACTTGACTTGACTTGACTTGACTTGACATACTCGCAGCATGGTCACCACGAGGTCGTAGGAGGTCGTAGGAGGTCTTTGTAACTCTTCCTCATGCTCGAGAGTGGTCTCCGCGTACTCGTGGCCTCAAGTAGGTTGCGGCGTTTATTCCAGCCTGATAAAAAATGTCCACGAGTATAAAAAAGGTCGGCATGGAAAAATTGATACTTTTTACTCGTAGGTAGGTCGTAGGTAAGTCGTAGTAGGTCGTGATGGTAGTTGCAGATAGTTGTAGATAGTCGTAGGCAGTTGTAGTTCGGTAAATGGCCCGAGACAAAAAATGTAAACATGACATAATTTTATCATGTGATCATTTTCCACTCATAGCTAGTCGTAGTTGGACTTAGGTGTGGAAGACTGAGGTCGAGGGGGGTCGTAAGAGGTCGTAGACATAGTCGTAGGAAGTTGTAGACATAGTCGTAGGAGGTCTTTTACTTCGGCGAGTCAACACGACCTTGAATCGGAACTCCATCTTTCCTGAGTCTGTGTGCAATACAGAGGAGCTTAGCTCATGGTTTCACTCCACCTGCCAAACTGTTTTGGACACTGTGGCTCCATTAAAATCCAGGCAGCCAAAAACTAAATTTGAGCCCTGGCTGAATGACACGACCCATGCTGTCAGACGTGAGTGCCGTAGAGCTGAGCGCAAGTGGCAGAAGGATAAACTGCAGGTGTCTTTTCAAATGTTAAGGGAGTGTTGGCGTCATTATCAGAAAACTGTGAAAGATGCTAAAAGAAAACATTTCTCGGATATTATCCTGTCAAACTGTCACAAGCCTCGTGTTTTGTTTAACACCATTGACACTGTTCTTAATGCCCCGCAGACTGTCTGTATGGAGGCGTCCCCTGCTGTGTGTGAAAACTTCCTTCACTTTTTTATTGATAAGGTCACTTCTATTAGAGCTCTAATCCCACCATCTGCTTATGACCCCTCAATCTCTGTCCCCTGCTCGGCTGTATTTGACCAGTTTAAGCCTGTGACTCTTTCCTTTTTACAGGAGATTGTTGGTCATTTGAAGCCCTCAGGTTCTCCAAACGATGCTGTCCCTCCTCGACTATTTAAAGAGGTTTTCCCCACTGTAGGACCATCTGTTATTGCAGTCATAAATAGCAGTCTGTCCTCAGGTGTTGTCCCTGAACATTTTAAACATGCAGTAGTACAACCCCTGATTAAAAAACCTGCTCTTGACCCTGCAGTTCTTGGTAATTTCAGGCCTATCTCCAAACTGCCTTTTCTATCAAAAATCCTGGAGAAGATCGTGCACAGTCAATTAATGGCCTTTCTAGAAGAACATAATATTTTAGAAGTTTTCCAATCCGGTTTTAAATCCCTGCACAGCACCGAATCAGCCCTTTTAAGAGTGTTTAATGATATTTTTTTAGCTACTGACCGTGGTGACTGTGTTACCCTTGTGCTTTTAGATTTGACTGCTGCTTTTGACACAGTGGATCATGAAATATTGATCTCACGTTTGAAGCAGTGGGTGGGTATCAGGGGCATAGCACTAGAGTGGTTCAGGTCGTACCTGGCTGATCGAACTTTCTGTGTCAGCCTTGGGGATTCTGTATCCTCCTCTGCTCCTCTCTCGTGTGGGGTCCCACAAGGCTCAGTTCTTGGCCCTCTCCTCTTTTCTCTCTATTTGCTTCCACTTGGTTCCATACTTAGGAAGCATGGAATTTCATTCCACTTTTATGCAGACGACAGTCAGATTTATGTGCCTCTTAAAAAGAAGGATGAACACTCTGTCGGACTGTTACTTGAGTGTCTCAACGACATAAAGGCCTGGATGGCTCTGAACTTTTTAAAATTTAATGATAAAAAGACGGAAGTAATGGTTTTTGGTGGCACCACTGGGGCCCCCCCTGTAGATCTGGGCTCCCTGGCCCAGTATATCAAACCAAGCATCACAAACCTAGGGGTTAAAGTGGACCCTGAGCTTAAATTTGACAGTCAGATCAAGGCTGTTGTTAAATCAAGCTTTTTCCATTTGAGGCAGCTGGCCAAAATAAAGCCAATTCTGTCAAGGCAGCACTTTGAGACGGTAATCCACGCCTTTGTTACCACTCGGCTGGATTACTGCAATGCACTGTATGTGGGGGTTAGTGGGTCCTCCATCGCCCGTCTCCAGATGGTACAGAATGCAGCTGTACGTCTTTTAACTGGCACACGTAAACATGAGCACATTTCGCACATTTTAGCCTCACTCCACTGGTTGTCTATTCAGTTTAGGATCCATTTTAAAATTCTTTTATTTGCTTTTAAATCCCTAAATGGTCTTGCCCCGCCCTATCTATCTGAGCTTCTACACCCTTATACACCCGCCCGCTCTCTCAGGTCAGATAATCAGCTGCTCCTGAGTGGGCCAAAAACTAAGCGGAAGCTCAGAGGGGACCGTGCCTTTGCTGTGTCGGCTCCCAAATTATGGAACGATCTGCCTCTCCACATTAAACAGGCCTCTTCTCTGTCTGTTTTTAAATCATCTCTTAAAACCCATCTCTTCTCCGTGGCCTTTGATACCCAGTAAGATGTCGACTTTATTTACTTGATTTAATTTCTTATTTTGATTGCTTATTGCGTGGTTATTATTTTTACTCATGTTTTATGTCTTTTAATTTATTGTTGTATTTCATATGTAATTTTTGCGCTTTATGTGAGCTGTTATGTTATGTTCTGTTATGTTGTCTGTTTATGATGTCTTGTTTATTCTTCTGTACAGCACTTTGGTCAACATTGGTTGTCTTAAAGTGCTTAACAAATAAAGTTGGATTGGATTGGATTGGATTGAACATTTTTTCAAGGGCTATGGTCTTCTAAACTCGTGGATGAGGTCGTCCAAGTGGGACAGGCCCTAAATAGATTATCCTTGATCTTAAAGATTGACAGAGCAATTACAAGGGGTTGAACAGCCAACTCCTGTTTATATGTCTTAATTTTTATGTCTTCAATTGGAGAATGTCTTG
The DNA here is from genome assembly GCF_010909765.2 of Amblyraja radiata. Classification (NCBI taxonomy): domain Eukaryota; kingdom Metazoa; phylum Chordata; class Chondrichthyes; order Rajiformes; family Rajidae; genus Amblyraja; species Amblyraja radiata. The sequence continues at coordinate 57,910,071 of NC_045960.1, forward strand.
CTCCGTGATACAAGATGCTTGGGTTGATTTCCCAGAGCAAAAGAATTACCATTGGTATAGATATTTGTATCGGTATTGGTTTATTATTGTCACCAGTACCAAGATACAGAGAAAAATGTGGGTACTACACAAGTACCATAGGTGGTGAGAAGCCCAAATACAGAAATACAGAATATGGTGTTCTAGCCTTATAGTGTTACAGATGCAGAGAAAGTGAAGATAATAAAACAGTGCAAGGCCCGCAATGAGGTAGCTTGGGAGATGCGGACTTCACATTTAGCTCATGAGAGCGCCAGTTAGTAGTTTGAGAACAGCAGGGAAGAGGTTGTTCATGAATCTGGTGATATGTGCTTTCAATCCTTTATATCTTCTGCCAGGCAGGAGAGAGGAGAAGAAGGAATGACCGGGACAATGACTGGGACATGAGTTGACCTTGATGATGAGGGCTGCTGTCCCAAGGCAGCATAATATGTAGACGGAGTCGATGGGGGGTGAGGAGGCAGGTCCATGTGATGCACTGGGCTACCTCCACAAATCTCTGCGATTTTTTGCTCTCGCGGTCGGAGATGTTGCCAAACCAAGCTGTGATGCATCCTGATAGGATACTTTTTCTGATGCATCTGTCGAAGTTAATAAGAGTAATTGGAAACATGCCAAATTTCCTTAGTCTTCTGAGGAAGTGGAGAAGTTGGTATGATTTTTTGACACTAGCTTTAAAGTATTTGGTCCAGGGCAAATTATTGGTCATATTTACACCTAGAAACTTGAAGCACGCGACCAACTCCACTTCATCATCATTGATGTTGACTAGGGGAAATTTACAATTTTACCAAAGCCAATTAACCTACAAACCTGTACGTCTATGAAATGTGGCAGGACACCGGAGCACCCAGAGAAATGTACAAGCCCTATCCGGACAGCATTCGTAGTCAGGATCGAACCAGGGTCTCTGGTGCTGTAAGGCAACAACTCTACGCCATTGTGCCATCCATTTCCAAACTCTCCATCACCTTCCTGTCTTTTCATTGTTCAATATTGGGGCCCACTACAGTGGTGTCAACTATAAACGGAAATAGTTTATAGCAGAATTTGGACACGCGATCATGAGTATATGGGGAGTTCAGTAAAGGGTTGAGAATGCATTCTTGTAGGACACCACAGTTGAGAATTATTGTGGAGGATGTTTTAAAGACATAAGGTCATAAAGTCATAAGGTCATAAGGAATAGTAGTAGAATTAGGTCATTCAGCCCATCAAGTCTACTCGGCCAATCAATCATGGCTGATCTATCTCTCCCTCCTAACCTCATTCTCCTGCCTTCTCCCCATAACCTCGGACACCTGTACTAATCAAGAATCTATCTATCTCTGCCTTAAAAATATTCACTGACTTGGCCTCTACAGCCTTGTGTGGCAAAGAATTCCACAGATTCACCACCCTCTGACTAAAGAAATTTCCCCTCATCTCCTTCCTAAAAGAATGTCCTTTAAATCTGTGGCTATGACCTCGTTCTAGACTGTCCCACTAATGGAAGCATCCTCTCCACATCGGCTTTATCCTGACATAGGATTCTGACATAGGAGTCCTTGTTATCCAAATATTTCAGCAAAGTGTGTTGGGCCAGGGAGATGGGGTCTGCCGTAAACCTATGGTGACAGTAGGCAAATTGCTGTAGTTGCTGCAACATTGTGTGGTGGAAGGAAATCTGGAAAGCATCACAAACAAGATTTAAGCATTCGTGATTCTGTGCAGAAATCCTGAATTTTCTTGTTCTCACATGGAGTCATAGAGTAATGGAGACTTACAGCTAAAAAGCAGACCCTTCGGCCCACTATATCCATGTTAGCCTTTGTATTTGTCTACACTAATCATTGATTTGCCTCAATTTGGTCCCTGCATGGGGATATGTTATCAGTTTCAATCATTTTCTTGCAAATTCCACACCAGTGTAATACCCAATGGACACAATATAAACCAATATTGCAAATTATCCCATAGGAACAATGCTTTCTTTTAACTTAATTTCTCTTTCTGATAATCCTAACTGTTCTGATTTAATGTCCTTTATTGACTAATTTAATTTATTTGTCTTTTTGTTCTGAATTATTTTATTATAGCACATAAAAGCAAAGTAAAAGCTTTGTTCTGAGAAGTAGAACAAAGAACTGAACAAATTAGGAGAAAATGCTAAATTGCTTAGAATTAGACGAGACAAGAAGAACAATGAATGAGGAAAAGTAAAAGAACCTTAAGGGATGTGAAATTGCTTTTGGAAAGTTCATTAACTGGAAGAAATGGACCTGATTTAGTTCTGTTATTTGATACAGCTCAAACCATGACTATGAATGCTACAAAAGAATACTGCAGAATACCTCTTGGGTAACCACGCACACAATTTTCATAACATATAATATTTAGCCAAATAAAAGGCTAGCCCAAAAATGACCTGAATCTTGCTAGTTTAACTTAATTCATGAAAGCCTATAATTCGCTCTGTTTTTGTCAATTTCAAGTTTAATTATACCCATTTAAGAGAAAGTACAAAAGTGGATGCATAAGGAGAAGAATATTGTTGGACCATTCACTGAAAAAAAAATTGCCAGTTTTTGGAGGCTTGAAATTTCAGTTTTAGTATGAAGTCACTAAGAATTTTTAAGAACATTTTGGATGGAGTCTTGTTAGACAGTTTGAAAATTGTAGAAACACCGGGTCAAATCTCACTGGCACCAAATATGGTTTTGCTACATTACTCTCCTAAAATATTGCACGTCAGCCAGACTGGCTTGGCCTATTTTTTCCAGGGCTGATCTGTTTTTTCCCGAGCAGCCTCACGAGTAACTGCTTAAGAAAAGGCCCAGAATTTGAGATCTTTTTGCAACAGCAAGGGGAGGAAGAACTCTATTTCCTTTCAGGATGCAGATACTCTTAAAGGAGGGGACGTGTTGTGGTTTTCAAGTTCTTATCAGTTGATCTAAGAGATGGAGGAGTCTCCAGTAATGATCAGTCTGAACAGTAGACCAACGGGTGCCCTTAAGATAATAAAGAACACAAACAGACTAAATGTTTGGAGTTCCCAAAACAAAGCTCACAAGCATGACTTTTTCACTATTAAATTCAAACGATATACAGTAATTGGCAATCACTAGAAATTGATTATGATTGTCTTGCTGGCTAAGTTTTTCTTCGCATCTTAAGATGGCAGAAGAGATTGATCCTGGAGTTACAGACCTTAGTTCCTCCTGGCGGATGCCTGTGCATGACATCTTTTAATGGGGATGGACAGCCACTGTATGGCTCTTGATAGAGACAGATCCAGGTCCAACATCATGGACTCCATGGTTCCACGTTTGGGAGTCTCTCCCTACTGCAGCCTTCTTCCAACTTCTCAGTCATTGTGCTGCTCCACCTGCTGGCTAGCCACCATCATCCACCCTCATATTGCGCTTGAACAGCTTACAACCCAGCGGTATGATACTGGTTTCCCTAACTTCAAGTAACCCTTGCATCCCCTCTCTCTCTGTTTATAACAATGGCCAGTTTCTTTTATCGTCATTTATTTTTGCATATCTTTCATTCATTTCTTCTATATCTCTCTATATCACTGTCTATATCTCTTGTTTCCCTTTCCCCAGACTCTCAGTCTGAAAAAAGGTCTCAAAATATTACCTATTCCTTTTCTCCAGAGATGCTGTCTGACCCGCAGAGTTACTCCAGCTTTTCGTGTCCATCTTCGGTTTAAACCAGCATCTGCAGTTCCTTCCTACGTCATCCTCCGCCTGTTTCACCATTGACAATTAAACAATTCATCACCAACTTATTTATCTGGACACTAATTAGAATGTGGATCAAATCGAATGACTGAAACAAATAACATTAACGGATTAAGGGAAAATGAGACACATTCACAAGGTGAAAGAATGGAGAAATAAGCTTATGGCATTGGATGAAGTAGGACAAGAAGTGGCACCTGTGACTGGTGACCCTAATGCTCTGGAGTTATATGCAGTTCATTGAGATGTGCATGAGATAGAAATGGAATAACCATAAAGGGATATAGAGAATGGTAGGAGACTTTGAAATTGCACCCAATAAAAAATAATTTAAAATATGGCAATACTATCAGTACTATCTTGACAGTGAATTTGATTGTCCTCTAAAAATGAAATAAATATGAACATAGATGAATTGATGTAGTACATATGAGTGTGAATGACACATTAGGAACTGCCTGTACATATTCTGTGCCTCTTGATTTATTCTTAAACTGATGAGGTTGGACAAACTCGATTGCTTTCTCTGAAATGTTGGTGGCTGAAAAGAGACCCAATAGAAGTTTATAAATTTATGAGAGGCATAGATATAATAAACAGTCCAAATCTTTTTCACAGGGTGGAAATAACAAAAACATGGCTTTAAGATGAGTGTGGGGGCAGAGTTTAAAGGAAATGTGCAGGGCACATTTTATACAGAGAGGCCTAGTTGCCTAGAACGTGCTGCCAGGGATAGTAGTGGAAGTATATACGATCACGGCATTTAAGGGACTTTTAGATGGGAACATTAATTTTCAGGGAAGATAGACACAAAATGCTGGAGCACACAACAGGTAAAGCAGCATCTCCAGAGAAAAGGAATAGGTGATGTTTCGGCTCTAGACCCTTCTTCAGACCCCAGGGAATGGAGACCTTTCAGAGAATGGAGGGATATGGATCACATGCAGGCAGAAGAGATTAGTCATTTGTCATTGTGTTCGGCCTAACTAAGTGTTGTCGTATTCTATGTCCAATGGAAATATTTGCAATCCTCTATAGTAAGTAGTTTGGAGGAAAGATTGTAATTTGTTTGAATAGGAAGAGACAGTGCATTCACTGATAATTATGGTTGATGGATATGTCATTGCATGAATCCAGAGGTGAGAAACTTGGCACAGGTCCTGTAACAAATTCAACTGAGTTAAATGCAGCTGCTAGAAGCTGAGACTGCACAATTGTTAGGAAAATGTCTGTGTCCACAAGGAGTTTTATATTTATGTTGTTACCAAATGAGAGCGGATTGATTTTAATGCTTGTGGGAACATTGTATTGTAATAGGGAGGAATTTTGAAAGTTATAAACACCCCAGGAATAATGTCACATTAGTGCTGGACTTACAGATGGCTGCCTAATACCATGGAGCCAAAGTACAACGAGAGAGGCAGCAAGCAGTCATGCTGGAAATGGAAGCAATTATTTACAGAGACGATCTAGAGAGGGAAAGTCAGCAGAGTTTACATCGCACCTTCAAGAGCAGAAAAAAGGAAAGACCAATGAGTCCGAGGAGTCGAAGTGGAAGTCAAGGTGCAAGAGACTGTAAAATCAGTGGCATGAAGTTGAATAACGTTAAGAAGAAATTTTAGCATAAATGTATATGGTTGAGGTCTTAGTATATAAAGGTACAAAATGGACTGACCAATTGTAACTACTATGGTAATGAATAGTAAGATTAAACGAGAACTTACCAGTTTGAAGTTTGATCGTTATTTTATGAGGAGTAACGTTGAGGGATTACGTGAAGAACCCCGCCTGGACGCATGCGTGTCATTCTTCAAAGCAGCGGTGTGAAATCACAGATAACTGTAATGACTAAACATAGTAAGATTAGAGAAGAGATACCAGTTGAGTATATGATCAAGGGTGGGAGCGGAGGGCACGTAATCCCTCAACGTTACTCCTCATAAAATAACGATCAAACTTCAAACTGGTAAGTTCTCGTTTAATCTTACTATTTTACTTCGGAGTCACATGAGTGACTACGTGAAGCTTTTAAAGCTCTGTGATTTCATGCCGTGGAAACGAGTCCATGCATCACATCTGCCTTGATTATGGGGAGAATAGTGTTAACATCATTAGACATCAATACGATATTGAAAACCCAACGATAAATATATTAACATCAAATTATAGCCCATATTTATGGGGTAAATTATATTACAGAACTTAAAATTGTTTCTGCAAATGTTCCAGGTTTAATGACTGGTTTGTTATAAAATCGTTGGAAAGTTTTCTCCGTTGACCATCCTGCTGTCTTGAGGATTTGGTCCATAGGAAGATCCAACTTCATAGCTGCCGATGTAGCGGCAGCCCTGGTGGAGTGAGATTTAAAATGCTAGTGTCTACTCCAGCCTTATTAGGACCTGTTTTAGCCATCTAGAGATGGTCTGGACTGTCACTGTTTTGAGTGGCTGTTTGTAGCTGATTAAAAGTGACATTTCTTTCCCTCTGATGATCTTAGTATACTCCATATATAATAGTAAGTGTGTTACAATACAGAGACGATCATCTGTCGGGTATGCCCTGAATTCTGTTTTTTGTTTGTTTTTTGCCTGCTGACCCCTGTCAGTTCTGTTTGACTAATTCATTGATGTGAAAAGTTAAATTTCCAGATTAAATAGTCATGTTGTCCAGCCTTAGTTTCTGTAGTGACTGGACCCTTTGTGCCGTGACCAAGGCCATCAGCATGACTGTTTTCATAGTCAGTTTCTGTAGGGACAGAGCTGTAGCTGGAGACCAGTTTCTTAACATGGTCAGTGCAATGCTCACATCCCATATTTGGGAGTACCTGGTTCATGGGGGATTAACATTAAAATGCCCCTCATAGAAACATAGACATAGAAACATAGAAATTAGGTGCAGGAGTAGGCCATTCGGCCCTTCGAGCCTGCACCGCCATTCAATATGATCATGGCTGATCATCCAACTCAGTATCCCGTACCTGCCTTCACTCCATACCCTCTGATCCCCTTAGCCACAAGGGCCACATCTAACTCCCTCTTAAATATAGCCAATGAACTGGCCTCAACTACCCTCTGTGGCAGAGAGTTCCAGAGATTCACCACTCTCTGTGTGAAAAAAGTTCTTCTCATCTCGGTTTTAAAGGATTTCCCCCTTATCCTTAAGCTGTGACCCCTTGTCCTGGACTTCCCCAACATCGGGAGCAATCTTCCTGCATCTAGCCTGTCCAACCCCTTAAGAATGTTATAAGTTTCTATAAGATCCCCTCTCAATCTCCTAAATTCGAGAGAGTATAAACCAAGTCTATCCAGTCTTTCTTCATAAGACAGTCCTGACATCCCAGGAATCAGTCTGGTGAACCTTCTCTGCACTCCCTCTATGGCAATAATGTCCTTCCTCAGATTTGGAGACCAAAACTGTACGCAATACTCCAGGTGTGGTCTCACCAAGACCCTGTACAACTGCAGTAGAACCTCCCTGCTCCTATACTCAAATCCTTTTGCTATGAAAGCTAACATACCATTCGCTTTCTTCACTGCCTGCTGCACCTGCATGCCCACTTTCAATGACTGGTGTACCATGACACCCAGGTCTCGCTGCATCTCCCCTTTTCCTAGTCGGCCACCATTTAGATAATAGTCTGCTTTCCTGTTTTTGCCACCAAAATGGATAACCTCACATTTATCCACATTATACTGCATCTGCCAAACATTTGCCCACTCACCCAGCCTATCCAAGTCACCTTGCAGTCTCCTAGCATCCTCCTCACAGCTAACACTGCCCCCCAGCTAAGTGTCATCCGCAAACTTGGAGATATTGCCTTCAATTCCCTCATCCAGATCATTAATATATATTGTAAATAGCTGGGGTCCCAGCACTGAGCCTTACGGTACCCCACTAGTCACTGCCTGCCATTGTGAAAAGGACCCGTTTACTCCTACTCTTTGCTTCCTGTTTGCCAGCCAGTTCTCTATCCACATCAATACTGAACCCCCAATGCCGTGTGCTTTAAGTTTGTAAACTAATCTCTTATGTGGGACCTTGTCGAAAGCCTTCTGGAAGTCCAGATACACCACATCCACTGGTTCTCCCCTATCCACGCTACTAGTTACATCCTCGAAAAATTCTATAAGATTCGTCAGACATGATTTACCTTTTGTAAATCCATGCTGACTTTGTCCAATGATTTCACCACTTTCCAAATGTGCTGCTATCCCATCTTTAATAACTGACTCTAGCAGTTTCCCCACTACCGATGTTAGACTAACTGGTCTGCAATTCCCCGTTTTCTCTCTCCCTCCCTTCTTAAAAAGTGGGGTTACGTTTGCTACCCGCCAATCCTCAGGAACTACTCCAGAATCTAAAGAGTTTTGAAAGATTATTACTAATGCATCCACTATTTCTGGAGCTACTTCCTTAAGTACTCTGGGATGCAGCCTATCTGGCCCTGGGGATTTATCGGCCTTTAATCCATTTAATTTACCCAACACCACTTCCCGGCTAACCTAGATTTCACTCAATTCCTCCAACTCCTTTGACCCGCGGTCCCCTGCTATTTCCGGCAGATTATTTATGTCTTCCTTAGTGAAGACGGAACCAAAGTAGTTATTCAATTGGTCCGCCATATCCTTGTTCCCCATGATCAACTCACCTGTTTCTGACTGCAAGGGACCTACATTTGTTTTAACTAATCTCTTTCTTTTCACATATCTATAAAAACTTTTGCAGTCAGTTTTTATGTTCCCTGCCAGTTTTCTTTCATAATCTATTTTTCCTTTCCTAATTAAGCCCTTTGTCCTCCTCTGCTGGTCTCTGAATTTCTCCCAGTCCTCCGGTATGCTGCTTTTTCTGGCTAATTTGTACGCATCATCCTTCGCTTTGATACTATCCCTGATTTCCCTTGTTATCCACGGATGCACTACCTTCCCTGATTTATTCTTTTGCCAAACTGGGATGAACAATTTTTGTAGTTCATCCATGCAGTCTTTAAATGTCTTCCATTGCATATCCACCGTCAACCCTTTTAGAATTAATTGCCAGTCAATCTTGGCCTCATGAGTTTGGTTACCAGGGTGTGTCCCAACAGAATGCCGCTCTGTTCCTTGCCACAGGTATGTTGACAGAGCACTTCTGGCGCAGTTGATGGCACTATGACTGAGCCTCTCATCGTAATGGAGGCTTGCCAGGAATTCCAGAACAGACGGGATGTTCATAGATCTGTGGGTGATCTTTCCTTTGTTACTGGATGGACCAGTAAATTAGGTCTATGATGGATGGTGATGCATGGTTCTAATACCATGTCTAGTATCACCGGGAACCATGGTTGAGTAGGCCAATTGGGTACTATCAAAATACCAGACGCAGAGTCTTGCTGTATTTCCCTTAATACCCGACTGATGAGGCAGAAAGGAGGGAATACATAAATAAACAATTTCCCCCAATGCAGCGAAAATGCATCTGTTGCTGCTGCCCCAGGGTCTGGTTCCCATGAAACATAATTTGATAACTGGTGATTGAGCCTGGATGCGAAAAGATCGATATCTGGTGTTCCATACCGTGCTGTAATTTCAGCAAATACATTTTTATCCAACATCCATTCAGTGTTTTCATTGAATTTGCGTGACCTGGTGTCTGCCACTAAATTTAGTTTACCCGGTAAGTAGGTAGCTGATATCCAAATATCTCTCTGGATACACCATTGCCAAATTGTGTTGGCCAGATTGTCACATGATGTCGATTTGTTTCCACCCATATGGTTGATATATGCTACCACGGTGGTGTTGTCAATTTGTAGTCTAACATGCTGGTGATTTAACCCAGAACAATGTGACTTAAGGCCATGGAATGCACTTAACATTTCCAGGTAGTTTATGCCCAGTGTTTGTAATAATGATGCCTCCTGTGCATTCCATCTCCCTCCACAGCTGGAGATGGAATTGGTAGCACCCCAACCAAGTACACTGGCATCAGTTTGTAGTACCATAGACGGGTTGCTGATAATTATTGGATTGGAACAATACCTGATGTTATGTTCCCACCATTTTAGTTCCATTATGGCCTCTGTCAAATTATGGCCACCATTATGGCCACCATTATAGCTTCATTGGTCTGTCAATATGGCCACCATTAATTTTGAGTGCTCTTATTTTTGCTCTCTGTAAATTTCGATAGTGTAAAGGTCCGAATTGTGTGGCTGGAAATGCAGCCACTATCTTCCCAATTATTCTAGCTACCAGTCTAATGGATGGTTTGGTGATGTCAATGATTTCGCTACAAGCCTCTATTAAGGCTGTACCCTTTTCTTTCGGCAAAGTCACTGACATGAGAACTGAGTTAATGATGAACCCCACATAATCCATTTTTGTTGAAGGCGTTAATTTAGACTTAACTGGATGGATGATAAACCCCAGTTTTTCAAACAATTGTTTTGTGGCTGTTACCACTTGTTTAGCCAATTCCAAAGTTTTGCCAACAATAAGTATGTCATCTAGATATGCCATTACCATGTGTTTTTGTTTCCGCAGTAACGCTAGGGCTGGTTTCAAAATTTTTGTGAACAGCCTGGGGGCTGATGTTAGACCATTAGGTAGTGCCCTGTATTTCCAGTGCTGACCCATCCAGTTGATTTTTAAATAACATCTGTGGTCACCTCTTGTGGGTACTGTATAGTAAGCATCTTTGAAATCGATGCTTGCCATGTAGTAGCCTTCGAAAATCAATTGCTTAGCAGTAACAAAGGTTTCCATCTTGAATGAATATATTGTACAAAGGTATTCAAAGTAGTCAAATCGATGATGATGCGGCAACCACCATCTTTCTTGTTTTTTATAAAGATGTTGGACACGAATTCCTGTGATTCGTGTTGGGTTTTCTCAATTACTCCTTTTTTATATAGCCGCTGTAAGTCAGCATGTGCTTTAGATTTTTCTATGCCTGTGAGCACGAACATTCGGTTTGGTACATGCTGAACTGGAGGGTTATGTTTTTGTATAAATTCTATGGTATAACCCTGGATACTGCTTAGAATATAAGTGTCGGTAGTTAACTTATTCCATGCATCCAAATAATATCGTAATCTCCCACCAACTTCCATGCTCCCTTTAATTCTTAAGGAACCAGACCCACCTACCTCCAAGGTTACCAGTGGTAGGTGTGTTACTTCTTCGGCATCCTCCGTGGACGTTGAGGCGCCATTGTCTGGGTCTGTAGTTGGGTTGGTGTTGAGGGCTTGCGCATTTTCCAGGAAGGTCGGTCTAGGCCATGGCCTAAAAAAGACCGATGTTGGGTGTTCCTGGTTTTTGCGCTTTCTCCAGTTTGTCTTGGCCGACTGGTGGGTGCGTAGGGGTGATGTTTTTGGCCATAGTAGCTTATGGATGCTGCTTTTATGAGCCCCAGGGTTTTCACCTCTTCGTCAAGTTCTTTGACTTGTTTTGATAAATCCCCTCCAAATAGTAGTATTGATGGTTTGGAGGTTCCAGGTTTGCAGAGGCCTGCAAATTTGGGGTCTAAAGCCGGTTGGATAGCACTTTTCCTAATACTGTTTAACTCGTATTGTGAGTTGCAGAGTAAAGCCAGTGCATCTTGGTGGTCTAGGGTCATGTTTTGCTCATTCAATGTGCGGGCAAAAGCCGTAATTCCTGCTGTTAGGACTTTTAGGACTTTCTGTATTTTTAAGTCCCTGGTTCTAATTGATGCCCCGACATGTTTCCAGATGCACTGGTTGACACTGGGAACATTTAGCGACTTGCAGTTCCCTGGTGGTAAGTGTCGTGCCGTGGTGTCCGATAATGCCGGTCCCTGTAGTTGGTTAAAAGACATGTAGTCAATGTTTGCCACTATTTTCGGCTCCAGGTTTAGGCCAGTTTGGTCGGGTTGGATAAACTGGGACACCATATCCAACATGTTTTCTTTCACCCCAGGCATACTAGTGGTATGTTGATCACTCCCCTCTTCAGGGTCAGCCCAGAATTGACCCTCCGTGCTCCCCTCTGATGAGGGAGAAACACTGTGCAGCCCCACAAGAGGTACTGCTGTGGGGCTTACTAACTGCCCACTGTGGCGAGCCTCCATCTCCCGGAGCCTGCCACTTTGGAGTATTTCCTCCAGCAGCCGCTCCAACCAGTTCCAATGCTCTCGGGCATAGGCCGCTCGCGGCTGCTCCTGTTCCTCCAGCCGCTTCAACCGGCCCCAATGCTCACGGGCACTGGCCGCTCGCGGCTGTTCCTGATCCTGCAGCCACTCCAACCGGCTCCAATGCTCACGGGCACTGGCCGTCGCGGCTGCTGTTGTTCCCCGCTCCCAGCCACTACAACCGGCTCCAATGCGCACGGGCACTGGCCGCTCGCGGCTGCTCCTGAAGCCGCTCCAACCGGCCCCAATGCTCACGGGCACTGGCCACTCGCGGCTATTCAGAGTGGGACTCATCGGAGTCAACGACTCTGTTAGTTTTTTGCTTCGCTCTACCGCCCGGCCGTGGCCGGTGCGGGAGCGAAGTCGGGCACAGTTGTTCCCATTTCGGGAGATTGGCGTGCCGTTGGCTGCTGCTGCCGGCTGCCCGCAACTCCGCGGTTCTCCCCCGCCTTCGTGGATCTGGTCCATGTCTCCACCTGTAAGGTAAGTGGAAGGAACGCAGAGTCTCCTTACCTGCTGTTCCCGGCTTTCAAATTCTGCCGCTAAGGGAAACGTCATTCCCCCTGCTGTGACTCGTTGCAATGCGTGTAGCGATATGACACGCATGCGTCCTGGCGGGGTTCTTCACATAGTCACTCACGTGACTCCGAAGTAAAATCAGTGTGATAGCTTTTGTTAAGTTTGGTGTTAACTATAGTTGATTAAAATGTGTAATGGCATGTATTTGTAATGATGCATATTTATAAGATAACTAGACCAAGTGGGACCCATTGGGTCCCATCCCCTCAACGCGAGGTTGCGGGGATGGGACTAACCACCCCCTCCACTAATGCACTAACCACCCCCTCCACACACACACACACACACACACACACACACACACACACACACACACACACACACACACACACACACACACACACACACACACACACACACACACACACACTAACCACCCCCCTTAATATTATATTAATATTATTAATTCGCTCCTTTTACCCCATCCCCGCCCTATCCACTGACGCATAGCCCACAACTCACAGGCGCGGCTAGAGAGGGAGAGGGAGAGGGGTAGAGAGAGATGGCAGAGAGGGCAGGGAGCAGAGACAGAGAGGGCAGAGGGCAGAGATACAGTTGGCAGAGACAGAGAGGACAGAGACAGAGATGGCAGAGACAGAGAGGGCAGAGGGCAGAGACAGAGAGGGCAGAGACAGAGAGGGCAGAGACAGAGAGTGCAGAGACAGAGGCAGAGAGGGCAGAGGGCAGCGACAGAGGCAGAGAGAGGGCAGAGACAGAGGCAGAGACAGAGACAGAGAGAGCCGAGAGTGGGCAGAGGCAGACAGAGGGCAGAGACAGAGGGCAGAGACAGAGGCAGGGGCAGAGAGAGGGCAGAGAGGGAGGGAGCATCACTCCACCACTCACCCATAGGTCCCAACACTCACCACTCCCTAGAGAGTGAGGAGGGCAGAGAGGGAGGGGGGCATGGGCAGAGAGGGAGGACCTGAGGACCCGACCGAGGACCTGACTGAGGACCAGACCCGAGCCGAGGACCGGACCTGAGCCGAGTCGAGGCACAGGCAGGCGAGCGTCAACCAGCTATGATCTTTGGTCTTTAGTCGACGGCCCGACTTCACCTCTGGCTGCGTCTTTTGAATGAAGTCACTCGCAGCGCATGGTAGAACGGCTCGCAGACCCATTGTGACGTCATCAGCCAAAGACAGTAATTTTTAAATTCAAAGATTTGTCAGATGTTTGAACATTTTCGGTAATAACTCGAGAAATAAAGCATGAATTTTTCAGATGGCGGTTTTGGACTCCACGGGAAAAATGTCTACCAGAATATGTAAAAATTATATCGTTATCACGTAGATTTTTCGAGAAGATGTGATTATATACAAACAAACACACATTCAAGATCAGAGGGCAGAGGGCAGGGACAGAGGCAGAGGCAGAGGGCAGAGGCAGAGTGCAGTGGCAGAGGGCAGAGCCAGAGGGCGGAGATGGAGGGCGGAGACAGAGGGCAGAGGCAGGCTGCAGAGGGCCGAGGCAAGGGCAGAGGAGAGGGCAGACGAGAGGAGGGCAGGGGCAGGGGCAGAGGGCAGGGGTAGGGGGCAGAGGCAGAGACAGAGAGCAGAGAGCAGAGGGCAGAAGGCAGGGGCGGAGTGCAGGGCAGAGGGCAGAGGGCAGGGGCGGAGTGCAGGGCAGAGGGCAGAGGGCAGGGGGCAGAGGCAGAGGCCAGAGGGAGGGCAGAGGTTGGGGGCAGAGGGCAGGAACAGAGGGCAGAGGCAGAGGTCAGAGGCAGAGGCAGAGGGGGTGGGGGAAGGCAGAGAGGGAGTGGGGGGGTGGGGGGGCGGTGGAGCGGAGGGGGCAGAGGAAGCGGGAGAGGGGCAGAGAGAGTGCGGGGGGGGCAGAGAAGGAGGGGGTAGAGATTGAGGGATGGAGGGAGAATAGTGTCACAGGGGAGGGCTGGTTCCCGAATACAATACTCCCTCACTCCAGGTCCAGCCCCAGGCTCCAGGCTCCCGGCTCAGCTTCTCAGGTACAATCGTCGGGCTCGGCTTGCGGCAGCAACCTCCCCGCCATGCATGGACCCGGGGCGAGTACAAGGCCCGACTTGCTCGTTCTTTCTGCTTCTTTTGAATAACCGGGGTGGGGGGGGAGTGGTCGGAGGGGTGACGTCATTCGCAGCGCTTGGAAGAAGGGTGCACAGAGCAGACCCATTGTGATGTCATCAGCGAAAGACAGTGGTTTTTAAATTGAAAGTTTTGTCAGAATTTTGAACATATTCAGTAATAACTCGAGAAATAAAGCCTGAAATTTTCATATGGCTATTTTGGACTCCACGGAAAAAATCTCTACCGGAATATGTAAAACTTTTACCATTAGAAGATTTACCATTTAGAAGATTGAGGAGGGATCTTATAGAAACTTACAAAATTCTTAAGGGGTTGGACAGGCTAGATGCAGGAAGATTGTTCTCGATGTTGGGGAAGTCCAAAACAAAGGGTCACAGTTTAAGGATAAGGGGGAAATCTTTTTGGACCGAGATGAGAAAAACATTTTTCACACAGAGAGTGGTGAATCTCTGGAATTCTCTGCCACAGAAGGTAGTTGAGGCCAGTTCATTTGCTAAATTTAAGAGGGAGTTAGATGTGGCCCTTGTGGCTAAAGGGATCAGGGGGTATGGAGAGAAGGCAGGTACAGGATACTGAGTTGGATGATCAGCCATGATCATATTGAATGGCGGTGCAGGCTCGAAGGGCCGAATGGCCTACTCCTGCACCTATTTTCTATGTTTCTATGTTTCTATGTTTCTATCGTTTTTTCGCGAATATGTGAATACACACAGATACACAAATAAATACACATCCAAGATCAGAGTTTTATAAATATAGAGATTAAGTTTTGGTAATAATTGCAGTATAAAATTTAGAATCAGTTCTGAATCAAGCTTATTTGTGGAGCGAAACATAGAAACTAGCAGTACTGGGAGTGCATATTACAGTGTTTGTAGACCAGAATTTAGTTGTGTATATTTATATAACTGGTCATACAGCTGGCATTTTTGTACTAGCTCTGCTCTTCATTGGCTTTTGACTGCCCTAAATAAAGGTTGTTTTGCTGGTAGCTAAATTTATATTACTTGTATTGAATTGCAATATGAAAAACCCTACAGACTATGATTAATGTGCAAAGAAATCTCATTACAGCTAACCATTTAAAAACAATCCCTTGTCATGCATTAAATATCATTATTTTTGTAATTCATTGTAGTTTCTTTGAGAACCAGCTAAGTTTTAGGCATTTGTTTTTTAATCTTTTTAAAGGTTAACCATGTAACTCAAACCTATGTTCACATTGATATTGAAACAGCATCACTATTGACAAGTTTTAGTTGAAATCAAAATCATTATAAATCTTATTTTTAACTAGACCAAATGGGCATGTCACATGGGAGATCTGGTCCCGAAACGCAATATTCCACCACTCACCCATAGCCCCCAACTGTGCAGGCATGGCTGATGGGTTCCCGTTGTTGTGATGCCAGAGATCCCCGTTGTGATGCGAGTCATGGCAACCCTCCTCTATTTCCCTTCATCCCCCAGCACTCCCTCCCCCTCCTCTTGACACTCCCTCTTCTTTCCCTTCTCCTCCTCCCCTTCCCCACTCCCTCCCTCACCTCTCCTCCTCCTTTCCTCTACCCTCTGTCACGCACTCCCTCCCTCCATAACCCATCTCCCCTCCCTACCCCCCTTGATGTCATTGTGAGAGCTGCTGTGTTTTTTTAAACTGATTTTTAAAAATGTAAATGAGATGCCATTGTGATGTCATTGTGGGGTGGAACACTGCTGATGGGCAGTTTATGTAAATTACATCACAATGTGAAGTCATACTCTGCTAACTGCCAGTGCAGATAGAAGAGATGGAAGAAAAAAGTCATTGTTGTAAAGTTTTAAATGTGAATAAGTTGTAAAATATGGCATCAATCTGAACAAAACATAAATTTTACACATCACAGGACAATGGTGAGTAAGGTGGTGCAAAAATTGTAGCGCTATGGTGTACCGTTTTTGCGCAAATATAGGTACAAAGGCACAAACAAACCGGGCAAATATAGAAACAAGATGTGAGATTTAGTAATATATAGATGAAAGATTTTTATGTAAAGTTGAAGCATTAAAGTACCAATTACCAGGCTTGAGACTGCTTCATTTCCATCTCACAAATATCAATCCCAATCCAAAGAACACAAAAAACCCAATGGCTTAATTAACCATCTAACCCTTTATTGCAAAAGCACTGCTGTAATCTTGTTTAACTGTAAGATGAGTCCTTTGGGCTTTCTTTATCTGGGTAATTGATCTATACCTCATCTTTTTGGGTTTGTGATTTGACTACGGGCGTTATACATGACTGGATCTATGTGCAAGGCATGAGGTATTCAGATTAGCTTGCAGTACAGTAATTAACTTTGAAAGTATAAAGAATAGCATATAATTTCCAAGAAAGTTAATTATGATATAATCAATCCATTTAATGAATAGCTTCATATAGTCCACAAATTCAATTTCTCAGTAACTTCTATCTGAGGTGTAACTTGTTGACAATGCAAACTATCAATATCTATATTACTAAAACTCTGATCTTGACCGCTTTTGGCCCATTGTGCTGCGATTTCCGACAGAACGCCGCCACCTATGGTCGTCATTTTTGGCCACCTCGCTCAGAGCCCGCATCCGCCTTACGGGTGCGGAGGGTTTTCCCATTGATGACAAATCAGAGAGATATTAATGTTTTTTTTTAAATCACCATTCTCTCTGCTGCCCCTGCTGGAGGGAGGGGGAGGGACTATAAAACCAGGAAGTGGTGTGCCTCACTCAGTCTCTGCAAGACGGATGAAGCCAAGGGTAACGTCTCTCTGAGCTCTGAATAACACTGAACACATGTCTACACAACTGTGAGTCCCCTTAATGTGATTTAAAAATGAAAATATGGTTTGTTTGAAGTAAAAAGGCACTGCCTACAAATGGTTGTTTGGCTGCTTTGGCTTCAAGTTGAAAGGCACTACTTACTGCAAATGGTGGCCTGGGTGCTTTGGCTTGAGGTTGAAAGGCATGACACTGCAAATGGTGGCTTGGGTGCTTTGCTTGAAGTTGAAAGGCACTACTTACTGCAAATGGTGGCATGGGTGATTTGGCTTGAAGTTGAAAGGCACTTCTTACTGCAAATGGTGGCTTGGGTGCTTTGGCTTGAAGTTGAAAGGCACTACTAACTGCAAATGGTGGCTTGGGTGCTTTGGCTTGAAGTTGAAAGGCACTACTTACTGCAAATGGTGTCTTGGGAGCTTTGGTTTGAAATTGAAAGGCACTACTTACTGCAAATGGTGGCTTGGGAGCTTTGGCTTGAAGTTGAAAGGCACTACTTACTGCAAATGGTGGCTTGGGTGCTTTGCTTGAGGTTGAAAGGCACTTACTGCAAATGGTGGCGGATGCTTTGGCTTGACGTTGAAAGGCACAACTTACTGCAAATGGTGGCTTGGGTGATTTGGCTTGAAGTTGAAAGGCACTTCTTACTGCAACTGGTGGCTTGGGTGCTTTGGCTTGAAGTTGAAAGGCACTACTTACTGCAAATGGTGGCATGAAGTTGAAAGGCACTACTTACTGTAAATGGTGGCTTGGGTGCTTTGGCTTGAAGTTGAAAGGCACTTATTGCAAATGGTGGCTTGGGTGCTTTGGCTTGAAGTTGAAAGGCACTACTTAATGTAAATGGTAGCTTGGGTGCTTTGGCTTGAAGTTGAAAGGCACTACTTACTGCAAATGGTGGCTTGGGAGCTTTGGCTTGAAGTTGAAAGGCACTAACTGCAAATGGTGGCTTGGGTGCTTTGGCTTGAAGTTGAAAGGCACTACTTACTGCAAATGGTGGTGTGGGTGCATTAGCATGAAGTTGAAAGGCACTACTTACTGCAAATGGCGGCTTGGGTGCTTTGGCGAAGTTAAAAGGCACTACTGCAAATGCACTTCCTGTTTGCACTGTATATTGATTTTAGATAAAACGCTACCACTTATGGCTGTCATGTTTGGCCATCTTACTCAGTCCCCCCTCCGCTGAGCAGGTGCAGAGAATTCTTCCCATCAATGAAAAATAAAAGCGTTATTAGTGTTCAAAAAATGTTGAGCATCTCTCTCCTGTCAATCACGCCATGAAAGCCACTCCTTTTCCGGTGGGAGGGCGAGGGGTTATAAAAGTGTGATTGGGGAAGTGTGGGTGTGGCTCAGTCTCTGCATGATGCGGGAGGGAGAGGTCACGACTCTGTCTGAGCTGTGAATCAACTGAACACACTAAATGTCTACTGAACTGTGAGTTTGGTATTTTGCGTGGTTTTATGGTGGTTTCACCCTGCATGAAATGGTATGAAGCTGCATTTGAATTTGGTGGCCTTGCACCCTGCTTGAAGTGGAATGAAACTGCACTTGAATTTGGCGGCCTTGCATCCTGCTTGAAATGTTATGAAACTGCACTGAATTTGGTGGCCTTGCACCCTGCTGAAAGTGGTATGAAGCTGCACTTGAATTTGGTGGCCTTGGATCCAGCTTGAAGTGGTATGAAACTGCACCTGAATTCAGTGGCCTTGCACCCTGCTTGAAGAGGTTGGAAACTGCACTTGAATTCGGTAGCCTTGCACCCTGCTTGAAGTGGCAGGAAACTGCACTTAAATTCGGTGGCCTTGCATCCTGCTCATAGTGGTAAGAAATTGTACTTGAATTTAGTGGCCTTGCACCCTGCTTGAAATAGTAGGAACATGAATTTGAATTTGGTGGCCTTGCACCCTGCTTGAAATGGAATTTCAAGGAATAGTCATGAGTCAACTGCCAGCCCACCAGCCGTGAGTGAGCTGCCAGCAGATCAGGCTTGAGGGACTGAGCTGCCACCCCAAGAAACCATACCAGCACTCCAGAAAGCCCCCCCCCCCCACTGGCCACCAATATTGGAATTGGTGGAGAGGTGGAATATTGCTTCGGGGGACCAGCCCTCCCGTGTGAACATGGGACCCAACGGGTCCCACTTAGTCTGGTCTATACCTAAAAGTTTTGCTTCAAACATGTAGTTTCCTTGGGCAACATATTGTTGGAACATATAAGACAGTGGCTGGAAAACATAAGATTACCTGCAGGGCATGAATTACATGAGTCTCAATGGCTTCAAGACAGCACATCCCATATACCCACTGACCACAGTGTGAAAAGGTTACCCTTCAGGTCCCTTTTAAATCTATCCTCTGTCATCTGAAACCTATGCCCTCAAGTTTTAATATCCCCAACCCCAGAAAAATGATTTTATTCATCGTATTTACACCCCTCGTATATTTATATAGCTATATAAGGTCACCATTCAATATATTTGGCTCCAGGGAAGAAAGTTCCAGCCTATCCAGTCTCCTCTTATAACTCAAGCTTTCCAGTCCTTGGAACTCCTACATGATTTTTTAAATATCATTTCCAGCTTATTGACATCCTTCTTGTAGCAGGCCAATGAGAGTTGTGCACAATACTCCAATTGTAGTCTCATTGATGACATTTACATATGCTGTATAATATACCACCTCCTGTAATTAGTGCCCTGATTGATGAAGGCAAGCATGCCAAACGCCTTCTTCATTACATGTCGGAAGGAACTGCTGATGCTGGTTCATACCAAAGATAGACTCAAAATGCTGGAGTAACTCAGCAGGTCAGGCAGTATCGCTGGAGAAAAGGAATAGGTGATGTTTCAGGTCGAGACATTTCTTCAGACTGAGGAAGTCACCTGTACCTTTTCTCCAGAGGTGCTACTTGAACCACTGAGTTACTCCAGCATGTTGTGTCTTCCTCTTTATGGGCCTGTCCCACTTAGACGACTTTTTAGGCAACTGCAGGAGACAATGCAGTCACCATATGGTCGCCACATGTTCGACGGTGGTTGCCGGGGAGTCGCCTTCATGGTCGTGAGAAGTTCCCGCATTCTGGGAACTAGTCACGGCCTCATTATGGTTGCTGCAAATTTTTCAACATGTTGAAAAATTAGCGGCGACCAGAATGAAGCCGCCATGGAGAGTAGCGAGAATTCCCGTGCCGTAGGTGGGTCGCCAGGAGGTCCTAGTGGGTTGCCAGGAGGTCGAAGGTTCTCATAGGTTCTCGTACGTTGTTGACGGTGTAGTAGTTTTCAGAACCAAGGATAACCGACCGGTAATGTTAAATGTCCGCCGAGTATCTCTGGCTTCTTAAAAGGTGTCTCCACTCCTTCTCCCTCCTTCTCCCCTCTCTTCCCCCCCCCGCCTTTTAAAGGGCTTGCCGTACACTGTGATTTAGCCGTCTTAATTACATCGCCAACCTTCCTGTTCATCGCGGTGTGTGTCTGTATCACCTTTGCTTTGCACCGTGTGAATTTCACTCAGACAACGCTCTCCCCGCTTGCCCTCTTCCCTGCCTGCATAACGGGCTGGTGAAGGAAGCGATGTGTGTGTGTGTTCTACTCTGACAGTCGTCGTTCCAGTTGCCGTTTTTTCAGGCGGCTGCCGGCAACTTGACAAGTGGGACAGGCCCATTATTCTGTCTTCCTGTTCAGTTTACTCTTAACCATATAACCATATAACCATATAACAATTACAGCACGGAAACAGGCCATCTCGGCCCTACAAGTCTGTGCCGAACAACTTTTTTCCCTTAGTCCCACCTGCCTGCACTCATACCATAACCCTCCATTCCCTTCTCATCCATATGCCTATCCAATTTATTTTTAAATGATACCAACGAACCTGCCGCCACCACTTCCACTGGAAGCTCATTCCACACCGCTACCACTCTCTGAGTAAAGAAGTTCCCCCTCATGTTACCCCTAAACTTCTGTCCCTTAATTCTGAAGTCATGTCCTCTTGTTTGAATCTTCCCTATTCTCAAAGGGAAAAGCTTGATCACATCAACTCTGTCTATCCCTCTCATCATTTTAAAGACCTCTATCAAGTCCCCCCTTAACCTTCTGCGCTCCAGAGAATAAAGACCTAACTTATTCAACCTATCTCTGTAACTTAGTTGTTGAAACCCAGGCAACATTCTAGTAAATCTCCTCTGTACTCTCTCTATTTTGTTGACATCCTTCCTATAATTGGGCGACCAAAATTGTACACCATACTCCAGATTTGGTCTCACCAATGCCTTGTACAATTTTAACATTACATCCCAGCTTCTATACTCAATGCTCTGATTTATAAAGGCTAGCATACCAAAAGCTTTCTTTACCACCCTATCTATATGAGATTCCACCTTCAAGGAACTATGCACGGTTATTCCCAGATCCCTCTGTTCAACTGTATTCTTCAATTCCCTACCATTTATCATGTACGTCCTATTTTGATTTGTCCTGCCAAGGCGTAACACCTCACATTTATCAGCATTAAACTCCATCTGCCATCTTTCAGCCCATTTTTCCAAATGGCCTAAATCACTCTGTAGACTTTGGAAATCCTCTTCATTATCCACAACACCCCCTATCTTGGTATCATCTGCATACTTACTAATCCAATTTACCACCCCTTCATCCAGATCATTGATGTACATGACAAACAACAAAGGACCCAACACAGATCCCTGAGGCACCCCACTAGTCACCTGCCTGCAACCCGACAAACAGCCATCCACCATTACCCTCTGGCTTCTCCCATTCAGCCACTGCTGAATCCATCTTGCTATTCCTGCATTTATACCCAACAGTTTAACCTTCTTAACCAACCTTCCATGAGGAACCTTGTCAAAGGCCTTACTAAAGTCCATATAGACAACATCCACTGCTTTACCCTCGTCAATTTCCCTAGTAACCTCTTCAAAAAATTCAAGAAGATTAGTCAAACATGACCTTCCAGGCACAAATCCATGTTGACTGTTCCTAATCAGACCTTGTTTATCCAGATGCTTATATATATTATCTCTAAGTATCTTTTCCATTAATTTGCCCACCACTGAAGTCAAACTAACAGGTCTATAATTGCTAGGTTTACTCTTAGAACCCTTTTTAAACAATGGAACAACATGCGCAGTATGCCAATCCTCGGGGACTATTCCCGTTTCTAATGACATTTGAAATATTTCTGTCATAGCCCCGGCTATTTCTACACTAACTTCCCTCAATGTCCTAGGGAATATCCTGTCAGGACCTGGAGACTTATCCACTTTTATATTTTTCAAAAGTGTCAGTACTTCTTTCACTTTGAAACTCATAGTATCCATAACTACTCTACTCGTTTCCCTTACCTCATATAATTCAATATCCTTCTCCTTGGTGAATACCGAAGAAAAGAAATTGTTCAATATCTCCCCCATCTCTTTTGGCTCTGCAGATAGCTGCCCACTCTGTTTCTCCAATGGACCAATTTTATCCCTCGTTATCCTTTTGCTATTAATATAGTTGTAGAAACCCTTTGGATTTACTTTCACCTTACTTGCCAAAGCAACCTCATATCTTCTTTTAGCTTTTCTAATTTCTTTCTTAAGATTCTTTTTACATTCCTTATACTCCACAAGCACCTCATTTACTTCATGCTGCCTATAATTATTGTAGATCTCCCTCTTTTTCCGAACAAGATGTCCAATTTCCCTTGAAAACCAGGGCTCTTTCCAATTTTTACTGTTTCCTTTCAACCGAACAGGAACATAAAGATTCTGTGCTCTTAAAATTTCCCCTTTAAATGTCCACCATTTCTCTTCTACATCTTTCCCATAAAACAAAATGTCCCAGTCCACTCCTTTTAAATCATCTCGCATCTCATCAAAGTTAGCCTTTCTCCAATCAAAAATCTCAACCCTAGGTCCAGTTCTGACCTTCTCCATAATTATATTGAAACTAATGGTATTGTGATCACTGGACCCGAAGTGCTCCCCAACGCATACCTCCGCCACCTGTCCCGTCTCATTTCCTAACAGGAGGTCCAGCACTGCCCCTCCTCTAGTAGGTACCTCTATGTATTGCTGCAAAAAACTATCCTGCACACATTTTACAAACTCCAAACCATCCAGCCCATTTACAGAATGTGTTTCCCAGTCTATGTGTGGAAAGTTGAAATCTCCCACAATCACTACCTTGTGCTTACTACTAATATCTGCTATCTCCTTACATATTTGCTCTTCCAATTCTCGTTCCCCATTTGACGGTCTATAATATACCCCTATAAGTGTTGCTACACCTTTCCCACTTCTCAGTTCCACCCAAATAGCCTCCCTAGATGAGCCCTCCAATCTATCCTGCCAAAGCACTGCTGTAATATCTTCCCTGACTAGCAATGCAACACCTCCACCTCTTGCTCCTCCAATTCTATCACACCTGAAGCAACGAAATCCTGGAATATTTAGTTTCCAATCACAGCCCTCCTGCAACCATGTTTCACTGATCGCCACAACATCATACTTCCAGGTGTCTATCCAGACTCTAAGCTCATCCACCTTTCTTACAATGCTCCTAGCATTAAAATATGCACATTTAAGAAACCCCCCGTCTCTTCTTCTCTGTTTTTTTCCTTTTTTTACTTTCTCCTCTTGTGTCCGAGTGCTTCCCTTTTCTGCTTCCTGCCTCCCATTCTGTCTACTAGCTTTCTCTATTTGAGTCCCTCGCCCCAACCATTCTAGTTTAAAGTCTCCCCAGTGACCTTTGCAAATTTCCCCGCCAGGATATTGGTCCCCCTCGGGTTCAAGTGCAACCCATCCTTTCTGTACAGGTCCCACCTTCCCCAAAAGAAGTCCCAATGATCCAGAAACTTGAATCCCTGCCCTCTGCACCAGTCTTTCAGCCACGCATTTATCCTCCACCTCGCTCCATTCCTACTCTCACTGTCGCGTGGTACAGGCAGTAATCCTGAGATTGTTACCTTTTTGGTCCTTTTCCTTAACTCTCCTCCCAACTCCCTAAATCCTCCCTTCAGGACCTCTTCACTTTTTTTACCTATGTCATTTGTACCAATATGTACCACGACCTCAGGCTCCTCTCCCTCTGATTTCAGGATATCTTGGATGCGTTGAGACACGTCCGAGACCTTGGCACCAGGGAGGCAGACCACCATCCTGGTCTCCCTACTGCGTCCACAGAAACGCCTATCCGACCCCCTAACAATAGAGTCCCCAATTACAATTGCCCTCTTCTTTTTTTCCACTTGTTACAGTCAAGATATTCACTAGAGGTGGAAACTATTAGCATGGTAGGTGCACACCTGAAAGTGCCCAGCCACCACAAAGCATGTTGGACTGGGGCACAGCCACTAGCTGGGTGAATGTTTTTAAACTGTTCCAACATGATCTGATGAAATTTGCAGGCTGCAACATTAAGTAAATCAATTTCCTGGATTTGCTCTTGCTTTTACTAATTCTATTTACATAACTTAAGTGTCTGCACTTCAGAAGTAACTTAATAGATTTGAAACATTTTGTGGCCTTTTGGAACTCAACGACAGTGTTGCCTAATACAAAGTTTTTCTAACTTACTGCTTATTTTTGTTTCTTGGTTAAATCAGGTCTATAATATACGTACATCCTCCATGATCTGCTGTTTGCTAGTCAGTGAAACCATCAGAGAACAATGCATCCCACATTGTTTATTGTGAAATTATCAGTGATAACAGAGATTTATTGGTCACCAAACTAATTTCCAGCACAAGGTCACATTGTGATTCATCGGGTGTAAATCTGCTTGACTTTGTTTTGGGTATAAGTGTAAAGGTGCCTAAAGAATATCAACAACAAAACATTCAACAGAGAATCATAGAGCTATACAACAGAAAATCATAGAACCAGAGAATCGCAGAAAACTATACAGCAGAAAAATTGGTCCTTAGGGCACCTTGTCCATGCCAACACAGTTGCACAACTGAGTGGTTGGTTTGGAAGAATATGAGCCAGGTGCAGGAAAATCTGAAACAAGAGGAACCGGTTCTGCAGGGCTCGGTGCTAGGGCTGCTACCCTTCACGTAGTATATTAATGATTTGGGCGAGGGGATTGAAGGTTTTGTGGCCAGGTTTGCGGATGATACGAAAATAGGTGAAAGGGCAGGTAGTGTAGAGAAAGCAGGGACTCTGCAGAAGGACTTGGGCAGGTTGGGAGAGTGGGCAGAGAAGTGGCAGATGGAATATAGTTTATCAAAGTGTGTAATCATGCATTTTGGTAGTTGGAATAAAGGCGTAGACTATTTTCTAAACGGGGAGAGAATCCACAAATCGGAGGTGCAAAGAGACTTGGGATGCAGGTGCAGGATTCTCAAAAAGTGAATCTGCAAACCGGGTGGTGCCTGCAATGGCTGCCTCGCCAACAGTCTGTCTGTCCCTTCCTTCTCTGTTGTTTTATAGTATGTGTTAAATGTATGTTTTAGTGTTCTTTAGCTTGTTTTATGTGAGATGGGGGAAACTTTTTTTAAATCTCTTACCTCGACGGAGATGTGATTTTTTTTCTGTATCATATCTCCGTCCGCACTGCAGCCTAACATCGAGGAGTTGGCGGCCTCTGCTGGAGGCCGACTTCTGGAGCTCCTGTAGGGGTTTTGCGTTTCCCTTTACTCCACAAAAGGGATTCCCCTAGGTTCTAGACCTCGGAATTATGGTGGGATATGATAAAAAGGTTGAATTGACCAGAGTGTGCCGATGAGAGAAAACAGAAACCAAGATGGACTCAAAGCAAGTCTAAAATTTACAGGCTTTATTAAACAATGAGAAATCGAATCTCACCAACACTACATAATGCGTGGCTAAACTTATGCTTTAAACTAAGACGATGGACGGAAAACTAACGGGCACGTCGTGAAACTTACTTTAACACAAGTTTACTCCCCCTCGACCTCTATCCTATTTCGGGAATTTTCACCAGGTCACCAGGATACTCACAGCTTAGGTCGATGCAGGCTCACGAGCTGTCCAGCAGAGCAGGAAGAGCAGGAAGAGAGAGAGAGTTCTGGCTTGACTTCGACTTTTATACCTGAGCTTCCTTTGAAACCCCCAGGTGGTCCTCTGGATAGAAGGGGTTCTTTTGATGTTTCCCAGTTTCGATCTGGCATGAACAATAGGCTTCCGATGATAAGGGGTTTGCTGATGTCATGATCCCTCAGCCTGATCGTTATCATCCCCGATGGTGATTGTGCTTGTGCTGGCCTGTTTACCACCGTCTGCTGAGGCTTGGTTCCTTCCTTTGTGTATCCAAGAGAATCTCGTTATCTCCGTCTCAGCCTTTCCTGTTCACACCGTTGTGTGATGTCCAAGTCCACAGGCCAGACGGGTTTGATTCTTTCTGTGGATTGGGGGGGGGTTTTCCGTTGCAGCCAGCAAATTTGTCTTTTAAAATATCCATGTCCTTATCCAAGTCCGGATTGGCCCCAATAACTTACATGCCCCTACGATACGTCCAGGCTTGCACGGACCGTGTCGATTGACAAAGTTAGTGGGCAATCCTCCAGCCTCAAGAGCTGTAAACACTCCTGGTGCGAAGGTGAAATTATGTACCCCAAAAGCCCCCTTAATCGCTAAACTAGGCCCTCAAAGCACATTAACTTACACTATACACCTTTTACTTTACATCAATCCCACAAACCATACAGTACCCTCACGACCATTCCCTGAAAATGCAGGGATTACAACTTATGTACAAAAACTATTGCACTAGAGTACAGACATTTTACAGTGATGGGGTGTCGTTACGGTGACGTTGGGCGGCTCGATTTACCAGCTGTGGTAATTTGGCCATCCTCCTCCGCCTTTTAAATTTGCAATTAATGCATAGCAAATACAGCACAATTATCATCTGGCAGATGATCAGAACATGGGACACGATGCGGACCCATGCTGGAACTATGATCCAGGACTCCAGGTCCCACCAACTTGGAGACTTGATCTCTTCGATCTCCCTGGCGATATCCAGTGTCTTTTGTTCCAGGGAGAAGAAGTGTTTGTGCGACAAGTCGACCGCCACCAGCAACACTTTTAATTTTTCATTCACTGGGGGAATATCATACCCGAAATGGGCAACATAGTTAAATAAATCCGTCTGCCACCCATCAGGGCATACATGGACGACATGACCACACTAACCACTACTGCAGCATGCACCAAGCGGCTACTTGGAAAGCTGCAGGAGAACATCAAGTGGGCCCGAATGAAGATCAAACCAAGTAAATCTCGAAGCATCTCCATAGTCAAGGGGGTGCTTAGAGACACAAGGTTCTGTATCGGTGACGACCCTATACCAACAGTGTCTGAACAGCCAGTTAAAAGCCTGGGCAGATGGTACAATGCAAGTCTCAAGGATAAAGAGCAGGTGGAACAACTAAGGCAAGAAATTGTCAATGGCCTGGAGAACATCAATCAGACCCTACTGCCTGGGAAACTGAAGCTCTGGTGCCTACAGTTTGGACTCCTTCCTCGGACAATGTGGCCACTGACCATTTATGAAGCCCCAATAACAACTGTGGAGAAGATGGAGCGAACCATAACTTCATACGCGAAGAAATGACTCGGGGTCCCACGATGTCTAACTAACATCGGCCTATATGGCAAAGGGGTCCTGGAACTACCTCTCACTAGTCTAACAGAGGAATACAAGTGTTCTAAAGTAAGACTTCAGATGACACTGAGGGACTCTAGAGACAAGACCATCAGTGCTGTTGCGCCGCCCCTAGTAACTGGCCGGAAGTGGACGCCATCTGATGCAGTACAGCAAGCTTCATCAGCCCTGAGATACAAAGACATCGTGGGGCAAGTCCAGCAGGGAAGAGGAGGCTTTGGCCTTACGACAAGTAAACCAACTTGGCGAAAGGCCACAACATCAGAGCGGAGGACATTGGTGGTCGAGGAGGTGCGGCGACAAGAGGAGGCCGCAAGAAGTGCAAAGGCGGTCTCTCTTGCCAAACAGGGGCAATGGATGCAGTGGGAAGGTGTGGAGCGGAGGAAGATCAGCTGGAAAGAACTATGGGAAATGGAAGCAAGCAAGATCAGCTTCATCATCAGAGCGACTTATGACGTGCTTCCATCACCAAAGAACCTCCATCAGTGGTATGGCGAGGATCCAACCTGTGCCCTCTGCCCAACTCCAGCGACCCTCAAACACATCATGGTAGGCTGCAAGACCAGCCTCACGCAAGGGAGATACACGTGGCGGCATAATCAGGTACTAAAAAGCCTGGCATCAGCCCTTGAGAACAGGCGGTGTGCGACCAACTCCTTGCCTCCGAGAGCAAGCAACCCCCTCCCCCTAAGGGCAACAACCTTTGTCCGAGAAGGACAGAAAACATCTAAACATCCTTCCACCAGATCAGAAGAAGGAAACCTATGCAGGGCCCGCGACTGGAGGATGCTGGCGGACATCGGCCGACAACTAGTTTTTCCACCTGAAATTGCTTCCACCCACCTCAGGCCAGACTTGGTGTTCTGGTCCCCTTCACAGAAGACTGCTTACATCATAGAGCTCACAGTTCCATGGGAGAACTCTGTTGAGGAGGCCTATGAGCGTAAGAAGCTGCGTTACGCAGAGCTTGCAGCAGAGGCAACGCAGCGTGGCTGGAACACCAAAGTCTATCCAGTTGAAGTGGGATGCAGAGGATTTGTTGCGTCATCTACCATCAGACTGCTGAAGGAGCTTGGAATCCACGGTCAGGCTCTGCGGAAGACCATAAGATCACTCTCAGAGGCGGCTGAAAGAAGCAGCCGGTGGATTTGGCTCAAGCGGAAAGACCCATGCTGGGCCCCAAGTATTTCAGGGTGAATCTTTGGGACGGTTTGACACGGGACACGCGCTGAGGGCTGATCATCCTGCAGCGGGCCGCCCTTGTGGAGGGTGTATAGTGATAAAAGGCCGAAACACCCAGTGATGCAAGGGTACACTACTGATGATGTGTCCTGTGCCCAACTGTCCTGAAGGTTACCCAGGCCAAGATATCCGTATCCACTCCCCCCCCCCCCCCCCCCCCCGCCCCCCCCCCCACAGATGTTGAGCGTCTACCACTCTCAACAATCAACGAATGTCGTGAAATGCTCCCCACCTATTGGCACAAGGGACTTCTTAACATCTTGTCCTGTATACCCACAACAGATGGAATTAGAAGAGACTGGGAACAAGAATTAGCTATAAAAATTTCAAAAGAGAGCTGGGATAAACATTTACTACAGGTGCATAAATGCTCGATCAATGTACGACATACGCTTATCCAATTCAAAACATTACATAGACTATACTATTCAAAAACTAAATTAAATAAAATCTTTCCCAATGTTTCACCAATCTGTGATAAATGTCTGTGTCAAGAAGCTACCATAGCGCATTCTTTTGTTTTTTGTACAAAAATCCAAAAATTCTGGCATGGAATATTTGATATTTTTTCAAAATTAATTAAAATAAAACTGGTACCAAAACCAGAATGGATCATTTTTGGGATATCGGAAGGTATCCCTGAATTAAACGTGTATCAGAAGAATTTACTCAATTACGGGCTAATAATGGGAAAAAAGCTCATACTTAAATTCTGGAAAAATGCGCCCACACCAACAATAAAAATGTGGATATCAAATATGTTTGAAACATTACATTTGGAAGAGATGAGATTCCTCTTAGCAGATAAAGCAAACCAATTCCAAAAGACGTGGTCTACGTTTATGGACCTATTACAAGCATGAGGTGCAATAGTAATTTTAAAAAATAAATAAATAAATAAATGGTATCAGGACCTGGCATTGGGAGATAAAACAACAAAAACAGACTTGGTTGGTAGTCTTTCTGCGGAGTTTAATGTTATAATAGAGCGATTGTCCTTACTTTCTTTTTCTTTCTTTTCTAGGGTCTACTTTCTTACTTTACTTCCTTCTCTAACTTCTTTTCTAAGGGGCTTTCTTTTCCCAACACTCTTCTGCACTTCACAACTCTTGCGCACCTTCTTTACTTTCCTTACTTCTATCTTTTTCTTAAAGCTTTAAAAAAAAAAAAAAATGAAGCGGTACAAAAAATGTATTAAGATATATGTGTTGTGTGAAAAAAAAAAAAAAAAAAAAAAAAAAAAAAAAAAAAAAAAACATCTTGTCCTGTGTATTTGATTCTTTCTCGTACCGAGAGGTGAACCGAAGAAGGTTCCGGGATGGGTAATATTCGCTGCTGTGCCACATGGACATCTGCCCTGGGTTTAAAGCAGAAGCTGCTGTGCGGTATCGGGCACCACAGCTGTGATCCGTGCTGATACCGCTGGGCACTTGTGGTGACACAGTACGTCCCACTGCTTATATACGCCACCTGTGGAGGGACATGGTCTGCCGCCATCGCCTCCATGGTGCAGTTTATAGGCTGTGCCCCATCAGTCTTGAACCCACACTGAGGCCTAGCCTCAGCGCCCATGTGCTGGGGACACAGGATTACCTGTGCTCCCCGGCTCCGACAACCCAAAAGGTCAATGCCTGTCACAGCTTGCTCCCTCACTATGACATAGGGCGGGACCTTCCCGTAGCGAATATGCACCCCCCCACGAACAACTCCCACGTTCTCCACTCGGTACAGAGGAGCTGGTCGTGCCGAGGTTCCCATCACCGGGATTCGTACGACCACTCCCATTATGGTGTGATTGGATTTTCCGCAATCCACCGGTACTGGGTAGGCCTCGGAGGCCACACGAAGCTGACAAGGACTCAAAGTGCTGTTATAAGGGTGTAGCGCTGCTAGGTGCTGGTTGCTTATCCAGGAGGGGACCCGACCTTGCCTCAGGTCTTCCAGGTTGCTCCTCCCCTCCCCCAACAACCACGCACCATACAGCCCACACACCTCATTCTGTGCAGCCTGATCGGACGCATTCCGGTCCTCTTTAATCAAAGCGTTTATCGTTTTTGCATGTGTCTCCAATTGTGCTATGATTTCTTTTAGATGTAGAGTCATTGCCACCTCTTCGTGTAGTCCCGATCCTACCACCGCATTTTCCTCCCCCAGAACCTTTCTTAACTGGCCCTTCAACTGATTGATCTGCAAGGCCAGTTCTACGTTGTCCATGCTATTAATAATAGACGTCCCCGTGTTAAATGCTGTAAACCCGTCATTAACCACCCCTCGTCTTTGCCTACCGGACCCCAAAGTGAAATCCCCTCCCCCGCGGTACATCTCTTCTATGTCTATGTCCCCGAAATCCAGGTTGTGGAATTCCTCGAACATGTCTTTTAACAGGGCCTGATATAATAATTCCGTCTCGCGGGGGCACCATGCGGGTAACCGCACTTCAGTCAAATCCGATGGACTCCTCCGTGACCCCGCGACGCGCCATGCACATCCGGAGGCACATCGTTTCCATCATCCATATGGCGGGGCTACTTATCTGGAAAACAATGCAAAACACCTCCTTGCCTCCACAGAGCTACCTGCCTAATAATGGCATTTGGGGTTTTGTTTTGTCTGTTGTGGTCTACTTTTCCACAGCACATCCCTTTGATCCCGTACTGTCTGTCCCTGTACTCCCCTGTAGCTATACAAAACCTTATATCTAATTACGCTAACTACATCTACTTACACACAAACCAATGCTAAATACAACGCCACCCGTCTCCGGGTGGCCAACTCATAACTGGTCCCCGTCACGCTGGGGCCATCCCTCTGTTGGGCCCTCCCGTGCAGGCCAGAACTCCTCCTGTCGAGGGGCCTGATTGCCCCTCACCTCCCTGTGCACTACGGGGTTTCGAGCCGCACTCCGTAGTGCCCTGTTTCGACCACTCTCCTTCCCGGCCCTTTTGTGGCCGGCCCTACCCCTAGGTTTCATTAGGGATGGGGACCACCTTACTGGGGGTTTAGTGACTCCGTCACTCCTACGTCTGACCGGGGGTTCCCACACCAGAGGTAATACCTCCATCTCCTCTGCTTCTGCTAGTTCTGCCTCTCTTAGGCAGTCTACGGTACCTGCCTGCGGAGGGCTGGAGTCAGCATCCTTCCCCGCTGCTTCCAGTCCTCGCCCTGGAACACAGCCGGCTACTTCAGGCTGACTACCTGTGGACTCGCCTGGCTCCCCTACGGTTTCCACATCAACCTGGGTCTGTTCTTGATATTTACCCCCATACGGTCCCTCTATCATCTCCTGCCTGCAAATGGCTGCTGAGGCAGCCTTTAAAATGGGGTCTTGTGCCTGGACCATGGTCAGGTCCGGGGCCAAAACCACTCCCGCACTCTCCTTTTCTCGAGGCTGCTCCCTGGATGCAGCTACCTGTCCTTCCTCATGGGGATCCCATGCTTTCCCACTCCTGGCTCCTTCCCTGGCCAAGCAATCCGCCCTCTGATTTCCCTCGCCTCCTGGACTATAGGGTGCCCTACTAGATGGAGGGGATGTATGGGGGTTGTTCGTGTGGACAATGCTACTGGAAGCACCAATGTCCAGCAGATAACTCCCGACCACATCCTGGACCTCCATCTTGACCCAGGGCCTCCCACATGGGCC
Source organism: Amblyraja radiata (assembly GCF_010909765.2). Taxonomy (NCBI): domain Eukaryota; kingdom Metazoa; phylum Chordata; class Chondrichthyes; order Rajiformes; family Rajidae; genus Amblyraja; species Amblyraja radiata. The sequence continues at coordinate 57,942,906 of NC_045960.1, forward strand.
ACACTCTAACGGGCATAGGAATGTGGGCTGTTTCGCTGGCAGTCATAAAGGTGCCGGGGGTGCGGATACAGGCGCGCCCTGGCCTGTTGCCATGGCTACCTGTCCGGACCCTCCCGCCTTTGACTGCAAATAGGTAATTAGAACTCTTACATCTATTGTTACCTCCGGGGCTGGGTTGGCCGTTACCGGGGTCCTATCCCCCACTGCTCTACTTGGGTTTCTGCACTCCCTCTTGTAGTGCCCGGGCTTCCCACACCCATAGCACACCGGCCTCATCTCGGAAGAGGTCTGGCTGCCTTCCTGTTTCCACTGCCTCCTTTTGGGGGGTGCAGGTACTATTTCGTGCACCTTGCCCTTAAAGGGCTTCTCCTCACTTCTCTCTCCATTGCGGTATGCAAGGGTGAGCTTCCTGATCACCTCCGCCTCGTTAAGGTTTGGGTCAGCTGGGTCGAACCAGTGCTCGGCCTTTGCCCTAACTCGCGGGAGGCAATTCGCCTCCAGAGTCTTCAGCCAGTGAGCTGTTCTCCCATCTAAATTCTGCCTATCTAAAGGCATCCCACACGCTCCCTCATACACTGCCCACAGCCTGTCTGCGAACATGTCCGGGGACTCAGCTACCTGCTGCTTCGTCTCCCCCACCCTGGTGAAAGGACTACCCTGATTCAACTCTATGGCCTCCAGAACCGCTGTCTGTGCCGCTACCCATGTTTCAGGTCTTCTCCCTTCTCTGGAGGTCACCGCCTTGCATAGGTATGAATCTAGGGTCATCAGTAGCAGCTTTACCCGTTCTACCTCATCGCAATCGTTTATGTCGGCTGCCTGCTGCACCTCCATAAAATGCAATGACGGGTCTCCCGCCCTGGTTAACCTGGGAAAGTGAGCCACCATCCCCCTCAGCACATGTGCCCCATGGGGAATGATGATATCACTCTCTATGGGCCCCCTATCTGCCTGCCCTACCGGGGGACCATATTTCCTTTGCCGTGCCGGGCACATCTGCCCTACTCGGGGCTGTTGCCCCTTTGCCCCCGGCTCTCCCACCATGATCGGTAACCCCACCACCTCGTGGTGTGCTACACATGGCGCGGAAGCCGCTAACTGAGGGTGCTCTCCCGCCCCTCCTTGGGCCTGTCCCTCCCCGGACAACCCGAACCCCACCTGCCGACCCGGACCTATCCCCGGCGCCTCAGGAGGCGGTCTATTCCCCTTTGCCCCTGGGGAATCATCTGCTGAGGGAAGCCCTCTGCCCCCGGGGGACCCCCCTGGTCCTACCAGGTGAACCCGTCCCCTAGCCTTGGACAGAGTCTCCTCCAGCTGCGCTATCCTTGCCTGGCAAGGCCCGTGATCACTATCGCCTAGCTCGCTACGGGCCACCCTGTATGCTGCTTGTATATCCTGGAACTTTCCCTCCAGCTCCCTGCACTTCTGTGTACTCTGAGCCAGGAGTTCCTGGGCGTTCCGTTCCCTCTCCTTTGCCTCTACCACCTGGCATTGGAGGAATTCCTGGGCATTTCTGTGGGACTCCCTCGCCTGCAAGATACACTGCCTGGCTTTACTGCATTCCTCAGATAGCCCTTCCCCTTCTCTAGCGCTTTCTTCAGCGCTGGCCCTAGCTTCTCTCAGTTGCTCTTCCAGTCTATCTACCTGTCTCTGCATTTTTGCTACCTGCTGTGATAGGCACGCTAGCCAAACTGCCTTTTCCTGCACTTTATTATACGCTTTGCTTTCCGTCCATTGAGCCGCAGCTGCTGCAGGCTGCTCTGCTCTCAACAGTGCTATCACCCATTGTTTGGTGAGATTGATCTTTTTAAACAGATAAGAGGAGATTCTCTCCTCCATCTTGCTACGTTCTCTCACCCCCTCTGGCAAATCACATATCCCAAACCTCCGAGGCCCTGCCATGGTCGCCATTCTGTAGGGGTTTTGCGTTTCCCTTTACTCCACAAAAAGGATTCCCCTAGGTTCTAGACCTCGGAATTATGGTGGGATATGATAAAAAGGTTGAATTGACCAGAGTGTGCCGATGAGAGAAAACAGAAACCAAGATGGACTCAAAGCAAGTCTAAAATTTACAGGCTTTATTAAACAATGAGAAATCGAATCTCACCAACACTACACAATACGTGGCTGAACTTATGCTTTAAACTAAGACTATGGACAAAAGACTATCGGGCACGTCGTAAAACTTACTTTAACAATTTTACTTGCAAGCATACTCCCCCTTGACCTTTCTCCCCTCAACCTCCTAATTCGGGAAGTTCACCAGGTCACCAGGATACTCACAGCTAAGTCGATGCAGGCCCACGAGCTGTCCAGCAGAGCAGGAAGAGCAGGAAGAGAGAGAGAGTTCTGGCTTGACTTCGACTTTTATACCTGAGCTTCCTTTGAAACCCCCAGGTGGTCCTCTGGATAGAAGGGGTTCTTTTGATGTTTCCCAGTTTCGATCTGGCATGAACAATAGGCTTCCGATGATAAGGGGTTTGCTGATGTCATGATCCCTCAGCCTGATCGTTATCATCCCCGATGGTGATTGTGCTTGTGCTGGCCTGTTTACCACCGTCTGCTGAGGCTTGGTTCCTTCCTTTGTGTATCCAAGAGAATCTCGTTATCTCCGTCTCAGCCTTTCCTGTTCACACCGTTGTGTGATGTCCAAGTCCACAGGCCAGACGGGTTTGATTCTTTCTGTGGATTGGGGGGGGGGTTTCCGTTGCAGCCAGCAAATTTGTCTTTTAAAATATCCATGTCCTTATCCAAGTCCGGATTGGCCCCAATAACTTACACTCCAACCGCGGGAGACTGCGGACTTTAACATCGTTGAGCTCATGGTCCCTGGTTACAGTCTGACTTCGGGAGCTCCAAGCGGCAGGAACTTCGACCGCCCTGACGCGGGAGCTTCGATAGCTGGTTGCGGGAGCTTCGATCATCGACCCAACTGTGGATGGTTCGACTGCCCCGACCGCGGGAGAAAAAGAAAGAACAAGATTAGACTTTATTGGCTTTTATCACAGTGAGGAATGTGGAGAATCCGCTGTGGTGGATGTTTATGTGGTTGTGGTTAACTTTTATGTAGTTGTGTGGCTTGTTGCTTTTTTTTAGTATGGTTGTATTGTAATATGAATATTACTGTACCTTAATTGGTACACGTGACAATAAAAGACCTTTGAAACCTTTGAAACCTTTGAATTGGTAGTAAAGAAAGCAAACTCAATACTAGTATTTATTTCAAGAGGGCATGTACACAAAAACAGGCATGTAATTGAGATTTTAACAGGCTCTATAAGGGACTGGTAAGGTCGCATTTGGAATATTGTCAGCAATTTTGGGCACCATATCTGAGGAAGAATGTGGGGGGATCTCATTGAAACGTACAGAATAGTGAAAGGCTTGGATAGAGTGGTGTGGAGAGGATGCTTCCACTAGTGGGAGAGTCCGGGACTAGAGATCATAGCCTCTGAATTAAAGGACGTTATTTTAGGAAGGAGATGAGGAGAAATGTCTTTAGTCAGAGGGTGGTGAATCTGCGGAATTATTTGCCACGGAAGGCTGCGGAGGCCAAGTCAGTGGTCATATTTAAGGCAGAGATAGATCGATTCTTGATCAGTGCAGGTGTCAGAGGTTATGGGGAGAAGGCAGGAGAATGGGGTTAGGAGGAAGAGATAGATCAGCCATGATTGAATGATGGAGTAGACTTGATGGGCCGAATGGCCTAATTCTACTCCTATTACTTATGACCTTATAAACCCAAGCCCATTAAATCTGAACCTCAAGAAAAACAATTACGAATAATCAGAGTTCCAAATATCTGATATCAAGGAGGCACAAGAGAATGTTATAGCTAAAATCTAGTAGAAATCAAACGTCAAAGGTTCAAAGGTATTTTATTGTCATGTGTACCAATAAAGGTACGGTGAAATTCGATGTGAAACTTAGCATGTCAGGCAGAGTCCATGGAAGGAAATTATCCATTTCCCTCCATGAATGATGCCTGAGACACTGAGTTCCTCCAGCAGCTCATTACTGTTCCATCATATCCGGCTAGGTTTTTATTCCTTGGAGTGTAGGAGGATGAGAGGTATATAAAATATTGAGAGGAATGGATTGGGTAAATGGACAGCGCTTTTACCCAGAGTAGGGGAATCAAGAACCAGAGGGCATAGGTTTAAGATGAGGGGAAAAGATTTAATAGAAACCAGATCCAGAGTTTCTTTGTGTTCACAACTTGTCCATCTCAAGATTGGATTTAATGCCCCTGTCCCACTTAGGAAACCTGAACAGAAACCTCTGGTGACCTTGCGCCCCAACCAAGGTTTCCATGAGTCGCCAGAGGTTTTGGTCACTCGCCTGGAAAGCCACGACCAAAGCGTGAGCTGCATCTACTGACCAAAGATCCTACAGGATCTTTGCTACCGACCATACACAAACACACACACACAAACACATCACGAAGGTGGGGCCAGGGCAGCGGAGGAGCGCTGTCTGCGCGATGAAGAGGAAGGTAAACGGCTGCCACAGGAGCACAGTAGTCCTTTAGGAGAGAGCGGGAGGGAGGGGTGGGAGGAGAGGGGGGAAGGGGAGAGAGGTGGGAGAGAGAGAGGGGGGAAAGGGGGGAGCGGGAAAACGGGAGAGAAGGGGAGAGGAGAAGGACAGAGAAGGGGAGGAAGGGGGAGAGCAAGGGGGGAGAAGGGGAGTAGGGGAGAAGAGTGGAGACAGTTTTAAGAAAGTTTAATAAAGAAGTGTTTAAGAAGTTTAATAAGTTAGCGGGCATTTGACCTTCCGGCGGATCTTCTAGGTCCTGGAAACCAAAGATCCTACAGGATCTTTGCTGAAAATTCCAATGAGCCAATCAAAATGGCCAGTCAGCGAAGGAGATGGCCTTCGACTGCCTGTAAGTAAATAGCAACCCCACTCCACTGGCTTCGACCAAACGGCAACCTATTTTTAGTCGAGGCCGGTTTTGAATTTGTTGAAATAATCGCAGGAACATAGAAGAAGCCTCGACTACGCGGAAACCACTTTCGACCATTAGGGAGAGTGACAAAAACCTCTGGGAATCTCCGGAAACCTTGGGTGGGGCGCAAGGTCACCAGAGGTTTCCGTTCAGGTTTCCTATGTGGGACAGCGGTTAATTGATTATTAATGACTCAACATTCCGGCATACTAGGAATAACATGAGAATATATCCACCATATGGGTAGCACGGTGGCGCAGCGGTAGAGTTGCTGCCTTACAGCTCTTGCAGCGCCAGAGTTCCGGGTTCCATCCCGACTACGGGCGCTGCCTGTACAGAGTTTCTACATTCTCTCCGTGACCTGCGTGGGTTTTCTCCGAGATCTTCGGTTTCCTCCCACACTCCAAAGACATACGGGTATGTAGGTAAATTGGCTTGGTAAATGTAAAAATTGTCCCTAGTGCTTGTAGGATAGTGTTAATATGTGGGGATCGCTGGTCGATGCGGACCTGGTGGGCCGGAGGGCCTGTTCCCGCACTGTATCTCTAAACTAAACTAAACTTATTCTTGATTCACCAGCATAAAGAAATATTCTCTCAATATCTACTCAGCTATTCTTCCACAATGCTATATTTTTCAATTTATCCAATCTCCCTTTCATCTTTTGTTCAAAAGCAATGTATATTTATAACAAAAGGTCCAGATGATACATTGCACATTTTCTAACAAATGGTAACAAGGGATAAATTCGTTGATGCTTGATCAAGGTTTAACAGGACTGCTCATATGTGACTGTAGTAATGCTGCGCATAGATATCTTTAATACATTTTATCATATTAAATTTGTAGGGAGTGAACTGACTGATGCTAAGCAGCTTCAGAATTGACTGATGATTTATTTAAATAATACCAATTGATTGTCCACATTTAGAAAAAAAGCGTTTTTATAGTTACCCCAACTTTCCATTACCTGAGTCGAGTCAAGTCAAGAGTGTTTGTACACCAGAACTGGAAGAATGAAATTCTTGCTTGCTGCAACTTTACAGGTAATTAGTGCAACAACACAACAAAATAAACAAATGAAGCAATAAATTATCAGTTTTACTAGGTAACCAACCCATAATAGTGAATGCCGAAGTATACCATGAAATGTTATATAAAGTGAATAGAAGTTTAGTTCTGAGGTACAGCTGTGGTTAAGGATGTGTGGTGTGGTTAAAGAGCCTGATGGTTGATGGGAAAAAGTTGCTCTTGAATAAGGATGTACTGGTTCTTCGGATCTTGTATCTTCTTTCCGACGGTAGCAGCAAAATGAGAGCATGTCTAGGGCTGTGCTTGTCTTTAATGCCATCAACTGTTCATACCATTATTAAATAGGACAGCCAGTCAAAGAGTGAAACATTTGTACACAATCACAGGTCAGGTAAATCGATAAGAAGATTTTAATGTAATACAACAAAGCAAATCTTGCTGGATTGCATAATACAGCCATCCCAGTCCTGATCTGAAGTCATTGCCCAAAGCATTGTTTCTATTCCTCTTGCCACAGATGCTGGACATTTTCAGCATTATCTGTTTTATTTCAGATTTACAACATCTGCAGCAGTTTTTCTTTTGGGTCACACCTAGGCCCTTCAGCCTAACTCGGCCATGCCGACTAAGTTTGCATTTCGGGCTAGTCCCATTTGCCCGCATTTAGCCCATACCTGTCTCAATCCTTCTTACCAAGATTAGTCCAATTGTATTTTGAAACTTGCAATTGTATCCACTTGGCACTGTTTCAGACACAGACTGTGCGAAAAAAAGTTGCCCCTCTTAAATCTCTCCATTCTCATCTTAAGCATTTGCCCTCTAGTTTTAGAATCCTCTACTCTGGGAAAAAGATTGTGTTCACTTTATCCATGCTCTTCAGGATTGTGTACACTTCAATAAGGTCACCCCTCAGCCTCTTACACTCCAAAGTGAAAAGTCAAAACCCAAGAAGAGTAAGGTGACGTGCCTCAATGACTATCGACCAGTGGCACTAACGCCGGTGGTGATGAAGTGCTTTGAGAGGTTGATCATGGAGCAAATCAACTCCTACCTCGACAAAAACCTGGACCCACTGCAGTTCGCTTACCGCCACAACAGATCAACTGTGGATGCGATCTCGCTGGCCCTCCACTCCGCTCTGGACCACTTGGACAACTAAAACTCATATGTCAGGCTGTTATTCATCGATTACAGCTCGGCATTTAACACAATCATCCCCTCCAAGCTGGTTACCAAACTCGCAGAACTGGGTCTCTGCGCATCCCTCTGCAATTGGATCCATCGACTTCCTCATTCACAGACCACAGTCTGTTCGTATTGGTGGAAATGTGTCAGCCTCGATAACAATCAGCACGGGAGCACCTCAAGGCTGCGTGCTCAGCCCCCTGCTGTACTCACTCTAGACTCATGACTGCGTAGCCAGTCACAGTGCGAACTCCATCATCAAGTTCGCTGACGACACCACTGTTGTGGGACGTATCACTGATGGGGATGAGTCAGAGTATAGAAGAGAGATCGAGCAACTGTCCATATGGTGCCAGCGCAATAACCTGGCCCTCAACACCAACAAAACCAAGGAACTGATTGTGGACTTTGGAAGGAGTAGGAGGGGGACCCACAGCCCCATTTATATCAACGGGTCGATGGTTGAAAGGGTCAAGAGCTTCAAATTCCTGGGCGTGCACATCTCTGAAGATCTTTCCTGGTCCGAGAACACTAATGCAATTATCAAGAAAGCTCATCAGCGCCTCTACTTCCTGAGAAGATTACGGAGAGTCGGTTTGTCAAGGAAGACTCTCTCTAACTTCTACAGGTGCACAGTAGAGAGCATGCTGACCGGTTGCATCGTGGCTTAGTTTGGCAATTTGAGCGCCCTGGAGAGGAAAAGACTACAAAAAGTAGTAAACACTGCTCAGTCCATCATCGGCTCTGACCTTCCTTCCATCGAGGGGATTTATCGCAGTTGCTGCCTCAAAAAGGCTGGCAGTATCATCAAAGACCCACATCATCCTGGCCACACACTCATCTCCCTGCTACCGTCAGGTAGAAGGTACAGGAGCCTGAAGACTGCAACAGCCAGGTTCATGAATAGCTACTTCCCCACAGCCATCAGGCTATTAAACCTGGCTCGGACAAAACTCTGATTATTAATAACCCATTTTCTGTTATTTGCACTTTATCAGTTTATTTATTCATGTGTGTATATATTTATATTATGGTAAATGGACACACTGATCTGTTTTGTAGCAAATGCCTACTATGTTCTGTGTGCTGAAGCAAAGCAAGAATTTCATTGTCCTATACAGGGACACATGACAATAAATTCACTTGAACTTGAAGTCCCAACCTATCCAGCCTCCCACTATAATACAACCCTGCAAGTCCAGGTAACGTTGTGGTGAATCTTTCCTGCACACAGTACTCCAAGTGTGATCTCACCACACTTTAATGTGTTATAAGTTGAGGCTTTTGTAATTGAATTTCATAGTAATGATAAATGGTTGCCTCAGATAAGTGATACTAAGTGGTGTGACCTGCACTTTGAACACTTTTTCAAGAATTAATTTCATTTTCTACACCAGCATTGATTTAGAGTGAAAGCAAGATCATGTCTAACACCAATTTAAAGTTGAATATTCTGCACAACAGTAAGTTGAAATAAAATCTAACACCAGGAACGATTTAAATTTGTAAATGTAATATGCAGTGTAGTTTAATAGGTTTATGGATTTTGCTTTCGGGGCTAACCTAAGTTGTGTTTTCCAAACATACTTATGTATATTAAATCAAACATAATGCTTGTTATTATAAAAGAACACATATTGTGCCAGTCTGATGTAAAGATCAAATGAATGAATTTATTGAGGCAGCCTATGGGGACTAATAGATGTTCTCTTACTTCTAGCACATTACTATTAATACCAGACTGCATTTTCATTGAGTAGGTAGTTCATTATATTTTAAAGGAGCCATGCACATACATTTTGGATTGGGATTGACGCAATGCTAATGATAGTGATCAGGAAGGACATTAATCAGGTAAAAAATGCCAAAACTAGGTGCAAAGGGATTTTTTGGTAAAACATGAAAATCCAGAGCTAGAGGTAATGGTGAATTTCATCAAGATCTATGTGTGCCTTTGTTGAGAGCTACCTCCCAAGGTATGTAAAGATATCCATGTTTTTCAGGGTCTCGACTTGCTGGCATGGATGGGAGAAATATACTGCTTGCGCTGCCTGGTGAAGGACCTTGGTTCTGCAGATGTTAAATGGAAGGTCTATTCTCTCCTCCGTTTCAATAAATAAGTCAACAATTACCAACATGTTGGAAAGAGAATATGCCAATTGAAATACAACAAAACTTTGGGAGTAGACAGTATTTCTGCTGTAATTCCAAAACTTGGCAGAGGAATTTCAATCAAAATTCACAATCTCTTCTCCCATGTCTGGGAAGAGGAAGATGTGCAAGGGATCCTTAGCGATGTAACAACCATGACCACCATCAAGAAAAATCACACATTCACAGTGTACAGATACAAGATAAGGAAATAATGTTTAGTGCAAGTTAAAGCCAGTAAAGTCTGATCAAAGATAGTCCGAGGGTCACCAGTGAGGTAGATTGTAGTTTAGGACTGCTCTCTAGTTGCAGTAGGATGATTCAGTTGCCTGATAACAACTGGGAAGAAACCGTCCCTGCATCTGGAGGTGTGCATTTTCACACTTCTATACCTTTTGCTCAATGGGAGAGAGGAGACGAGGGAGTGGCCGGTATGCAACGATAAACATACCCCAGTTTGCATTGACGGTGCCAAAGTAGAGAAGGTTGAAAACTTCAAATTCCTCAGAGTCAATATCACCAACAACTTTTCCTGGACCACCCATATCGAATCAATGACCAAGAAAGCAAACCACTGCCTCTACTTCCTTAGAAGGCTTAGGAAGTTTGGCATGTCCCCTACAACTCTCACAAATATCTAGAGATGCACCGTAAAGCATTTTATCAGGATGCATCGCAGGTTGGTTTGGGAAAAGCTCCATCCAAGACCGCAAGAGATTGCAGCGAATTGTGGACGCATCCCAGATCATCACACAAACCGACCTCCATTTTATTGTCTCAATTTTTTCCTCACGCTGCCTCGGCAAGGCCAGCAGCATAATCAAGGATGAGTCACACCCTGGCCACTCCCTCTTCTTCTCTCTCCTATCAGGCAAATGGTATAGAAGTGTAAAAACGCACACCTCCAGATTCAGAGACAGTTTCTTTCCAGCTGTTATAAGGCAACTGAATCATCCTACCACAACTAGAGAGCAGTGCTGAACTACTATCTACCTCTTTGGTGACTCTCGGACTATCCTTGATCGGACTTTGCAGGCTTACCTTGCACTAAACGTTATTCCCTTATCATGTATCTATGCACTGTAAATGGCTCGATTGTAATCATGTATTATCTTTCTGCCGACTGGATAACACGCAACAAAAGCTTTTCACTGTACCTCGGTACACGTGACAATAAACTAAACTAAACTAAATTAAACTAAACTGATGTCAGGGTGCAACATTATTGCACAATTTAGCTAATCCATGATCTTACTACTGTGGTCAGGTGGTAATAAGCATCTGAACAAAATTCAGATTGAAATACTTTATTGGTTACTGTATATTTTCGATTAGCTTGAGATAAGATTAATATTAGCCTCTGATTAATTTTCGAGGATGTTTTCTCCGCTCTAACAGTTCATCCAAAGGAGCTGTCTCATGATCAAGCAAGGCATGACCTGGGGAATATCTAGCAATATCCGTTCTCCATTCCCTGATGTAAAAAACGCGTCACTCACTTACTTGCTCAATAAAAGGTTTTCACATTTCTTTCCACAACTGTCTTCAATAACCACATTTTTCATCATCATGATTGGCATCTACAAATGAAAAAAAAGATATGTACCCCCACAAATCAATAACATGCTTATCACTTATTTAGGGAGAAACTTAATCTCTCACCAGTAATGCTGAGGTTTGCGAATTCGCTGAGCAACAGACAGTTTACTTGGATTTTAAGTTACTTACTTTTGTGGAGTGATGTAACACATCATTGGTAACTTTGTTTACAAATGCCAAAACTCTTTTTCAAAACACTGGCCAGAGTATATTGGTATGAATCTTGTTTTAATTGCATTGAAATAATTACAGATATGCGTTTGTTTTTCCCCTGTGAACATGAGCTAATTATTTTTAAATGAAGGCAACTAGCTGTAAGAGTTCTGTGCACAAGGTCAGAAGGCACCTTGCCCAGTGACACTGCAGAACAGGGAATCATGCCTACACTTTCCCATCCATTAAACATAAACTTAATGGACAGAAGATCATGGGCAGCTCACCTGTGATTGTTTGCAACGTGTGCTTGTTGGAAAATCACTGTGGTAATGTAGACAGAATGCTTTAGTATGTGTCACTTACTAACATTCGGCTAAAGGATTGGCAGTTCACAGATTTCTCTCTTCATCTTTTTGTAAATTGTAGGGACATCTTTAGATATGTGAACATTTTTGAATCTGATAACCAGACTACCTCTTTCCAAACTTTGGAATATAAAACTTTGAGATGTATCAGCTCTCAAGACAATATTTATTCCCTTCAGTTCCTTTTTACTCATTAGCCCCTGGCAGATATCATGTGTCTCTTTCCTGTGAAGACAGTCATCAAATTCAGGTACAGTAGGAAGCGAAGAAAGCTAATGGCATGTTGGCCTTCATAACATGAGGAGTTGGGTGTAGGAGGTCCATCTGCAGTTGTACAGGGCCCTAGTGAGACCATACCTGGAGTGCAGTTTTGGTCTCCAAATTTGAGGAAGGACATTCTTGCTATTGAGGGAGTGCAGCGTAGGTTCACGAGGTTAATTCCCGGGATGGTGGGACTGTCATATGTTGATAGAATGGAACGACTGGGCTTGTATACACTGGAATTTAGAAGTATGAGAGGGGATCTTATTGAAACATGTATGATTATTAAGGGATTGGACACGCTAGAGGCAGGAAACATGTTCCCGATATTGGGGGAGTCCAGAACCAGGGGCCAGTTTAAGAATAAGGGGTAGGCTATTTAGAACGGAGATGAGGAAAAAAAGTTTTCACCCAGGGAGCTGTGAATCTGTGGAATTCTCTGCCTCAGAAGGCAGTGGAGGCCAATTCTCTGGATGTTTTCACAAAAGCGTTAGGTAGAGCTCTTAAAGATAGTGGAGTCAAAGGATATGGGGGGAAAGCAGGAACGGGGTACTGATTTTGGATGTCAACCATGATCACAGTGAATGGCGGTGCTGACTCAAAGGGCCGAATGGCCTACTGCACCTATTGTCTATTGTCAAATAGTTCAGTTTCTCTGTCATTTCCTTATCCCCATTGTAAATTCTCCCATCTCTGTCTATAAGACATCCATATGTGCCTGTCTGGTCACTTCTTTTTTTCCATTACTAGAGTTCTTACAATCTGGTTTTATGTGCTTTGCCAGTCTGTTCAAAACCTTGACTTTTTGTTTAATTTCCTGGTCTTCCTTCGCTGAGTTTTAAGTGGTCCCAATCCTCAGACCGACTGCTATTTCTGGTAGCTTTATGAGTCCTTACCTTTGACGTAATGCAATATTTAATTTCTCTTGTGAGCCATGAAGGTTTTTCTTGATGATTTCTAGTGCTTAAAAGGGTTTAAACTTTTTTTTTTAGCAATTTATACATTATTTATTCAAATGCCCATCTCACAACAAATCTTTCAATGCATTTTCCTGATCAATCACATCAAAGTCTCCCCTCATAACTTTATCGTTTCCTTCGTTAAGACTTAGGTCCATTGCCTCAGATTGAGCCCACATCACTTGCAAATTCAATGCAACATTTTATCATAATTACAGCTACACCTCCCTAAAGATCCCTTTTAAGAAAGAGCACACTGGCACAGAGAATAGAAATCCAGCCATTGACCGAGCTTGATTCTAAACTAGGATGCTGGCCGTGGTGGGTTCCTTCCAGCTGTTCAGTTTCCTCCCACATCCTAAAAATTGGCTTTTTTAAATTCTGTGAATTGCCCCTGGTGTAGATGGGAGGCAAAATAATCAGGGAGTTGATGGCTATGTGACAGTGGTAAAGATTTTTTGAATAAAGTGTGGCAGAATAGGACTGATGGGAATAAACAATATGGCAAAAATGTGAAAAGTTTTATCAATTAACCCATTTTTGTTGCAAAAAATAAGATTTAAATTGTCTTCTTTCTAAATAGTTCCTCAATGTATTGATCAAGAAAGCAATCATGTCATTCCATTAATGTCCTCCTCATTACTGTTAATTTGCTTTGTGCATGTCTCTATGTTAATTAAATACACCATGTTTATTGTATAATACCAGTTACACACTTATTTCCTGATTTGTGTTGTACCCAATGTCATGACCACTATTAAGTAGTCTATAAATCCTCCTACAATATTTTCTGCTCTTTGCTATTTCTTAATTTGACTTAAATTGATTCAAATCGAGTTTGTTCTCCCGAACACAGATCATTTCATACCACTGCACTGACGGCCTCTCCTACTAAAACCACTGCAGCACCTTCTTTATGTTTTACCTTTTCTTCGAAATAGCTAATATCCTTGAACATTCAGCTCCCATCTTGGGTCACCTTCCTGCCATGTTTCTGAACTGGCAATGAGATTAGACAAATGTTATTCTATTTGTGCCATGTATTCATCTGATGAATGCTGCAAGAATTCTGATGTGGCACCATTGTTGGTCCATTGATGTCCACTGCTGCTTACCATTGTTCTGCCGTTTATTTATTTTCTTGCTATTTTTCCAACCTCCACATCTTGCTTTGTTTCTCACCTTCCTAAATTCCTCCTGAGGTTCCCATTCGCCCACCAAACAAGCTGAAACACTCCTTAATGTTGCCAAAACATTCCTTTGTAAGGATCCTGCTGAGGTGCAACCTATCCAATTTGTACAGTGTCCACCCATTCCTGAAACTATTCCAGAAATACATATCCTTCCTTCCTGCACCATTTCTCCAAACATGCATTCATTTGTTTTATCCTCCATCTTAGCATGTAGCACTGGGAATAATTCTAAGATCACTATCTTTGAGGTCCTGCTTTTTTATCTGTTACCTTGCTCCATACCTTGCATAACCTCATTGCCTTAACTACCATGTTGTGGGTATCATTTCTATTCAAATGAGACTTGGAGAGGTTTGGACAGGCAGAATGAAACAAACTGAGGGAACTCACACTGAGTGGATTAATAACAGATAAGCAGTTAAACATAAGTTTCTCTCATCTTTATTAGTATAGCACATCTTTAACAACATAATAAATTATGCATAATTATGTGAATTTGTGTCCCAGCAAGAAATATTCACCAAGGAGGAGATGAGGATAAATCCATTAATTAAGAAATGCAGAGAAAAATACATTCTAGCCCAGAAAATGCTTTGCTGCCTTTTAAATGCCTTATAAAATTGATCTGCTTGCGACCCTGTGTTTGAAATTCCCATAAATAATAATTTTGTCGATTGTGAGGTTCACAGGCAATATTTCTCTGTGTGGTGTAGCACTGCCTTTTTCATCACGGCATATTCTCTCGGTCTATTACCATTCCCACAAGGTATTAGTATTTAGTTCAACAATTGCTATTCCTGTAGCCAGATTTTAAAGGGACACTACGTCCCCTCAATGCGCACCGCACACACTAACCCCCCCCCCCCCCCACACACATACACACACACATTAACCACCACCCCCCCCCTACACACACACTAACAACCCCCTTGATATTATATTATTCGCTCCTTTTACCCTATCCACTCATGCATAGCTCCCAATTCGCAGGTGCGGCTCGAGATGGAGAGGGAGGGTAGAGAGGGTACAGAGAGAGAGGGAAGAGAGGGGGAAGAGAGAGTGAGGGCAGAGAGAGAGGGCAGAGAGAGAGAGGGCAGAGGGCAGAGAGGGCAGAGGGCAGAGAGAGAGGAGGCAGAGGGCTGAGAGAGAGAGGGCAGAGAGGGCGGAGGGCAGAGAGAGCAGAGGGCAAAGAGAGAGAGGGGCAGAGAGAGAGGCAGAGAGAGAGAGGGAGGGGCACGGAGAGAGAGAGAGGGGGCTGAGAGAGGGACAGAGAGAGACAGAGAGAGAGTAGAGAGAGGGCAGAGACAGGGAGAGGGCAGAGAGAGAGAGGGCAGAGGGCAGAGGTAGAGAGAGGGCAGAGAGAGGCAGGAAGAGAGAGGGGCAGAGAGAGAGAGGGGGGTAGAGAGAGAGAGGCAGAGAGAGGGGAGGCAGAGAGAGAGGGTGACACAGAGAGAGAGAGGGGGGCAGAGAGAGTGGCAGAGAGAGTGGCAGAGAGAGGGAAGAGAGAGGGCAGAGGCAGAGAGAGGACAGAGACAGAGAGAGGGCAGAGAGTAGAGGCAGAGAGAGGGGCAGAAAGAGGGGGGCAGAGAGAGAGAGGGGGGCAGAGAGAGAGAGAGAGGGGGGCAAAAAGAGAGAGAGAGAGAGAGAGAGAGAGGGGGAAGATGGAGAGAGAGGCGGGCAGAGAGAGAGAGAGGAGGCAGAGAGAGAGAGAGAGAGAGAGAGAGAGAGAGAGAGAGGGGCAGAGAGAAAGGAGACAGAGAGAGAGAGTGAGAGAGAGGCAGAGAGAGAGAGGCAAAGAGAGAGAGAGCAGGGGGCAGAAAGAGAGAGGGGCAGAGAGAGAGAGAGATTGGGCAGAGAGAGGAGGGGGGGGGCAGAGAGGGGACCGAGGACCCGAGATGGACCAGAGCGACCCGAGACGGACCTGACTCAAGACAGACCCGAGAGCTCTAGTACAGGGCCCAACTTGCTCATTCTTCACTCGCAGCGCTTGGAACACAGCGCATGGAACACAGCGCGCAGATCCATTGTGACGTCATCAGCGAAAGACAGCCGGTTTTCTTTCAACGTTTTTTTCAGATTTCTGAACATTTGCATTAATAACTCGAGAAATAAAGCATGATTTTTTCAGATAAGGCGATTTTGGACTGCAGGGGGGAAATCACTACCGGAATATGTAAAAATGTTACTGTTAGTGTGTTGATTTTTTTTGAGAAGCTGTGATTATACACAAACAAACACACACATGAACAAACACATCCACATCCAAGATCAGAGTTTTAATAGTTAATAGATACAACAGATATATTAATATTATTCATTCGATTCTTTTACCCTATCCCCTGGCAGATGGCAGAGACAGAGGGGGCAGAGACAGAGAGACAGCAGGCAGGAAGAGGACAGTGAGGGACAGCGAGAGAGAGGGCAGAAAGTGGGCAGATAGAGAG